>NW_028263371.1:645000-956666 GCF_051168715.1 Poecilia mexicana | reverse complement strand
TTTTTCATTCAATGAGATACTAAAAGTTACCCGATATACAGAAGAAGGTAGGAAAAAAGTACTTGGTCAAGCCAATCTGAGTTTGTTTCTAAGTCTAGATAGTTAGACTTAGCTAGCTGCAACAGGAAGTTAGAAAAACAAACCCATTTTGTTTTGTACATGTTGAATAAAAGGTTACATAAAAGCACTGTAACTCAAACATCATTTTCACTTGATTCCGTTTCAGATCATGCAATGCTAGCACTGCTGTACAGCTGGCTGAAACAGGACGTTAAGAGGCAAATCTCTTATTTAGGAACATACTAGAGAAAATGTTATCTGTAGTTATACAAGGGGACAGAAAGAAAAATCATTTTAGTAATATCTAAATGTTACTTTTTTATCTGTCCTCCTTTTACAGACAGAACCATTACCTTAGGGGAACAAGAGAAGACACATCAACTCAAGTCTGTCACTCATTTTTCATTGAAACAAACCAACTCTAGCAGTGCAGCACAGCTAGCTTTAGAGGGAAATTAGAAGAGTGGTTATTTGTAACTGAAATGAACCATTGCTTTAAAAGTTTTGGAATTGTTCCTTATTGGTTTCATTGTTTTTGACATGTAGCAATCACATAATGTAATGACTATGGTCAGTAGTTTTGCTGAGGAAGTTGCATAAATATTAGCTAAAAAGAAAGTTTCATCCAGCCATGAGTCACATCATGGCCAGGGTTACAGGAAGCTGTGGATTAATTTCAACAAATCAACCTTTTCCTCTTTATGCCTTAGTATAAAGTGTGTGTGTGTGTTCTTTGACATTTTTTTACTGGGTGCAGAAAATAAAATTTGACACAAGACACGTAAGCCTGCCATACTACTGTATTCCATCTTTCAAAAAGAAAGACAAGATTTAATATTACTTAACAATATGTTAAAAAGTAGCCAGACTGGCTTCAGTGTTAATACAATATACACTCTATAACATGTTGATAGTGTGAGTATTGTTCTTTTTTGATTTCATTCTGAAAGTATTGACACAAGCTGACTACAGGTCAAAAAATAAAAAAAAGAAACTAATTTGACTCTTTTTTTTAAACAGAATTTAAAACCAAAAGAAGAACAGTGTCAAGTATTACGGCTTCCTCCTTTCTATGAAATCAGATGGAGGCGGTGGAGGCAGAGGGAAGTGGAAACCAGCTAACCAAGCCTATTCCCTTGTCAATCGAGTGGATCAGACGCTGTGGAACGATAGGATAGTAAGCCACAAAATGTCAAATACACCTTTAATTCAGTAATTTCTCTTTTTTTGTAGTTTCCATAGTCTCCTTTTTTTTCAGAAGGAAACCATCCAGAAATAGTAAGCATCTTTTGACTACAGGTTTGCCAATGGCTATTTTAGTCAAAAGAAACCTTCATCTCAGACTAAAAGCACACAAGCACGCAAGGAAGATTAATCAGATGTGAAGTAGCATTTCATGATTCTTTTTGTGTTATTTCCATTTAATCTGTGCAGGTAAATTAGTCCAGATGGATTTGTGTTGGAACCACATAGGAACAAGAACAAAGCAAGGCAGCGTGGGTGTGATTTGGGCACAGCAGGAGAGAGATTCTGTAGGTGGAGGGGGCACTATCAGGTCAGGGGTGGAGGCTTTTGGGGCAAGTTTTCTTATAGCAATAAGGGTTCTGGTTTGTAGTCTGACATGTTAACAACACCCTTAGTGTGCAGCAAATGTAGCTTTTTTCAAGCTAAAGTTCGACCAGTTGATGGAGAGCCGCTGACGGGTCTGTCTGGCAGAGTCCAAGCAAAATCTGAAACGAAGGAAAGGAAAAAAAAAATAAGAAAATAAAAACGGAAAAATGTACCAAGAGAAGCTTAGTAAAATGTTTTGTAGTAAAAAGTGTCAGTATTGAATTTTCCTGTAGCATAAACACTCATTTAATATTTAACGCTCAATTCTAGAGCGTTACCATCAACAGACACCAGCCATGTTTCCATCAATTTTTTAAGCACATTTCACAGTAGCACATTAGAAAAGGTTGATGGAAACGGCAACATTAGAAATGACTTCATCAATTTGCCAAAGAAGTTGTTGCGTTTGCTGGACGTGGTTTTAATCTTTTCTGAAAGAGTTAATGTAAAAATGGGAGATGGGAACATATCTGACAATAAATCTAATTTTTTTAAATTTAATTTTAAAATGTGTTTATTACAACCATAATCCAATTATTTGGATTCAAAACAATCCTAAATAAGCTCATCACAGAGTTATCCCTTCTATTAGGTACATATAAATGGTATTGATAACTGGAAATGCTGGAAAAAAAAAGTACACAGAGTTGCAATAAAATAAAATACCTTTTGAAATACTCCACCTCCCTCTCTGTCTCGTCCATTTCTGTGCTATCAAGGTCGATGTCTTTGGGCAAGAATACATCATCTGGAAAAGAAACAAAAGAATAAACACACATAAATATTAAAAAGCTACATTAAAAACAGTTTTGGAATTTTTCTGCATGTTTGCTTTAGTCAGTTTAGTTGAGAAGTGTGCTGGTCACACAATCACAACCCACACTGTGGCTTTACCACAGACAGACCAAGATGCCAACCAGTGAGAAAATAGATGCTAGCCTAGTGTTCATTTTAGGATTCCCTTTAATGCAGAAACACTTAGTAAAAGCGGGAGATGTGGGAAGTTCAGTTTTTTATTCTGTGCGTGGTCCAGAGAGGTTGCACTGATCCCGTGTGCACTTTTATGAGGGTTTTTTTTTATGTGGGTGTGTGTGTGTTTTCGGGAACTGATGATCTGACAGGACAACCCGTCCTTCCCCGCTTCCCGGCCATCATTTGCTGTGTTCCTCCCTTTCCTTTCTTCATAAGAAAGAAAAGGGAGACAAAAAAATCTATTAAAATTGCGAATTAGAGTTGGTATAAAGAAAAAAAATTGAGAGTCAACATAACCATATGATTAAAAAAAACTTTTAGAAAAATGCTGATATGGACCCTTTTGTATGTTATTGTTTACATCTGGAAATTATGTGCATGTGCACAATGCTGGAGGGCAAAAAAGATATTTTACATGCAGTGCATAGACCTGGAGATGTAGTTATGTAGGAAAAATAACGCAGGAAAAAACACTTTTTTCTCGCCCTGTCAGCTATGCTATGCACAGACTCATTGCCATAGCAACTGACAAGGCTATTTTGTGATTCAGGATTCAACACCAAAAAAAACTCAAACATTTACCACACAAAGAATAGAACAGTCAGACCGTGGAGTATTATGTTTTTAGGCTTGATGTTTATTTTGCGATTATTAAGTGAACGACGTGATGGATTAGCTGCTGCCGCTATTAGCTAATCTAACACAGCCGTGGTGGATTAGCTGCTGCTGCCGCTATTAGCTAATCTAACACAGAGGTGGTAGATTAGCTGCTGCCGCTATTAGCTAATCTAACACAGCGGTGGTAGATTAGCTGCTGCCACTATTAGCTAATCTAACACAGCGGTGGTAGATTAGCTGCTGCGCTATTAGCTAATCTAACACAGCGGTGGTGGATTAGCTGCTGCCGCTATTAGCTAATCTAACACAGCGGTGGTGGATTAGCTGCTGCCGCTATTAGTTAATCTAACACAGCGGTGGTGGATTAGCTGCTGCCGCTATTAGCTAATCTAACACAGCGGTGGTGGATTAGCTGCTGCCGCTATTAGCTAATCTAACACAGCGGTGGTGGATTAGCTGCTGCCGCTATTAGCTAATCTAACACAGTGGTGGTGGATTAGCTGCTGCTGCTATTAGCTAATCTAACACAGCGGTGGTGGATTAGCTGCTGTTGCTGCTATTAGCTAATCTAACACAGTGGTGGTAGATTAGCTGCTGCTGCTATTAGCTAATCTAACACAGCGGTGGTAGATTAGCTGCTGCTGCTATTAGCTAATCTAACACAGCGGTGGTAGATTAGCTGCTGCTGCTATTAGCTAATCTAACATAGCGGTGGTAGATTAGCTGCTGCTGCTATTAGCTAATCTAACATAGTGGTGGTAGATTAGCTGCTGCTGCTATTAGCTAATCTAACACAGAGGTGGTAGATTAGCTGCTGCCGCTATTAGCTCATCTAACACAGTGGTGGTAGATTAGCTGCTGCTGCTATTAGCTAATCTAACACAGCGGTGGTAGATTAGCTGCTGCCGCTATTAGCTAATCTAACACAGCGGTGGTAGATTAGCTGCTGCGCTATTAGCTAATCTAACACAGCGGTGGTGGATTAGCTGCTGCCGCTATTAGCTAATCTAACACAGCGGTGGTGGATTAGCTGCTGCCGCTATTAGTTAATCTAACACAGCGGTGGTGGATTAGCTGCTGCCGCTATTAGCTAATCTAACACAGCAGTGGTGGATTAGCTGCTGCCGCTATTAGCTAATCTAACACAGCGGTGGTGGATTAGCTGCTGCCGCTATTAGCTAATCTAACACAGCGGTGGTAGATTAGCTGCTGCTGCTATTAGCTAATCTAACACAGCAGTGGTAGATTAGCTGCTGCTGCTATTAGCTAATCTAACATAGCGGTGGTAGATTAGCTGCTGCTGCTATTAGCTAATCTAACATAGTGGTGGTAGATTAGCTGCTGCTGCTATTAGCTAATCTAACACAGAGGTGGTAGATTAGCTGCTGCCGCTATTAGCTCATCTAACACAGTGGTGGTAGATTAGCTGCTGCTGCTATTAGCTAATCTAACACAGCGGTGGTAGATTAGCTGCTGCTGCTATTAGCTAATCTAACACAGAGGTGGTAGATTAGCTGCTGCCGCTATTAGCTAATCTAACACAGCGGTGGTAGATTAGCTGCTGCCACTATTAGCTAATCTAACACAGCAGTGGTAGATTAGCTGCTGCTGCTATTAGCTAATCTAACATAGCGGTGGTAGATTAGCTGCTGCTGCTATTAGCTAATCTAACATAGTGGTGGTAGATTAGCTGCTGCTGCTATTAGCTAATCTAACACAGAGGTGGTAGATTAGCTGCTGCCGCTATTAGCTCATCTAACACAGTGGTGGTAGATTAGCTGCTGCTGCTATTAGCTAATCTAACACAGCGGTGGTAGATTAGCTGCTGCCGCTATTAGCTAATCTAACACAGAGGTGGTAGATTAGCTGCTGCCGCTATTAGCTAATCTAACACAGCGGTGGTAGATTAGCTGCTGCCACTATTAGCTAATCTAACACAGCGGTGGTAGATTAGCTGCTGCGCTATTAGCTAATCTAACACAGCGGTGGTGGATTAGCTGCTGCCGCTATTAGCTAATCTAACACAGCGGTGGTGGATTAGCTGCTGCCGCTATTAGCTAATCTAACACAGCGGTGGTGGATTAGCTGCTGCCGCTATTAGCTAATCTAACACAGCGGTGGTGGATTAGCTGCTGTTGCTGCTATTAGCTAATCTAACACAGTGGTGGTAGATTAGCTGTTGCTGCTATTAGCTAATCTAACACAGTGGTGGTAGATTAGCTGCTGCTGCTATTAGCTAATCTAACACAGCGGTGGTAGATTAGCTGCTGCTATTAGCTAATCTAACACAGCAGTGGTAGATTAGCTGCTGCTGCTATTAGCTAATCTAACATAGTGGTGGTAGATTAGCTGCTGCTGCTATTAGCTAATCTAACACAGCGGTGGTGGATTAGCTGCTGCTGCTATTAGCTAATCTAACACAGCGGTGGTGGATTAGCTGCTGCCGCTATTAGCTAATCTAACACAGCAGTAGTAGATTAGCTCATTTAAACACCTGCTCTACTGATCCATCTGTCAGAATTGGTGTGTGGGTGGACATTTTTTTTTATTTCTTAACTGAACAGAAACACAACAAATTCCAAGCAAGAATAACTGAAGTACTTCCCTCTCCCTCACCATTTTTCGTTAATTAAAATTTTTCCTGACCTCGGTATCTAGTTGTCTTAAGACTTGACAATTAGTAGCAAAGCACTGTGTCCCTTTTCCTTTGACATATTAGGCATTTTTTAAGATTTAGTGCATTATATTGACAACTTTATATTCATATTTTATATATATATATATATATATATATATATATATATATATATATATATATATATATATATATATATATATATATATATATATATATATATTTTTTTTTTTTATATTCATATTTTATACTGTATTTTATTTATTCTGGAGTAACCTCACAACATTGAAAGCTCAAAACACTGTCCTGAGCCGTATGCAACGAAATTTCGTTCTGTATACACCTTGTGCATGCAAAATGATAATAAAGTCAGTCTAAGTCTAAGTCAACTTAACAGCTAAAACCAATGGTAGCCATCATCAGTCTGCAGCTTTTTGCCCTCCAGCAGGGAGATTGGGGCAGGATTTTGTGACGTCACTGCAGGGGGTCCATATTGTGCATTTCTAATAAGTCCAGATTTCAAGGTGACGGCTTTAAGCAAGACACTCCCCGTCTATGTGGGATTTTTACTTTGAATTAAACTAGGTCTTGAGTTGTTGCTTTATGTTCCTAGAGTCGACTTGTGAAGTTGATGTTGGGTTGGTAGTGAGGAAGGATTTGTACGCAATCTAAATCACTTCAACTGGTCAAGCCTGAACTGGATTATATTACACTGTACAGAGATTGTCTATAGACTAAGACTTGTGAAACCAAACCTTTGTGTGTGAAAACATAATAAAGGGAACATTTGAATGCATGTTTTGTCAATACAAAGACAAGTATTCTACTGATTAGATTCTGATTGGATTCAAAGAAACCTCAAGTGTTCCCAAAACCTTAAGTTTTTCGTTTGGTGAACCAAATCCTGTGTACTGACTCGCCTGATGAGTGGAGCATGGTGTTAAGGCCCACTGCATCATTTTGCTCTTGTTAGTGAATCTTACTGACACCCACCTATTGAGGTGTTCATCTTGTCCCCCTTCTTCTTCTTGCTTTTCTTACTCTTGCCTTTGGGCTGCGGTGACTCTGCAGTGGGAGGTTTGCCGTTCTGTTGGGGCTCAAAGTGGGAGGCTGGTGGGGGGGATGGCGAGGGGTTTGACATGAGGGGGCTCGTCCTGGCGTCCTTGATTTGGGTAAGGGGCTGTTCTGGTTGCTGCCTTTTTCCACTGACACATCTGCTGCTGCTCCTTTCCTCCCTGCGTAGTTCAGTGGTGGGTGTAGCAGCTGTGGTCTCAGTGGGCCTGACTCGCGTCGCTTTGGTATCTGCTGTGGTGGGGGGTGCGGTGCCGTTAGTCTTTGCAACCTTGTCCACGCTCTTGGGCAACTCTGGGACTCTCATTGACACCGAGTCGCATGGCAACACTTTCCCTGACTGCTTGGCTTTACTCTTATAGCCAACGGAGGAAGATGTGCCGTTGAAGAGGCTAACGGTGGAGTCGGGGGTGTGGGTCTTCTCAACGGGGCACCTGGAGCTGGGCTGGGGTACGGGTTCTAATCTGGCTTCTTTTTGCTCTGGGAAGCGGAGAAGGTTTTGAAGCAGCTGCGAGTTTCCATTCTGAAGGTTATCTAGGACATTCTGAGCTGTCTGTTTGAGGGGCTGTGGGTTATTTTGAGGGGGAGTGGTGTTCTCCTTTGCTTTCTCTTTCTTTTTCTTCTTGGCGGCACGATGCTGCTGCAGTTCCTGCAGCCGTAACAGTTCCTTTTGAAGTGCCGCCTCTTCCTCTTCCTGACGCCGCCGCTGCTCCTCCAGCAGCTGCTGCTCCTCCCTTTCGCGCGCTTCTGCCTCCAGACGAGCTTTCTCCTCCATCTGACGCACAGAAAGACATCTGTGATGAACTGCACTTCCACATACAAATCTGACAGGCTGATCTGCATTTGCATTTAGCCCCCTTCACTATAATAAACATAAATGAATAGTAAATGAATCCAGTTCAAGCAATTTCCTTCTGAAACACTTGATTAATTAGAGTAAATCTGGGGGTAATTTAGCATTAGCCGCTCTGTAAATTCTTTAGAGGTTAACTAGAGATGATATGAATAGAATGTAAAACATGGTGCTTGAGGCAGTAAAAGACTTAGAACAACAGACTTTGGACAACAAGCCCAAAATATAGAGTCAGAGCTTCAATGGGATGGTTCAGATCAAGGGTCTGCAGCCTGTGACTCTTAATAACTGTAAGCATTTTTTTTTATATGTAGAGGTTGAGGTTGCAAACTGTTGTTTTTTTATGATAATTTTCTACAAAATTTGAAAGTCATTCGTTTCCTTTTATTGAACATTTATATTATTTTTATTATTATTTTAAAATTTTGAAACAAAAATACAATACAAACAAATCGCTACAAAAATCACCTATTTTGTAGAAATGTGAATCTTTCAGTGCCTAGCGATTTGATTCAGTTCAGATTTTTAGCATCACGATTTGATTCAGGAATGATTTTCAATTCAGAAACCAATTTTTCTATTCAAATGGTCGAGATTCAATTTCAATTTTGTGACTGACAGGACAAAAAGTCAGTGTAAACAAATAGAAGATTTATTTAAAACTATTCCCTACTGCATCAAATTCCACCAGTTTAGATTAAAACAAAAATAGGTTTTCATTTTAATTTTATGAATAAAATTATGTAACTCAAAATACCAGCATAGGGTCAGCTTAGATGTTGTCTAGCTTTTCTCTTAATTAAAAAAACAGAGAAAATGTCAAAATACAACTTAATTTTTGAGCACTGAGTCCATTCAGAATTCAGTACTGTGAATTGTGATTCTATAGATTTTTTTCTGCCTCTCTACTATTTTGTTTCAAAGGCTCATGAATCTTTTGTGGCTCTAAACATCTTCTGTTCAGCTGGACTCAAGGCAAAAATGGCTCTTAGGGTTTTAAAGGTTGCTGACCTCTGGTTTCCATCGAAGCACAACTACGTCTTAGAACGGCTCAGTCAAAGTTCAGCCCAAAATCCACTCACTCAGAACATTTAACAAAAGTAAACTTAACTTCAGAAAGACGAACCTCATAAATATCTAAACTGAGGCATGTTACCTTTTTTTGTTTATGTCTGGCTCGTTTGGCTGCCTTGGTACTGGATGCGGGTTTGTTGTCTGCACTGTTAATGAACTGGAGGAGGTCCTCCACCCGCCTGTGGTCCTCCACCCCTCCGTCTCTTTCTATTACTGGCTGCTGCTCCTCACGCTTCGGCTGTTCCTCTTTGCGCTTTGTGAGACGCAAGCGCAGCTTCTCTCTCATCTCTGCATAATTTCGGCTGGTCGGAGCAGCTGGAGGCTGATAAGAAAAATAAAAACAGTTTAGAAAAGTAATCAAGACACGTACAATTTTTCAAGGAAATTCAGTAGTTGCGGTAAATGGTGTTTATTAAAATTAACAATGTTAAGTGGCATTCTTTAACACAATAAATCTTTTTAATTGTGCTTTTAACTGTACTTTCTGAACATAATTTCCTCGTCCATTTCAACTGTTTCTCTATGGAGCCTTACCCCGCCGTGCCCAAAGAACTCGCAGTAGCAGCAGTCACAGTACTTCCCTTCCTTCTGGTTGGTGGAGGTGGAGGTGGAGGAGCTGTGCTCGGAGCAGCTGTCCTCATCTGGACTCTCCTCTCCATCATACGGCTGGTGTTCGTACGATCCGCTGCCTTCACACCGATGGCCTTCACAGTCAGGATCACTGAACACATTGGGTTTCTTTAAGCATCTGCTTTACGTTCAAGAGTGTCAATGTTCCTGCATGGCATGAACTAAGTCTCCTCTCCTCACCTGCAGACACTAGTTGGGGCGCTGATCGGACCATCCATTGAGGGCGCTGGAGGTTCAGCAGGCGGGAGGCAAAGGCCCTGATGAGAATCCACAAAGTCTGGAGCCGGAGCGGCCATCTTTGGAAAGGATTGTGGGGTCATGGCAGGGAGATGTGAGGCTGGTGCTGGGGGCAGGGTGGGACCAGAGAGTGAAGGGAGAGAACTCAGTCCCATGGAGTTGTTCCTAGGAGCTGCTGACATGGGCTGTCTGTGATCGTCTTTACCTAAACTGTGAAATACATCGTCTAGAAAAAACAAACAAAAGAAGTCTCAGAATTACTAGAGCTTTTATATATATATATATATATATATATATATATATATATATATATATATATAAAATACATTCTGACAGTAAGAAAACACAGCAGCTCTGACTTCAGTCTTAAAACCAACACTTTGTTTACTGTGAAGTCATGATCATTTATACTGGAATAATCTGTGCACTGTAGAGTTAAATTAAACTAAAACACTGTTAAAATGAAAAACTCCATTGGCTAACTATGGAGTGCTAACTAGAAACAACCAATCAGAGCCAGGAGGAGTGTGTTAGCGCTGTCAATCAACATCTCATCTTGTGCCACTCACACAGGGAGGAGGTGGAGGAGATTACTCTTTTCACAGATTGTCTGTCTCGTAACAAACGGTCATGAAATGGTGACAGTTTTAACAAATATGTAAAAAACATTCTCTATATACTGCAGCTTTAAGGAGGGAAATGTGGTGCTTCAAAGCTGTAGCAGTAGGCTACTGGATAATAAATCGTCCCAGAAATTATTACGATAAACAATAATAATGTCATTTTGAGACCATTTTCAACTGACATAATAATAATAATAATAATAATAATAATAATAATAATAATAATAATAATAAGTGGCATATTAATGCAAGTATATACACTCAAAGATTTAAAAAATATAATTAAACTTCTGAAAAATGTTTAATAATGCAACAGAAAAACATTTGAAATAAAAAATGGATTATTAAGTCTCTGAAACTAAAATTGGATTTAAAAAAAAATGTTAATTGTTCAGCTTAGACAAGAAAAACAGGCAAAAGTGTCAGGACTGTTGTTAAAGAAAAAAAAGGAAAAAACCACAAAGTACTTTGTAGTGGGTGTCAAATATTTGCAGGGTTTTTCAAAATGCCAGCTTTTCAGCGACATTGAAAGGGATCATATATAACTATTGTTGTGCAACTAGAATTTATCAAGCTCATTTTAATTTTTTATGTGATTAATTGACTTATTGCTTATTGTGAAAGGTCTACAGGGCAGTCAAGGTTCTCTCCACCTTGACCGCTGTTTTTTTTAGGTCATAAGGAGGCAGATCTAAGGAGTCGAAGGATGTGAACATTTCAGCAGAAGCCCCAGGCGGAGCTTTGGCCTGAATTAACTGGAGGAATGCTGCTGAAGAGACAGACCATGGTGCATTCTGGGTGGTGTGGGACATCTGCCCACCACTGCGCCGGACAGATGGGTTGAACTGTAGCAGGATGATCTGATGTGGTACTGAGCTGGGAGACAGGGGTCAACCTACCACCTCTAAAATATGTCCGCTTGAAATCTGGGGGAACTCATCTTCACTCCATGCTGCTGTTTACTTTTAAGTTATGAAGCATGGTGGTGAAACCTGAGTCTGCTGCCGTGCAAGTTACACAACAAGTTGTTGCTAGGTAACCACAGAGTGAGTGAGTCAGTTTATGCCACCAGTCTTGCTTAGCTCGCTGTAAGAGATTAAGAGGCTAATACCTTTCCTCTGCCTACATCTCCCACAATGCTGTGTGGTTATGGATTAGAGTTCCATGAACATTCTATCAGATGTATTAATAATTGATATTGATCACGTGTCTATCACACTACATATTGTTATTGGTTTATTGTCTAACCATATTGCAGGTTTGTGTTGGCATCTGTAAAGGCTTCACTGGTTTAAAATGGATTCCACACCTCAATGACATTTACTGCTGCTGTGGGTTTATAGTTCATCCATTATCCAGGATAAAAAGCTTTATAACAGTACAAACCTAACCTGTACTCTTCCTTCCTACATTACCTATAGTGTTGGGTCTTTTAGATGCTAGATGGATGGGTGGGTTATTACTTGACTGGACAGTGGTGGCAGTGCAGGACACGGAGGACGTGGCGGCGGACGTGGCCATCACCACCCGGTTGGTCTCCATGAAGGCATCCTGGAAGTTGTAGAGACACTTCTTCTTGGCGCCGGTCTTCTTCGGCTCTTTGGCTTCTGAAGAGGAGCACGACGACGACGACGAAGATGACAACGACGAGGACAGCGACGACGACGAAGACGTGGGCAGGGGTGTGGGCAGCGGGGGATGCTCCCCCGGGAGGCCAATGGATGTTGGCGGGAGGGGCACGTCGGGGAGCGGAGGTCCCAGCATTTCACCTGTGGACCACCAGAGTCAGAGGTGATGACGTGTTGATAGATAAACTTGCAAGCAGCACTGCGGCTGGGCGGCTCACCTGGCAGACATTCGGGCAGCAGCACAGATGGGTTCCAGCTCTTCATCACAGCAGCATCCCACAGATTTTCAAACTTAAGAGAGAGGCACTGTAGTGAGGTATTCCAATCGCCCGCTCCGCCCGTCCCACCGAAGCAGTTCTGGTATACATGATCCGGTAAGGATGTGCTGAATGCTGGCTGCTTGGCTGCTGAATGGTTGGATGTTGGGTTTGGGGGCAGAGGCTGAAGAAAGAAAATCGTTGGTTAGCAGGAACCTTAAACGTCAGGTTTGGATCGATTCGATATCAATATCTGTATCGGTGCAGATGTCGACAACAATTATAGATCAGTTATTGGTGACAATGTGCCACATCCTTAAGGGCAGATCTATTCAGTCTAAATCTATGCTTTATTATTTATTTTAAATTAAATGTAGAACTCCTAACTGTATTTTCTGAACCATTTGAAATCATGTTTATTTTTACATGTTTCCCTCTAGTTTATTCTTTCACATGTTTGATCGAAGTAGTCAACCTACTGTTTGTGTCAGTTTCAGTTTCTTTATCATTTATTTTACATTGGCTGTTGTACTCCAAATACCACTAACTTCAATTAAAGTTGTGTTATCTTTACGTGTTGGACCAAGTTTGTGAAGCTGTTGGTGTTAAATGAGCTGTACTGGCGCAGAGTTATCAAATGTATTTTTAATTCAGTACATTTATGTCTATTTAAAAAATATATGTATACATATTTTAGGTCAATTCAGCTGTTATTCTGTATCAGATTGGAATAGACGGATACTACAATTCAGATATCTGAATCTCTAGAGAAAAAAAGTGGGTCAGTGCATCCTGACTAGCGTGGCTCTCACATGCTTTGGGCTTAGATCAGATTCAGGCTGTCCCCTTGTGGCAGAGGACGAAGCTACACTGACAAAAAGTGAAACCGAAACATAATGAAGCTCAATGTTGTTCCTGGAACCTTAAAGAAATCCCCAGAGATAAGGAAACAAATTAAATTCCCCTTCAAGTCACTCATTGCCAAAATTAACCAAACATAATCAAGAAGAAAACGTAAGCTGAAAGAACGACACCTTCTCACCTTGTTGTGTGTGAGAGGTGGGCTGGGTGGGTAGAGTGTCGGGTGGAGAAGGGGCCGGGAAAAATTCTGCAGGGGCAGGTGCCCATGGATATGCGGGTACAAGTGGAGGGCAGGGTGAGCAGGGGGCGCCTTGGTGTCTGGAAAGAACTGGTGTCCGACAGTGGGAGGAGGCACGGCGTGGATCCGGCTGGGGGGCAGGCAGGCGGCGGGGCCCGGGGCCGAGGGGTTTGGGTCCTGGTTGCACACGTGGCACTCGCAGGCATGCTGGACCTGTTCTACCTAAACATGGTATTCAATATTCACAAGTAACATTTACATCTGCAAAGTATTTTCCTTGTTTTGTTGCATAATCAAAATATATCAGACAATTTTCTGGGATTTTGCAAAACTGATGTTTGTTAGACAGATAATCCTCCTAAAAAGTGTTTTCTGCAAATGACACATAATAACCTTGATTACAACAGGACCATTCAAAGGAAAGCTCCTAAAGTGTTGCGATACCTGCTGATGGCTGTAAGAGGGTGGCGGACTGGCCGTTTTTCCCAGGGAAAGTACTTCCTGCTTCCCCGGGGGCTCCCCACCAGCCTGAATATTAGCTTCCTCCTCATCGCCCTCTGATGAGCTGCTGCTGCTGGTAATCTGAGGAGACTGAGGGAATTGTAGAACAAACCAAATTAGGAAAAGTAGTCGACGGGAAAGCAGTGGAGTTCCCTAACTACCAGTAAGCCATTATCAAATGAGAGTGGCTTTTCATCATCCAGAAACACAGTGGGGAAGTTCACTGCTGATCTCGGGTACTTTTGCTGAGCAGAAACTCACCCCTGGCTTCAGTGCTGCGTTGACGGCGTCCCCGTTGATGTTACAGTGAAGTCCATTGACAGCGGCCGACACCACGCTGCTGTCCTCATAGCTGTTCATGGGGTAGATGTTCCTGAACTTACTGGACACTGGAGGCACTTCATCATCATCACTAATACTACGGAGAGAGAAGAGAAGAAATCAGGCTGAGGTTTAATTGTGTTTAAATATAAATACATAGATAATACTGAATACTCCCTAATAGTGCTACACTTTATGAACACAAAGTATGAACTATTTTATCAGAGTTACAATAATTCCCATTTCGAAATGACAAACGAAGAAATTTGATTTGATTTTGTAGTTGTGTTGGGTAAGGTGATAAATGGATTTTATTGATTAATCAAATTTGGTGTTAATGAAGATTTCATTTTTGGAAAATCTGGATTTTTTTTTCTGCCAATTCACTACATAAGTTTCCATAGCTTCTATTGATGTCAGCCCTGCCTGGGCCAACCAACTTGTTTCACTGCTTTGTATTTAGTTGGACTCTGACTTTGGGTCAATACCTGCTAAAGACCCCTGTGGCGGTTGAAGATAAATACACGGAAAAGCCACACTGGGCTATAATCCACATGGTCCAAAAAGTGGGGAAAAAAGTAGCAGCTTATAGTCTGAAAAATACGGTAAATTCCATACTTTTGACAGCTGTGTGGCAACAGTGTTATCAGAAGTGTAACTGGCTTGCTTACAAGGTGCTGACATCTCCTTCAGGTAAGATGAGCCTCGGATGCTGCTGAACTGTAATGGGAGAGCTGGAGTTTGAGCCAGAGGCTGAACTGCCCGAAGATAGGCTGGGGGGGTGCACCTCTGACAGGTAGTCCCGATGTGGCTCCCCCTGTAGGGGCAGCTTGATGTGGAGGTCCTCGGCGATGGATGAGTCCATGATTCCACACGTTAGGATGTGGGAGAGGCTGCAGTCATCACATGTGCACCTGTTGGAGAAGCAGCGGCGTTGCTTTTGGCTAACTAAGACTTCAAAAAAAACTCCATTGCACATAAAGATAAAGGCATGTAAACAGCATTTCTCACAAGTTAGGAGAAATGTGTGAGATTCTGACACTTCACAAAACAGAGTTTGACTCTCTGATGAAACTCAAGCTTTTTCTCATTAATGCCAAGCAAAGAAAAACAAATGGCATGAGGGAGGAGTTCTAAAGGATATAAACGAAGGCAATATGGACTTAGAACTTTATTGTGATATGTTGTGGTACTTGTGTGATAACAATATAAATGATAATACAAAGTATTACTTATTTTATTGGGTAACTAGGGTTACTATATGATATAGCATTCATAGCATCAACACAAATATTGTTCTTGAAAAATATTCCCATTTGAAATAGGCTTCTTCAGGATGGCACTTAAAGTGTGATCACATTTTAAAATGTACTGATATTTATTGATGCTCTTGTAGAAAATAGCAGAAATATCATTCCCGATAATACTATGAGGTTTTTTTTAATTTACCATCAATGACAAATTGTGAGAACAATAAATAAAAATTCTTATGAAAAGATTTTTTTTATGATGAATGAGATATTTTGACCTATATTGCCTAATACTCCTGTAGTAGCCTAATAATGCTACTACAGTTTTATTGTTCAATATATATCAATATCAGTTTGAATAGCTCAAAATTTTGCTTCTTATTATTTATTACTGCAGAACCAACTCTGTGAATTGTAGTTGCTGGACTCCATCCAACAGGATGGACAGATTCTTCAAAAAAGCTATTAAATCTGTTTCCAGACTTTACAAACCAGAGTTGGAAAATGGTCAAAAAATGTAGAAATGAAGATGGATTCAGGTATTTTGACCTATATTGTACAGCGGACAGTAGATGATGGAAACCTACCGTCTTCTATAGTTACAGTTTGGACAATCTGGAATACTAAGACGAGATGAGAGCATCCTCATAGTGTCTGTGAAGTTGTTTTCTCCAGTGGAGGGCTTTTTAATGTTGGGTTGCTAAAATGACAAAAATTATATACATAATCGCACTAAAACATAGGTTTACCTCCAACATGACAGGCTCAAACATAAATAACCTACCTGTTCTTCAATGAACCTCCTCTGCTTGAAGAACTCCCAGTCCTCCTTTAGCATTCGCTGCTTTGTCTTTAAAGTCTTGATGGTATCAGAAATGAAATCAACAACAGTAGTTAAGGATTAATAAAGATGGACAAAAAAATCTTATCAGTGAATTTTAAACTTACATTTTTGCTAATCAAGGACTTGTGTGGCTCTGTTTTTTGGCTGGTCAGACTCTGGCCTTCCACCTTAAAAAGCAACTATAAACAAAAGACACAAACACTCAGAATCCTCCTTAGCTACAGTCGTAGAAGCCCATCTTGTGGTTGATCTGTTGGGTGACTACCTGCTCATCGACATAATCATCAATTCTCTTCTCACACTCCTGCCACTCAGCAGCCACAGAAGCCAACTCCTGCTGCAGCTCCTGGTATCTTTCCAGCAGCGTCCGATACGTGTCTTCATTATACGAATCATGAGAGGCTGTACCATGTCTGGAAAAAACAAAGTTTGACTTAAAACAGCACTTAATAACATATCAAAGATGTTGCATATTTGAACAGAAACTGGTCATTGTCATTATAGTCAGAGTCACTGTGTGTATTTTCAGACAGAAACAATATCTCACTTCAGCTGTGCAATAAGTGCTGGTAAACTGTTTTGCAGGATCGGTTCAGAGAAAACCAGGTTCTCAAAAAGGTGCTTGTTGTGCAGCTCCCACGTCACCTGAAACTTCTGCAGGTGCTCATTCTCCTGGAACCAAAGGGAGAGGAACGAAGTGTGAGGAGGGAGAGGAGCCGCCAGCAGCCGGCACTGTGAGTAGGCCGAGGAAAACTAACCAGAGTGAGGAGGAAGCTGCTGATGGTGCGTGCAGCCTGACACAGGGCGTTGTACTCCTCCAGCAGCAGAGAGAGGAACTGGTGGGCCTGAGGAGGACCGTGAGCTGCGGCCACAGCGCCCCCTGGAGGCCCTGCAGGCTTGGAGCCTCCAGAGAGGTGCTTCAGAAGACGCACCTTCATTTCTAAGACGTATTCTCGGGCCTGCTGCTCCAACCGCTGGTAGAGCTGATATGGATCTTTTACACAGAGCCTGCAGCAGCAGAACATTAAAAATGCTTAGAAATTAATACCATGTTGGATTTGTTTTTTATTCTAACTCTTCCTAAAATGTGATAAAATAAAAAATGAATAAAGTTACACCCAAAATTATTTGTAACTCTGGCAGATATAAATTTAAAGTAATTTGATCAAGAGGTAGACATGTTTAGTTTGAGATGTTTAGAGGATCTTTATATATTAAAATGTTTGCTCTTTTTAATTAGATGTTATTTTATTTCATTTATTTTGAAATACTTCAGCTCATAGGAACTCTTTCAACAATTTCTAGTCATTCAGACCCAAATAAAGAATTTAATGTTTGGCAGATAGATGATTATTCTTTTCCAAGTATATATCGCCTTTGTCAGCGATTTTAAAGAGTAGTAAACCTGTAAATCTATGATGTTTAAAAAAATGTAATGGGGTCAAAAACTTGGATGCACAAAAGAAATAAAGTTAGACGCACCAGTGCTTCCACAGTAGAGATTTTAATCTGCTTAATTTTTTTTTAAATTATATTTTCAATAATTCTTTGATTCTTTTTCTTTTTTAATTAAGAAAAAGTCAGGCGGCTAAGCTACAGAATTTTATGCACAAACCTTCTGCTGTTTAAATATAAAGTGATGGAGTTTGATACAGTATGGAACCTTATCAAATTGTTTTAAATAAATTTTGTATTTGTTTATACTGACTTTTTCTCTCATCAGTCACATCATTTAAACAGACTCACGACCGTTTGGATAGAAAAATTGGTTTCTGAATTAAAAACGGTTTTCTGACTCAAATCATGACTAAAAAACGGAGTTGAATGGAATCATTAGGCACCGAATCTCTAGTCTAGAACCCTGTAATACATTGAAAAGCTTCCACTGTTCAACAAAGGCTTTTACAACTCGAGAGAGACCTCTAGTGGACAAACACAGACACTGTTCTTATGCTACCTGTCCACCAGCTCCTTCATGCCTTCCTTATCCCTCTCCAGGGGCTGGTCCTGGTCGTCTGCTAGTGGGGTTCCCGTCTGCCGGTAGATGCAGCGCACCAGGTAGCGAACCTCCGACCAGTGGTTCTGCAGCTGCTGCGACTCCCGCTCCGACTCAGCAGAGATCTCCCTGTCATTTGAACAGGCTCAGGTAAAGACCCATGACCGGGCTTGCTGTATGGAGAACTCGTTGGCCTCGGCCCGCTCGGTGTGAACGTACCGTCTCTCGTTGCAGGTTTCACAGCTGCACACGGTGTCAGGAGGCATTGGAGCAGCGAGGTCCGGCGCAGGGAGCATGGGTAGTGTAGGCGCAGCAGTACTGAGCCTGTCTGCTGTAGCTGCAGTCTGAGCCAGGGTTCCATTACTCACAGGCATGTGCAGCAGAAAGTCCTGATTCTGTTGGACACAAGTTCACATCACAAGAAGCTGTAAAATGTAAATTTTTTTGTAGCTTTGTTAGGAAGAATTGCATTTAAACCCATTTTTTAAGAGAAGCTAAATCCATATTAGTTTTTATTTTCCATAGCAAACAGTCCTCTAACCCCGATTAAAGGGCAGATTCAATGTTGATCATCATTGCTGTTGATCATTCTAGATTTTTTTACAGCAGCAGCTGCAAATGAGGACAGCTGCATCATTTTTCCTGTTCTGCCTGAGAACCAGACCTAAGAATGTTTAACAACAGCTGTGCAAGTCAAGCTGAACATAAACCAGCATGCAGGAGTATTTTCTCCTTACACATTTCTCCTAATTTTGTAGTTTGTGATCTCCTGGACTAAGTCAGACAGAGAGAGATGAATTTATTTTTCATCTATTCTTTAATTTCTTTAGACTGAGGCATGTTGTGTTGCTCTTCAACCAACCATGGATTCTAATAACTTTTCAAATAGGGCTGGTTTGGTTTCGTTTACTTTTTCTCTTCACTAAATGAAATTATTTTAAAAATAAGTTTGTCTTTAATCAAGTCTTTGTCATAAAAAATTACTTGATGATTTGAAGGAATATAAGGGAGAGAAACACTTATATAACCATGTGGATTACTTTTGAAGACTTAACAATTCGGCTGTCCTTAAAGTGTACTCACCCCTAACGACTGCTCCAGAGTCGTACGTCTGTCTTCCTTCTCCACCGTGCGTCTGCAGTCGGAGCAGACCCACAGAGGGAGCTGGAGGGCACTGGAGGCGTTGGTTGGCTGCGCCATGCCGTTCTGACCAGCAATGCCGGCCTCCGAAGGCACAACGCTGTCCTTACGCTCACATCGGCACAGGAGGCAGCGATCTCCAGCCGTATACGGCGCCCGCTGGTTAAGGCCGAATGTGAACGGCGTCTGAAGGGGAGAAGAGACAAAAACAGGTGAAAAGAAAACTACAGACTCATTTTGAATAAACGACTATTTGGTCAGCTTATTATGAACAGGTATGGGTCGAAGACCATTTTGGTCATTTCTTAATTTCTTTTTACACAACCACCAAACAAAAAAAAAAAAGGTTGACTGCCTTCCAGCATAACTTCATCCATGTCCTGACCAGATATCCTCTGTAACATATTTTATTTTATTGCATTTTGGGTGCAAAAATAAAACATGAAAAAAAAAAGAAAACACTATTTATCAAAAGGAAAAATAAAAAATGCTCAATTAAAAGTTTATGAAATTTATAATTGGACAGGTAGGAAATATGAACTAAACGGTACAATGAAGCATACCAATATTACAAACATATAAAACATTATTTTGTAATTGATATATATTTTTTAGTTGGTCAGCAGCAACCCTTACCACTGGCTTCACCAGTGTCTCATTCTTACAGCTCAAAATCACACAAGTGTGGCCAAACGGGTCAAATTAAAATTTAATCCAATCATATACAAACATGTCATACTGTATGTAGAGGTGGGCGGTATGTTGTGGTACTGTAGTAATAATGACAAAAGTGACAATATGAACTATTTATTTCTTGATTTTTAGGCCTTACAACAATCATATCCTCACAAACACACACACTGCTCTTTAGACACATTCACATCTATAAAACGCTTTTTTGAGACACCAGTCACATAAAAATGTGATTTACCTCACACAGCTGTATCTAATGCCTTAATGTTGACCTCTGTTGCTTTAAGAACCTCCTTCCCTTTACGACACTCAGTCTTCAGTACGTCATCACAACAATGCTTCTTCGTGATGCTATTTATGACTGATCTTAGAGGCAATGTACTGAGAAGTAGTTTGTATGAAAAATTCAGCAGACCAGCAGTTCCACCAGGTGTCTGCTAATTGCTGCCACTAGTCTGAAGGAGCTGTGTGGCGGAAGCAAAGGTCCTGTGGGGAGGGAGCTCGGTTGGACTGCAGTTCCAAGGTGGAGCTTTGGGTAAACAAGTGTTCAGGCACCTCTGAACGGTTCCAACAGGAGACTCAATAATTCTCTAAACACAGATGAATGAGTCACAGCAACACTCCAGGTATGTTTTTGATGATGGAGTGACACAACATAACATAGAGCTAAAAGAGCTGATTTTGCATTATACTCCCCACCCTCTTCCTTTACACTGTGAATGATTTTCATAACAACGTTGGTCCAGCAGAGATTTCCTCTAATCCTTATTAAGAGCAGGTGTGCAGCACATAGAGATGAATAACGCAGCACTTGAGCAAACAGATATGCAGTTAATCACAGTAATCACTGCAAGTTGCTTCACATCATTTGATTAGTAACAGCGGTATATTTACTTATTAAGTGATGCAATTTTACCTGAAGAACTCCGGAGAACTCTGCGTTCACCGGTCCTTCTGCAAACTGAGGAGTAACGCTGCTGTTCACTTTGACCTAAAGTTAAACAAGCAGACATCATTTACAGCCTAGCACTTTCTAATAACATTCAGGAAATCGTGTACAAGCAGAGAAGATTAGATTGATTTGGTTGTTGGCACTGATTGTTTGACTTTAGCTCTGTTGTTGTTTAGCCATGTTAGGCTATATATTGTTGCAATTATATTGCAACAATATAATTACTGTATGCTAAAATTACTATGAGATTTCAGACTCCTCTACAAAATATTACCCAAATTTCCATAAAAATATACATGTATTTACAAACTGAAACAGAGAACATCCAGCTGTATGGTTTAGGCTTTTTTACAAATATTCCTTGTAGCTGATTAATAATCACCTACCAAATCACCAGATTAACTCATCAATATAAATCAAGTCCCGTTCGCTGACATTTGAATCAAGAAATCAGATTTAACTAAGAATTACAGAACAAAACACTGTTACATTTGGATATCATAATCAAAAATGCAACATCATGATAAAAAACACAAAGAGAAATGCTCATTTTTATTTTCAGTTTTGTTTTTTTGTTTTTTTTAAATAGCACTTGACAAATGTGGAGAGTTAAAGTGCTTCTTTAAGCTGAACACACCATGCTGTCAGCTGGCTCTACTCCAACTCAGGCTGCTGATGAGCTTCAAGCCACCTTTCAGCTCATCAATGTAAGGCTTCAAATTGGTTCTACAAGTTGATAACACTGCAACAACATTTTTCTTCCACAAATCATCCCCATTTCTTACATAATGTTGGTATTTAAACCTCTGGGCAGACCTTATCAAGAGAGTACCATCCAATAAGGCTGAATAAAAGCTTTTCTTTCATTTGCATATTGAGCTTTTAGTAAAAATGCCAAAGGCTGGTCTGCACTTTTATTCGCGGAATAAGGCCAGTCTTAATTCTGAAGTCTGGAAAAAATATGTTGTTTTTAAAAATAGGAAATGGTATTTTATATATATATATATATATATATATATATATATATATATATATATATATATATATATATATATATATATGCATGCATGAACTCTTGCATGGTACTGGCTTCATTCTCAGAGAAATCATTTCAGCATCCAGTAATATTGTGAACATATTATCAACATGTTTAAATAAAACCATGACGATACTGATAAATGTAATAAATTTGTGCTGAATAACCATGGAACTAATGTTCTTATATCTCCAATATGTTTTAATATTTTTTAAATATTAAAACATATTGGTCATAGCCTCTACCTGTGTGGAAGAGCTGTCAGCTCTTTTTAAGTCTTCTGTGACTACAGCTGCCATTGTAAAGGGTGGAGTTTGCACCTACATGATGTTGACTCAGACTTGTTTTATTCTGTTTATCCATTTTAATGTTAATGTCCATCCTCCAGTCTGAAACGTTGTGACATCTTGGTGAGACATTCTTTGAAAAGACATTAATCTTGAGTGACTTCCCTTTCAAATAAAGGTTAAATTGATTAAATAAACAAAACTCTGGTTACATTTATGACTTGTAGAACTACTCAAGCTAACAAAGTAACTTTTGAGCTGGCATCTATAAATTGGTCTGTTGCACAGCTCTTAGAAAACAGTGAGTCACATAAGGTTTCTTATTGTTTACCTGCGGTACACGACTCGTCTGCGCTTATTTAGAAATCTAGGGCTGAATAAGTAGTTATTCTGTTTCCTTAGGCACCAAGCCGAGTTTAAAGACAGACCTTTATACATGACATAAAGCTGTAAAACAAATCGAAAGCTGAAGGGAACCTGAGTTTTTAGTTATGTTAGCATTAGCTAGCATTCATGGCTAGCCGAAACCCAGCACACAGTAAGTCACCTGCGTTGAACCTAAAGATACTCCCTAATAATCTTAGCTAATCTCTACCAGCGCGGACTGTATTGGCTCAAATGAAGGTATTCTGACGTCCAGGTTGTTGTCATTGCAGCCAGGATCTCTTAACTTTAGCCAGGGTAAGAAGTCAGTTTTCGGCCAACAAAGTTAGCATAATGTTTACGGGGATATGTCATAAGAAAATAAAACGTGAAGATGTTAGACATCAAGGTTTAGAAATGATTACTGTTTGCCCAAACATAACGGGCATATTAACATGTAATTAAGCCAATTAATTACTAGCTACTCTGCATTTGTTACTTAGCTGGCAGCCTTCCTAAGGATCGGTTCTGGGCCCAAATCAGATGTGTCGTTGATAACACTGTTAGCTACTCACTGCCGTTTTGACATTTATGGAGATACATTCTTACCTCTCCGTTCATGCCGGCGCTGGACCCGATATTCCCGTTGCCTGTACTCCCAGATGTGAGGAAGCTGACGACTGAGGCAGGTGTTGCTGTTCCCGCACAGCCTAGGGCCGGTGGAGCCCCGGCCTTGCCACTGCTGCTGTTGCAGACAGCACTGCAGCTACTGCCACCGCCCCGCTTGTTCTTCCTGCGTTTAGCCCCCCGTTTAGCATCGGTTGGACTCATTTTCTTCAACAGAAGAGGCAAGACAAGTTGCCGTCCGGACTTGGCAGCGTCTCGAGCGGAATGTCTGGAAAAATCACACGGTTATAAAGTCGGGAAAGCGATTAGGAGAGTCCCAAAACGACAGAAACCGAGTCCCAACAAAGTGCAAGCCGACTGCATAGATTCCAATATGGCCTCTAGCCGGATTGCTTCAACCAGACACAGCTTGCGTCAAGACGCAACGTGCGTGACCCACCCAAACAGTTGTGGGAAATTGAGTTCATATTTACGAGAAGGAAATCTGATATGAAAACTCCACCAGAAAAACAAAACAGCTTAATTAAGTTTCTCATGTTTTATGTATCGTTGAGGGACTATTTTTATTTTAGAAAAAAAATGTTTACAGCCCAAACTCAACATATTTTAAGTTTTCTAAACAAACTGCAAACAAAAAGCAGTAGTAATGTTTGTTGACGTGTTCATTGATAAATTGAACAAATGGTATAAACGAGGTATCTATTTTGCAGGTAAAAATTAATATAAATTCATTAAACACAATTGTCAATGTTTGCTAATGTGAGTTCCTTGATGCTCTGTATGACAGCAGCTCTGATTTGTGGAAGTTGTTACACTACATACAAGTGATAAACAAGTGATAAACATACATTTAAATAATAAGATGCCCACATAACACAAGCAGAAGGATCCAATTAAAATATAAACAAGAAAAATATAAAAAACAAATGATAATGTTAGCTGCCTCAAACATAGAGAGTGTTCCAGCATTTCTTGTATCTTGTTAACACTTTCATCATCGTGCTATGGGGTTTGTTTTCTCTAGATGGCACATAGTATTTTTTTCCAAGGTAGGTAGAATTATGAACAGTTCTAAACATCAGTCTATTTTAACCCAAGACCTTCAGGAAACCTGTATTATTTTTGGTTCACGGTGACTCCAAGAATAGATTCAAATCAATCAATCAATGGTTTCACTGGAAAATTATAGTTCTGAAAAAAAAAAAAAACAGAAGATTTGAAGAGGTGTACTGAAGAGGATTTGTCATTGTAAATCTCAATAGGGTGGAAAGACTTTGGTGGCTGTGTCTTCAACTAGCTCATCAGTTTCTTAGTTTTTACATTTGTTCTACTACAACCTCACAGACTTGGCCTACAAGTCTGTTTTTCAACTTAATCACTACATTAAGTTCAGCAGCATGTATCAGAACAGCCAAGTAGAAGCAAAGATTTAAATTCAATAGATCCATAAGTAGGCCTAAAAATCAGTACTAACTGAGCTTGAGAATTTTTGCAAAGAAGAATCTGTAACAATTTCAAACTCTACGCAGTGCATACTTTTTATTAGTTGCATAAAAAGTATGCACTGAAAACCATGCATCTTTTATTTTCCAGTTAACAATTAGGCCCTACTTTGTGTTAGTCTTCTTGCACATAAACTCTAAATAAAATACATTCAAGTTTGTGGTAGCAACATAACACAATGCGAACAAAGGTGGCTGTACAGTACTGTAGCGCTCGTAGAATATCAAACTCAGTAAAAAATAATCAAGTATAAAATATAGATGCTCCAGGTTTGAGGATACCTTAATACCTAATAAAGTTTTTTTTATTTATTTTTATTATTATTATTATTATTTTTTTTTTTTTTTGCGATGAATCCTAAAAGTTAGAGTTGCCAAACTGCAAAGAGCATCTTCCAACAACAGGGGGAGCCCGCGTACTCCAAAGCTTTTGTTCTGATAATAATAGCTTTGTGGGCCTGCATTGGTATTGGAGTCTTTCCGGGGTCTAGACATCACGTCTGCCTTGGTTGAGCGTTAGGAACCACTGATGTCCTGGTAGTAGTTTATCCGCAGAGTTTGCACTAACAGACTGCGCAACACCTTTCAAGAGAACCTCTGGTTTTGGCGGAGAGGCAGCGCTTAAAGGTTTCAGAAAACTGCTGCGACGGCTAGCAGTTCACAGCTAATAGTTAGCCGCATCCGCAGAGAGGTAACGTATCCAACTTTACAGCATTTGTCATTCCCCTGCTGGGCTTGGAATGCGTTCCAATCAAAAATATGTTGCAGTTTATAGCCAGGTAACATGTTTTAGTAGAAGTTTTCCTTGAGTTTGTTGTCTGCTATTTAGCCGCATTACCCCAGGCTAGAAGCGTCAACGTCTGCTAGTGAGACGTTCACCTTAATTCAGATGTGTGGGCATGAGTGATTTACTCTGACACGTTTCTTATATTAGTCTATTGCTTTTAAAATATGTTATGTCTGGCTAATTTGAGGCGTTCACTTGAACCAAAACAGGACGATTCTGGATTGAAATGGTGCTAATAGTACTTTTTGATGCCTTCGTCACGTGACTGTGCTGCAACAGGCGACCCACCCAACCTTGCCAACTATTGAGTCTCTTCCGGGGTGTGAGGCTGTTACACAGAGGAACAACTCTAACTTTTGTGCCACTATTTGTTAATTGCAATTTAAATATACGTGATGGGTTGCTAAAATACCTTTGTGTGTGCAAAGGTTTTCAGGAAGTATTCTAAAGGGAGTGTGTTGTAGATTGCATTTCTCAGATGTTAATATTTATGCAGAGTTTACAGATTTAAGGGGGAAAAATAATAAAATAAAGGTACAGATTTGAAGATAAGGCAGCTGACTACGGATTTCTGTAAGGTCACAGTTGATGAGACCTTCTGTAACAGAAGGTAAATGTTGTCCTGATTGTTTTAAGAGCAGTTTGTGAGCGTAGGAACACCTGACTGTGGCTTTGAGCATATCTTACTCTACATGGAGGCTCAGCTGGCCTTGTTGGCTACAATTATCTTTTATTTGCATAGCATAACTGTTGGATTCCACCTTTTGTAGAGTTTAGTGTTCACACAAGAAAGTTATTTTAAAAAATTAGAAGAGTGTTTTGTGCATTTGTTTTTAGCCCCCTGAGTAAATTTACAGAACTACATTCCACCTTAAGCTGAGGCCGATTGGGTGGAGAGAGTCTGTGAACAGAAGTTTTCAGTCTAACCACAGATCATTGTGGATTTGAGAAAGAGCTGGCCCTCTCTTCTTAAAGGCTTCTCAGAAAGCTTCTATCTTGGCCTGATAATTTCTGCCAAGCAGCCCTAACTTGAGAGTGATTGAGTCAGCTGCTGGGAGTGAGGAGATGACAGAACTTCTTGTTTTAGTAAGGAGTTGTGGTTGACCCCGTTGCTAGGGGTGGTCCTGTGTTCTAGAGACAATGATTGGTTGATGCACAAAATAAAATAAGTCACTAAAACAAAACCCCACCCATGTATTCAGCTGATAGAAATTGACCAATCACTGTAACCAGACTGGATTAAGAATAGTGTCATAATCATGAAACTATGCAAAATTGATGAATTGCTACAGCATCAACATGTTGATTGTGCCTTATTTATATTTATATTCCTTATTTATATTCACCATGCTGGTCACTTTACTTCGTCATCAATTTGATATCAATCTGGATGCTCAGATTGTATGAACTTGTTTTATTTGATCAAATGACCAACATAAAATGGAGAATTAAACAGTCAAACAGGATCGCATCGCATTACGCGTCCACTCAGCCGTAGAAGACCGTCTCACTCACTATATGTTCGTTGATATTCTTTCATTGAAGAAAAAGCCTGGCAGCTCAGTTAACTTAATACTGAGTTACAGAATTTTATGCACAAACCTATTTTGTTTAACTTTAAACTGATGGAATTTGATAGAGTATGGAACTTTGTAGAATTATTTCAAATAAAAGTTATCTTTGGTTACACTGTCACATAATTTGAACAGAATCTCTAGTCTGATTAGAAAAATGGTTTCTTAATTGAAAATTGTTGAACCCTAAAAATTGGAATTGAATTGCTGGACACTGAAAGATTTGCATCTGTCCTGCAGATCACTAACTCGTTAAGTCTTGTGTGCGCGCGTCTGCGTATGACAGCAGGGAACGCATTAAGCATGCAGGACAGTGAGTCCTGAGAACCTCTGGGTTACATCCAGGACAGACTCTCCCTCCTGAGCTGAGCCACTGCAGCCTCTATGAATAATGCTGTTGTTGACATCTGAAAACAATTTGTTCATTGGGTTTCTTTTGGGGTGTCAGAGTAAAATGGGTTGAATCCACAAGTTTTTCAGGTTTTTTTATTCATGACTATTTTAAAGCAAAGTGTCATTTTTGTTTCTCTTTCCTGTAGTTGTAACACAAACGTGGAAACATCGAAGGGTTAGGAATACTTTGTAAAGGCACCTTTTATTGCTACTCAACGGTATTGCTAACTGGAGATGTAGTGATCCAATATTAATTTGTGTGTCTGTCCCAATATTGAAAATTAATTTCCATGGCGTATCATCAGTGTCGATGTGCCAGATTTATTTTATGTTCTATTTAGAATTCCTGTTTGCACTTGCAGAACCATTTGAAAGGTTTGTTGCAGTTTGTTTTTGCATATTTCACCAAGCAACCTAAAGTTTTTTAAACATTTTTTTTTATTATTAATTTTACATTGACTGTTATCCTCCTAATTGCACTGACTGAACAAATTAAAGTTGTGTTGCTCTTACATGTTTGACCAAGCTTTAAATTAGCTGTACTGGTGCAAAGGTATTAAATAAACTTGTATTTAGGTACATTTTGTATTTTTTTAAAAAGAAAAATTTTAAGTCAGTTCATCTCTGTTTTTCTGTCTCGGATCGGCATCAGCCGATACTAAACCTCAGATATCTGGATTGGTGTTGAAAGTGGAAAAAAAAGTGGATCCCTTTGCTAACTGGTGTTCTGTCGTACGTTTGCAGTGCAGCAGCTCTGTGGACGTCTTCATCCTGTCCTGTGTGTCTTGTTTCAGGGATGTCTGAAGTTAGTCTTGAGGCTGAGTTGGGGAAGACCTCAGCAGAGGACCCTCAGAGGGATTGTGAGGAGGCTGATGAAACAGAGGAGAGTTTGAGTGAGGATGTGCCTCCAGAGGTAGCACCCAGTAGCAGGGGAGGAGAGGACAAAGCTGACGTACTGTATGAGATCGATATTAACAGTGATGAAGAAACCGCAGAGTCGTCCAGTAAGGATGCTCAGGGGCAGGATGAGGGTCCTCTGTCGGGAACCGTGGCGTCCAGCAGGGTGGGCAGCGGGGCTAAACTACAGGCTGAATCGGCCGGAACACCAAAGGGAAACGGAGATTCTCTCTCTGAAACAAAGGTGATATTTATTTACATTCATTATTGAAAATCAAGTCTTTCTGGCACTTCCTCTCTGCGCTGCAGCCTGTCGCGTTTTATTTCTTGGTTTCCAGTGATGGTGGCGGGCTCTTCCTGTTAAATCCATTTATTCAGTTATACGTGATTGTGCTTCTTTTTTTTTAGAAATGAATTGTTAGGGCGCTTGCGTTGCATATTCTGTCTTTGCTTTAGTCTGAAGTTGTGTGTTGGATTTAAGATGCTTTGCTGGAGCATTTGGAAGGAACCTGTTGATGTTGGTTGTGGGCTTGGTGGCATTCTTCCCAACTGGCAGGCTGTTGCTCAGTGATGCGCTTCATGCATTTCTGCATAGAAGATCAAATGTGCAGATTTTCTCTCTCTCTGTCTTACTGCAAACTGATTTAACTCTGTATATGCATTTCATTGTGTTACAAAGTGTTATACTTTAATATCACCTTGCAACAAGTAATTATTTCTTTGCAGGTTTTTGCAGCGAATATGATAAATCCTTGTAGTTTGGTTGCAGTGCCACGTTTCTTGTTTTTCTGGAAGCTCTTCAGACTGTTGTCTGATGTCACTTCAGGGTTACCTTGCTAATTGCATTGACAGTTCCCAAAGATGCACCAATAAGGCTTTTACTGGAAGATTTTTTTTGACCTTCCAAATTAGATTATCTACAAATGAAGGATTAAAAATGTGCTGCAGGTTCTTAGATAAAGTGATTTTTAATTATTTAATAAATAAAGCATATCCCAAGTACTTTTTTCCATTTTAGTTATTCCACTTAAAAGTGCATCAACGTACATGATGTTGGTTGATGTTTATAGACTGAATATTTTGGAAGCTCTTGATTTTGCTGCATTTATTGAACATCTGTGCTGGTCATAGCTGATCATGGGTCAGTTTACAGATTCATTTTTTTGTGGTTGTTTCGTTGTTTTGCAGTCCCACATCGTGTAGAACATTCTGCAGTCAAGAGGCAATATATGAGCATTTCCTTATTTGCTGACGTAGCAGGCCGGACAATGGGATTGTTGTTTTCACCAGTCACTCCCTCATCAGTCTGGCTCGTCTCCAGCCGTAGGGATTCAAACTACATCCTGTCACTTTACATGGCTCAGTCGATTGGAGCCTCTTTACCATTTTGTGTGTGTGTGTGTGTGTGTGTGTGTGTGTGTGTGTGTGTGTGTGTGTGTGTGTGTGTGTGTGTGTGTGTGTGTGTGTGTGTGCGTGCGTGTGTGTTTGACTCTTGAGGCGTCATAATTGGTTCATGTTCAGGTCCCATCCTTTAAAGGGTTGCCATATAAAACAAGGCATATATACCTAAGTATATAGGCTTGTCACAATAATCAATAAATCAATGAATCACGTGACAAATGAAAACAAACTCAATAATTTCCATTAGTATAAGTTATCGTTCATCTTTTTTCTCTTTCTATCAAAAACTATATGATAAAAGTCTTCAGTTTGGTGCTTTGGTCTCAACCAGCCCTTTTTTTTGAAGGACAATTTTGTGTCCAAATACTTCATAATTCATTTTATTTGTTTATTTCTTTTGGAGATTTAAACCGTCTTCCAGTTCAAGTGTTAAATGTTTATTAGAATTCAAAATTTATTGTAGAATGTGTTCTTATTATTTTGTCATTATTATGTAACAGTGGCCTCAAAACAACAATATTATTGTTCATCGCAATAACTTCTGGAACAATTTATCGTCCAACAAAATTTATCATGACAGGCAGGCATGTGTAGTTTTGGTACATTTCTAATGAAAAATAAAGTTTACTAGCTACTTTACAAAACTTTGTTACCTTTGTTTGTTCTTCTTAACGCCACTGAATCAGATAAAGCGGAGCATCAGACTGGAAGCAATCTGATGTGCAGCATGCAGTCAGACAGGTAGAGCCAGGCCTGTGTGTGCCGCCTGCATGCTGGTGTCCCATGGCCTTTCATTATGCATGGCTCTGTCACATAATACAACAGTCGACACACTTTGCCACATATGTACGTTTAAAATTGTGACTCTGTTAATCGTTATGTTCCTTTTAAATTGTTGCAATGAAGAGAAGCATTCCACTCAGATATTAAAGCAAATTTTATATTATTTGAAAATTGACAGAGAATCATAAAGGTCATATAGGGTTGCTGTGACTAGTCAACAAAACCAACATTAGTTTTACTCGGCATCTAATTCTGTCAACTTTTTTTTGTTGTTTTCTTTAGTATTTAAAAAAAAGTTGAAGATGTTTTTCATCAAACTTGATTTGAGAGGGAGAGATCAAGAGAGAGAGAGATATGCACGCACACACACACCCTGGGTGCATTTTGCAACTGTGTGTTTGTGTGCCCACCTCCACTGATTGGGAGCTACATTTTCAAAATGAAGAAAATAATTAATATTTTGCACATATTAAAAAAAAAAAATCATCAAAATCATTTAAAATATGTAAGCAAATATTTGTATATTAAAGTGAATTTAGTTAAATGTAAGACATGTCAGTTCTTTCATAACAAAGAAAATGTTATTTGTTATGACGTATGACATATATGTCCAATAATATTTTATTATGATAAAAATTTATCTAGAAATAAAAAGGTTGGCTTTCAGAATGTCTAATATGAAACTGAACTGCAAATAAAAATGAAACTCCAAAGGAAAAATCATGTTAGCACCACTCTCCTTTAAACAATGATATAGTTAGTAAATTCATTTGATTAGTTTGGTTTAAACATAATTAGTTTATTATTTTATCTTTACAGTTAGAAGTAATTAAAAAGCTAATTAAAAATTAATAAAAAAATTTAAAAAGTAATTAACAAAAGTAATTAAAATTTAAAATCATTCAAACTTGAATGATTAACACCAATTTTTCCATAAACACTGACAGGAGTCAGGTAAAACCGATCTGGCCTCCAGCGTCTCCTCTGCAGCCGCTGTCGTCTCTTCAGCTCATCATGCATGTCTGTTGTGTTGCAACGAAACCTTGGATCACCCAAATACTCCAGCGTACTTTAAACAAGTAAATTGCCTCTTCATGCAACGGTAAAAAGTTCAAATTCACAAAAAAAATGTCTGACATAAATATTGATTTAAACACGTTACATCAAAAATAGGACTGGTGGGAGCAGCCCTACATGAATTATTCAGGGCTGAATTATACGTCTGCCTCAGATCCCAATATTTGATCAGATCAAAGTTTATTTATTTACCTTTTATCCTGTACTGTTGATCACTTTTTATTTCATTCATGTAAATTATATTCTTCAGTCTTTAACTTTTTGTTTGGTTACTCATCATTTCATTTTTCGAATAAACTGTTGGTAGGATCATAAAATTTTTTAATCAGATTAAAGCAGTGTTTTACAAATATTTTAGTGGATTAGTATGAACAAAACCTCCAAAATGAAACACTTGGTTTACAAGACCAGGATCCTGTTACCCAATGATCTGACAGTTATTTAAATTATTTACGCACTGCATGAAGGATCTTATTCAGAGTTTACTGACAGTCTAAACTGTTCATAAATACTCTCTTAGCCTTTTGAAGCTGCAGCTTTCACAGTTAAACCTCGTGGAGTAGCTTCAGAGTGTCATGCTGATTAGGTCAGTGTCCCAGTTTCCAGCTCCACACTGATTAGGTTGTAAAATTAAAGCGAGTCCTGAGTCTATAGCCAGTGTGTGTAAAGTGTGTGTAGCCACACCCTGTGGCTCTCCAGGGAAGCAGCTCACAGATGTTTCAGAACAGTCTTTATTTTCAGACTCCATGTCTCACATTGAGGCTCCAGCTGTAGAAATGGGATCTGTTTTCTAAGTTAACAGTCAATAGCAGCTTTTAGACTTGAGGAACTTTTTGCAGTTCTCTAGTATTGTTAGACATAGTTCCTCTTCTGTTTGTGTGCGTCACACAAACGGCTCCATCTGAACACTTTTCTAGGCTTTAGTTATTTTTAGCTGTCTACCCCTTTTTGAAAAGTAATTTTTTAAATCAACCTTTAATTAGCGTGACGGAAACTGTAATACAGTAGTCGATCTAAGATGACTGACTTGGTGATAAGGCCTTAAATACACACATAGTGCCTCTACACCTGACGTTAGTTGTGTAAAAGGAAAACATGTCGTTCTCTCTGCATGTTGCATCACGTTGTCAGGTAATCAGCCAGTATGTTTGCTGTAAAATATGGTAGTGCTGATAACTGACGCAGACTTTGGCTGGACTAGAGCTACATGTCCTGGTCAACATTTAACTCATTAACATGACCATGAAAATCTCCTTTCAACCTGCTGGATTATTTAAAGAAAATTCGAGCTTGAGATGATACATTTTTACCCCTTTGGAACGTTTTTTGTTGTTTAAAAAAAATACATTTTGTTGTATTTTTTTCTGCAGTTGAAGCAGAAAAAGACATGCGTCTTTAAGGTCAAATTTTGAGAGGAGGTAGTTGCCATTTGTGCTGTCAGTAAACCCTCCCACTGGAGCTGTGTCTCTGCAGCTCCTCCAGAGTCGGCAAGGACCTGCTTTTTTTTTTTTTTTTCAAAGGTTGAAATCCATTTTGTCAGCTTAACCCTGTTTAATAAGGGTGCACTGATAAAGCTGCTCCGAATGTAATTAATTTTGGGAATTTGTGATCAGCCGATAGTTGCATCTAAAGCTGATCTTATCCCTCGATCTTAAATCAGCCACTGACCTGTTCTGCTCTGCTGTGAGAGGTCTGACTGAATGACCGGCCCACCAGGTCATGTCTGCACCTTTGCAGTTAACAAAAGTCACTCCACTGTGGCCAACTCAGCAACATTCTCGCTATATTTAGTGACATTTCAGACCAAAATATCGAAATGGGAAGGTCAGGCTTTTTTAAATGTCAGTAATCACCGATTGGCCAGAAAACTGTAATCTGTGCAGCCCTTCTGTTTGACCTCTACAAAAATACAGTCAACACACAATTTTCTGAATTTTTCTTCCTTCTCAGAAGGCAGCCATGTTTTTGTTTGCTGACCAAAGAAGCATAAACTTTCTTTCTAAGTTGGTGGCTGCAACTTGACAAAAAGTGAAAATCCAGCTGATGTGAATACTTTTGCCATGTAATGTATAATATTCAGATGATTATTGGGAAGTTGCCCATCTGTTTAGATTTTGGCCAATATTATTGGGGTATTGTCCAGAAGGTGGCAGAACACAGCTGTGTGGGTGGAGAGTTCTTTGACTTCTCTGTCTTCTGCTCCAGTAACGGCTCCATTTCTCCTCCTGGTTCCAGGAGAACACAATGGCTGATTGTCACCGAGGCTCAGCCGCTGAGATCCCCGTCACCAGCAATGGAGACCTGGATCAGAGTCCAGACAAGGTGTTCCTCAGGGTAGGCCTCTGGGCGCAGTCTTTGGCATCTTCACTCTCTCCTCAATTTCATTATTTCTTAACAGTCAAACTTTACCTAAAACTTGTAGTGCAGCAATTCTCTGCTAAATATTCTCACCCTCCTAAAATAATGGTCATTTTGTTGTCATGTGATTTTTGTTTTTTTGTTTGTTTTTTGTTTGCCTAAAACATATTTTGTATAGAGAGAAATTGTGATTTCTACAAAAATCACCTTTGGCAATAAATGACTTGGGCCAATATTTTAGTAAGGTGAGCTTCCACTTCCACTGTGAACACAAGTCTCATTTCCACAGGATTCCCACTCTGCTCCTCCAGGGAGCATGAAGGTCTCGGACTCTTCTGTCTCCGCCAGCAGCTTTGTCTCACCACCAGAGGGCATCATCGAATCAGGACCACACAAAGGTAAACAATTACCCCCACCCCCTGTTTTCTCCCTCTTTTCGTCTTTCTGTTCTGCGACTGTTAAGTTTTTGAAGCAGGAGTCTTCTAGTCAGACTTTTATGCAGCAGCTCTTTGTGTTTACAATCTGTAAGCCAATTTCAATAAGCAATTAGTCATGATAAAATAAAATGAACTTAATCATTTCCATTCTGATGATATTTTTTTGAAGGGCAATTTTTTTAGAGACTTCACAATCCATTTTATTTCTGGTTTCAGTAGTGTGTTTATGTTCTTTTTATTTATTGTTTTTGATGTTTTTTGTTTAGGCTGTCGTCTAGTTCCAGTGTCAGGCGTTCTTTACAAAATTAGATTTAATTAATCTTTGAGAGAGCGAATTTCTATTTTTATGTCATTATCACTTTATTACTTGAAAGTGCTCTCAAGCAACAATATTATCATGTATCGCAGTCATTACTGTAGCAATTTATCGTCCCACAAAATTTATGATCATAATAGGCCTAACAATCTGCACGTGTCCCAGTTCTCCACCTTTGTTTTAATCCTTACTGAAAGACCAAATTTGAATGTGAGAAAGAGGGCGCTGATTTGAATTGAATGAGTCTGCTCTGATCTCCTGGTTTAACCCTCGTGTCCTTTTCATCATCAGGTGCTTGTTAGAAATTCTAATAAAAGCCTCCCTGCAGAGCAGAGAGCTGTGGCAGCCTGCTCACCTCAGTGTTCCCATGGTTATTTTCCACGTTGTTCTCCTCAGTAGTTCAGGAAGCCCTTTTGTATATTTTGCACTCTTGTCTGCAGTGTAAACTCTACTGTAAAGAGGGGTCAACACTGATGGGGATAGTCCTGTTTATAATTTAATGGCAGGAAGTAAATCTACTGCTGAATCATAACTGTGAATGTTTCCCAGAGTCGGCAAGCCTGCCCTCTTCTCCTGTGAGTCCTGTAGCTTCCAGCTCGGCTGTCGCCAGCCGCCTGGCGCGCTCCTTCAGCGATAGTCAGGCGGATTCAGGTACCTGAAGCTACAATGTTTCAACTAGACGATAATAAATCACAACTCAACGTATTTTAATCTTCTGCTTGTTTCTGCAGGCTGCGTTTCATTCTTGACAAAACTATTTCTCTTTTTCGCTTGTGGGCTCTCTAAATATTTCCTCTACATCAGCACGTCTAACTGAAATAGTCTTAAGTTTCTTTTCGGTGATTTAGATGTGAATCTTTCTGAAACAAATTTTAGAACCTTAAGTTTTATCTGGGAGAAATTCCTTTTACATTTCCAACTTGTTGGCGGTTCCTGCTCGCAGTATTTTATCCTTGCAGAAGGTGGCACAGAGTAGTGTAAATGGAGCCTTACTCACATAATGGAGGAAGAGTTGATCAGACAAAGATCCAGTCGTTTCATGGGAATGTTGGCAAATGTCTCGATAGTTTAGATCAGGATTTTCAAGCTCCAGTTCTTGAGGGCCTCCCTGGTCCAACACCTGGATCAAATGACTGAAGCTCTGCTCACAAAGCAGGTCTTCATGCTCAATTCCGATTCTCAGTTAATCAATTGAGGCATTTATAGATTGATTTTTCCAAGTTCATCTGTATCGGAGCCAACTGTATCATCACAAGATCACAATGGCACTGATCGCAAATGATGTCAAACTGCCACATTTAGAACATCGCACCGCCGCCATTTTAGTTCCAGACAAACAAGAGCAGTAAGCTGTGTTTTGGGGGGGAAGTCTGAGCAACTGCTTTAGTTTGATTGGTTGATTTAGGTTATTAATATATAATGCCCACCAATAGCTGCTTGCCAAACGCAAATAAACTCAAATAAACTTTCATCTGACAGCCAGCTGATGTAGTGACAGGGTGAGGTGCTCACCATGGCGACCCATGGGTTTTTAGAATTGTAAAAATGAACTCAAAGAATTGATGAATTGATATTTTTACCTACATCGACTGCCCAGCAGGAACGTGGTGAGTTGGCCCAGATGACTTGGTGCTAGTGAGTGCCAGCTACCACACTGTTCATAGACGGAATGTAAAACCTGCCTTCTTTCCGCTCACTTTGAGTCCTCTGCATTTCAGCCACAGTTTAACTGTGATGGTTCTGTGTGGAGCTTCTGGACGTCCTCATCGTCAAACATCACACACTCTTCAGCTCTCGCCATTCTGTTTGTGTTTTGCCTGTTCAAACCTCTGGGCAACAGCTGCATCTTCACTGCATGACTTTCAGAATATATCTCATTATATTGTCAGTCATAGTAAGCCCACATTTGTTTGCCGCTCCTGATTATTTCGGCTCACTTCACTGCTACTAACATTCTGAGTGAAAAACATCGACTAAAAATCCAGACCATAAGCGTCAAAATGTGCTTGTAGGGCTCCTGTCTGTATATTTAACTGGTCTGCTTTAACAGAGGGAAATGCTCATAATCATCTACACAGTGACCTGGTTCACTAAAAATCTGTACATCAATCTACTTACTATAAATAAATATATACATCTGCTGTTTTATTGAATTTTCTCTTGATTGTTTTTCTGCATTCTGGGTTCTCTTTACATTTGCTCTTTAGTTTCTTAATGTCTATAAAACATCTCTAATCCTCTCTTCAGCTCTGAAAAGGCTCATGATTTTAATTAGATTATTCTTAAGTTCTTAAACATTGTTTTTCTGAGCTTTGTCCTTAGTACTGACAATCAGAATAATCTGTTTTAAGAAGCATAGACGTTGGCTTCTGTCTAGAGTTTTTCTTTCTCCTTTTAATATTAATAATTCAGTCACTAAGTGAATGTCGTTTAACTGTCCAGGCACAATGCAAACTCCGCCGGGCAGCGGAGCGGTGGTCCTGTCAGATGACCTGAAGAACCCCGCCATGGAAAAACTTGACCTGGTCAGAAAGTGGAGCATCAACACGTATAAAGTAAATTTCTCTGCGCTTCTCTTCTTATTCTGTCCATTTCCTCCTCTTCTTCTCTCCTTATCCCTCCTGTTTATCTTCTGTCACTTGGTTACAGTAGCAGTGTTTCCATTAACTATGAAACTGCAAATAAATTTGATAGAAACATGGCAGTTAAAAAAAAAACACACATTTTTTTGCTAAAAAGGTTTTGCATTTGGATGAGGTGGTTTTTCAGCTGTGTAAAAATAGATGTATTTCACAAATGTGTAATGGAAACTCTTTAGCATCAGAGGAGTCACATGATTAACAGCTGGATGTTACTGGCAAAAACGAAGAAGACAACAGGAAGTAGTTGGAGGATGATGATTTTTTTTTTTTTTTTGGACAATGTAGAGCTGGCTCCATCAGAGCTCTCACAGCATCACAGTTCATAAAAGGTGTGTCATTCCAAGCCTAGGCTCCTCCCAGTGTGAGTGTTTGTGATCATTTGTCTGCTGTCCTCTGCAGTGCACCCGGCAGATCCTGTCAGAGAAGCTGGGCCGCGGCTCCAAGACTGTGGACCTGGAGCTGGAGGCGCAGATCGAGCTGCTCCGCGAAAACAGGAGAAAGTACCAGAATGTGATCAAGCTGGCTCAGGCACTGGCCAATCAGCTGTCCCAAATAATGCAAACTCAGAAGCAGCTGGGCGATGCCTTCGCCGACCTCAGCCTCAAGTCACCTGAGCTCCATGTGAGTCAATGTGTGAGTGAGTGGTTCACCTGGCTGGATTCATCTACAGGAGGCTCTGAGGAGCTCAACAAACTGGAGGAAGCCGCGTTCATGATTAGTCAACAAATTCTTCTTTCAATCAGTACATCTAAATAACTGATTTATATGTTTGCTCAGCCATATTGGCCATTTACTGCATAACAAAAATGTAAACAAAGATGTGTTAAAATTAATAATGGCCTCAAGCTGAGGTCTTAAACTTAGGGCTGCCTTGGTGCTGCAGGGTGTCATGAGATTTCTGAGTAGACCGTTTGAATATATATATATGTTTTGTAATTCAGAATTGATTTAAATACACAATATGAATCCAAAAAATATTTAAAAAACGATAAAAGGATGCACAAAGTAACGTATTACAGTCAGAAATTCAACCATTCAGCTCATTGAGCAATAAACTCACTGAGTTGAATGAGTTCATATTATGTTAACAATATCTTAATTGTTAACATAACAATAAACTGTTATGTTAACAGTTCTGCATTTTCTGGATGTCAGTTTGTTCATGGCAGTGGATTTAGCAGGCAGACATTTTGTATTCAAACTTTTATGTTTAATATAAAAACAATTACATGTCCACATTTCTTAAGAATATTTTTTTCAAAGACGTTACATGAATGATCAGGAGTTCCTGAAAAACTAGAAAACACTTTACACCAATAACAGATCAAAAACCTGTAATAACTTTGTTGTTGAGCTCACTTGTCTATTTATTCAATAATTTAGCATCAAAAATGGTTTTTGGATTGAATATTTTTGACTAATTGTGATCCATTAATTACAAACCCTTTAAGTTGATTACAAAATGTTGACGGAGTCCCACCATTAGCAGTTACATTTTGTTTAGAAAAGGATTAATAATTAACCATTACTCAATGCTTTGTAAAAGTATTCACACCCCTTGACCAATAGGACTTTATTTTTCTGTTTTTATTGGGGGTTTTTTAATGATGGACTCAAAACAGTCCATAAAGATGAAGCCTTCACTCTTCCTTAAGCCAACAATTGAAGGAATTGTTTAGTAAAGATTTCACTGACAAATCAGACGTCTTTTGTGCATTTGAGCTGGACTTTTTTTTTTATTATTATTTTGAGAGAGAAGGAAACCCATCAACAAATAACTTGACAGTTTTTGTGTTAAGGTATTACATGTTTTAACGTGTTCGTTTGCTTGAACAGTTTTGCCATTATCCATATGTTTTTTCAGGAGGAGTTTGGTTACAACGCCGACACGCAGAGGCTTCTGTCCAAAAATGGAGAGACTTTGCTGGCCGCCATCAACTTCTTCATCTCTAGCGTGGACACACTTGTAGACAAAACAATCGAAGACACCATGATTAATATCAAACAGTATGAGACTGCCAGGTAATTCCTGTGTGAGAGCGATTTGGTTCCTCCTCCAGTTCTGTTCTAGTGTTTCAAGGAATCTGGTCAGAACACATTCTGAGCCTATTGTTCCTACATAAAATGTAAACACATGCTTTAATCGATCTGATGTAAGTTCTTTATTTAAACATGCGCAGGGTCGAGTACGATGCATATCGTACAGATTTGGAGGAGCTGAACCTCGGGCCACGTGACGGAAACACCATGCCGAAGATCGAGCAATCGCAGCAGCAATTCCAGATCCACCGCGAGAAGTTTGAAAGGATGCGGAACGATGTCTCTGTGAAGCTCAAGTTCCTGGAGGAGAACAAGGTTAGCTTCTGGCTCTTCTGCTGTGGTGACCTACAGAGGCACACGTTTGTTGGCGCTCATTTTGGATATGTGTAGAAATCCTGGATTTTTTTTTATTGCCGTACTATAATCTCTCACTGAAAAATCAAACCTTTTAAGATGAGTGAATTAGTTCAGTGGCAAAAGCAATCCCTCATTCAACATAATTAACAAAATGGCTCAATCTGGTGTGTGTGCGTCTTTTTTTTTTTTTTTTTTTTTTCAACCTCCCCTACCTCCATTTCCCAGGAGAACAACATTTTACATTATTTTTTAAAAAATATTTCTATCGTGAGTTGACCCATATGATTTTAGGAATGCACCAATAAATTTGCCAGCTGATAAATCTGCTCTGATTTCATTAATTTTGAGAAATCAGCAGTTGGCTGATGCTTTCATGTAAAACCATTTTTTAACCAACAACCTTATCTTCCTCCACAAAAGTCTGAATATCAGTGACTGTCCTCTAATTGTTCTACAATGAGAGAGAGATGAGGAGCAAGAGGCGATTTTTAAATGGGTTTATTTCATAAAACGGCACAGAACAGCACTTTCTTTCACATCACACAAGTCACATGATCATCAACCGGACGTTGCCACTGGTGCAAACCACAAAGACGACTTATCGCATGAACAGACTTATTCACATGAGATTGTGTTTCTTGTTTAATGAAAACACTGCAATTGCAAAATAGTTTTTTTGACAATTAGTGGAATATTGATAACATTTTGCACGCATTTGTCATGGAAACGCAGCCATAAAACTGCAGTCGCTTCACCCCTATATTTTTATGTATTGTTTATCTGTTGAAAGACCAGATGAAATGTTAATTGAGTTAACTAGTAGAGTGCAATTTAACAGTGTCTCTAAGGAAACAAACAGCTTCATAGTCCGTCACCATAGTGGCCATGCTTCTCCACCATCTATCCTTTTAGTCTTGCCCTAATCTCATCTGACAGCACCACACAGCAAGATATATTTTAGAGATTTTTTTTTTGTCTTTCTACCGTCCATCTTACTGGAAACCTAAAATAAGTACCTCTGTGGTGTTTGTATCTCAGAGAAACCAGACATCCTGAGCTATTGAGATCTGGGAAACTCATCAACTCAAAAACCAAATTTAAATGATTATCCAGTTTTGCTAAGTGATTACTAGGAGTATGATAATTGTGCCGCCAAATATATTTCTTCAAAACAAGCATTTCCAATCATGAGAATGAATATTCTTGAATCAAGAGTTTCACTTTTCTACACATTGTCAGTGTGAGATTATGTAGCTGCAATAAAATCAGCTTCCACCCAAGAGGACCAACAAATCTGCCCAGATCTCAGTGTACGGATCAGTGTACTGAAGTCCCTTCTTTGCTGTTTGTCCCTCCATCAGGTGAAGGTGTTGCATAACCAGCTCATCCTCTTCCACAATGCTATAGCTGCATACTACGCTGGGAACCAGCAGCAGCTGGAGCAGACTCTCAAGCAGTTCCACATCAAGTTGAAAATGCCTGGTGGGGAAAGTCCCTCCTGGCTGGAAGAGCACTAAACACTCCCGGCTGGCTCAGCTTCACCAAACCTTCCCATGGAAACTACAGAAACCTTCCTCCTCCTGTAACTTGCTTCTGAAATGAAATCTTCTAACAAAAGGAACAAACTCCTGAACTCCTTTTGTCTATTCTTCCTAAATCATTTCTGTCGTTCTTTCAAATCATAAGAGACGCACTTTTTCTACTGTTTGACAGATCTTGTTGAATGGGAGTTCCAGCAGTAAACACTTTATGAAACTCTAAACGGCCTTTTGTACTCCAGAATATGAATGTTCGTATTCCAGCACAGCACACATGTTGGCGTTCCAGCGGCAGCTACTGGACAAGGACTGCCATTAAATCTCACAGCAAACTTGATTCTTTTCTTTCTTTTTTTTGTTTTGTTTGTTTTTTGTATTAGCTGACTGAAATGAACGCTTTACTACAGTTAAAAGAAAAGCTTTTTGTTGTCGGGACAAATTCCTTCTTGAATTCTGTAAATTGGTTTTTATTTTCACTATCAAGCTGTGACAGTGTGACACTTTGTGGAGGGCGCTTTATTTGTAATGTGGTTAACATTTAGCTGAGACGGTGTGTGTGGTTTGTCCTCTGCTGCTGTGTGTAAGGCCTCAAATGTCCCAAATCAATACCTCCAGCATTGATTAATTTGAAAAACCAAAGTTTACAAAATCAAGTTTTGGTTTTCCACAGGACTTCTCGTTAGGTAGACCTGGATCAGCCTCTTCTATTGGATTGCTAGCTAACGTTGAGCTGCTTTAAACTCTCAGCTCCTGATTCCTAACTCATGTTGAACAAAGCAAATTAAATGAGATGTGCATCTTTTTTTTTCCTTTATCTCTCGCAAAACCAAAGCGTTTCCAAAAAAAAGCTCTAATCATTGAGTCAACGTCACGCTCTGCTTTTAGTTCGTCTATCTTCAGGACATAAAACCGAATGGATGAGAGATTCTCTTAGATGCCAGAAAATGAAGGACCAGCCTTATGTCACTTTAATGTGCCTTGAATCACTTCTTCTCCTGCTCTATAAACACTCCTGCTTCTGGTTTTCAGACCAAGGACCAAACAGTCACAGCACACAGAGATGGAAACATCCAACACAGTAACTCCAGTGACTTTATGAATTAGTTTTCAAGACGTGTTGCACAATTATGCATTTAGGACTACAAAATAAATTTTTCAGGCCTGTGTGAACCAAAATCCAATTAACTTGATACATTTTCACCTGTAAAGACCAGCATTTGCGGCTGCTACCAGTTTATGTCATTGAGGCTATTTAAAGTGTATTTTTCAAAAAAAAACAAAAAAAAAAACATTCGTCTTCATGTCGTGTATTTTTCCTATGGCCCACTATAATGGTTTAAAGGGTATGAATCTAGATTCTGTTATTTTCTTGAAAGAAATATATATATTTGTAAACTATATTTTAATGTTAGATTGACCAATGCAGCCTGTTGGTTTATTTTTCTTGAAGGTCTCCAGAATAACATTCTAGTACCGGTGTATGTACTAGGGGATAATCACGTTTTGTAATAATGTTACGTTAACAAATGCTGAGATGAAAAGATTCAGAATGTTGTGCAACCTCTTTGGGGAAAATAAAACTTTCTCTTTCTGTATCCGTGTTCAGAGTTTGACTTTTCATTAGGGCTTACAGCAGCAAACTGAAATGTAAACAGTGGCAAAAGATGAATTGTGTAATTCAGAGGTTTTCGGTCGACGTGAAATGGAGTGCTACTGTACCTTACGGAGCTGTCTGCCTCTTCAATTGTGTGCATATTTTAAAGGTGAGAGGAAAGCAAGTGGTTAACATTTTCACAAATGTAAATCTGAGAAGTGTGGCATACTTTTTTTTTTCCCCAGAGGCCCTCTGTGTCAATATAGGCTCACCTTTCTAACTTTCAAGTGGACTTTTATTTACTAATTGGCATAATCGAGTAAAGGCCACTTGATGGTCCATGCCATACTTTTTAATTTTTACCATGATCTTTTTTTTAAACCACATTCTTTGTTTACCTCCCAGTTCTGCACTGCTTTATGTTTGTGGATCATAAACTCCCAGTGAAGTATGTGGTAATGTGACATAATTTGAAAAAAAAAAAAAAAAAAAAAGACTTCAAGGCGTAGGAATATCTTTGTGTTAGAAAAGAAACAGACAATATCCCTGACTGCTACAGACATGCTCTATGAGAATTTACAATGGCAATTTTTCAAGTAACCTGTCCCTTCCTGTATTTTGTTAACTGTCTTCCTACAGACACCAGTGGCTCATTGTAAAGCTCATAATGGCCAGGAGTGTGGAGCCTTTTCACTGGAAATTGTCTGAGTTTACTTAAATCCAGGTGCTCTTTCTCCCCACACGCAGACACACTCGCACACCATGCTTCCACAAACCCACCACACCCACAGTTACACATTTGGCAGGATCTGGATAATCCTTACGAAAGCTTCGACAATGTTGATGGTAGCGTCAGCGACATGTTTTATCTAGAAGTGGATTGTGAGTCCAGACATGGCCTGTTGGAACGCCACTCCGTCTGGAGCAAATGGTTTTCCAGGGAACAAAAGGAGATAAATGACTGGGACTGGAAACATACTAGTCTTACGTTCAAATGAGTAAAGGTAAACTGTCTTTGTGTACCCAGGATTTTAATGGAACTTTGTTATATTGGGGTCATTCTAAACTTTCATTCATAAAACTTTGAAAGAAAAGCAAATGATGTCCATTTTATTTTGCAGCCTAGTGTTGCCTTGTGCAGCGACCTCCACCTTTACTGGCACTCTGGTAAATATGTGCAGGGAGCACTCACACTACTTTTCTTTATTGCAGAAGCATAACCATAAAATGAAAAATGTAGAAAAATCAAACCTGTAATTTGAATACATTTATGCGGCAGGACAAAAACCACATTTAGAACAACATTTTATCAACAAAAAGTTAAACTAAAGCAGTCTTCTCATGCCACACTTCAAAATGGGAAAGACCAGAGGACAGATTACTCCTGCTGCTTCCAACTAAACAAAATGGAGGAAATAAGTACGTCCATAATTTATATAAAAGTTAAATTCTTTGAAATATTTTTCATTAGTTTTTCTTTCCTGAGGCGAGTTTTACATTTATGCTTGACTGAAGAAAATTACTTTGTATGAACTGAATTTGTTTTTCTGAGGGAGACAGAAAATCAAATTCAGGTCATGCAGTTCTACAGTTTTGGGATGAAATAAAATTCAGTGCATTGCACATACAATAGTCTCTCTGTTCTTCATGTATAAAAGTAATAGAAAACAAGGAAAATTGGTATAAATTCGATTTTTTTTAAAAAAAAATTCGGTGTCTGTGTGTCTTTCTAATGCTATCTGCCCAGCTGGCCCATATCAGAAACTGGGAGATGACCAGCGGTAGGGGCATTTGTGTCGGAGTGCATGTAAACTTCTGACCGGAACTACACCAGCTCACCTGAGGCACCAGATTTGTTATCACACCGGCGGTCACACGCTGTCGCGGGCGCGCTCGACAGGGGTAGAAGGGCACGTGAACGCGCCTGTTCCACCTGGCCCAATCATGTTACGAGGAAGCTCAGAACACCGCCACGGTCTGCCGTCTCTGCTGCGCAGTCTGTCTGCGCTGCGGCTCGGCCAGGATCTCAGCGGATGCTCACCTGAGCTCCACATCTATCTGACAACCAGACGCATTTCTCCTCGGAAAGCTACCTTCTTCTAACTCCAAAAGGTGTCGGATCGGAGTACGAGTCCCGCCGGAGCCCTCTCCGATTCTGTCCGGTAAGTGAGGCGGGACAGCACCGCCGCATCACGCTTATGTGCGGTCTGGAATGAACTCTGTCGTGGAAAGTCATCGTATCGTGACAGCACATCTAAGACCTGGGGCAGTTTATTTCTGTACACCTGTTTGTTTGTTTAAAGCGACATATTATGTGTCCTGCAATGCAGTCCAGACCCAAATATGACATCATTCCAGCAGTAACCTTGATTCTGGTGTTTTAAGCCTGTCCACTACTTCAACATAGAGCAAAAATTCACCTGATGTGTTTATTTTAGGCAGAACTGTACTTAGATGCAGAACATTAGGTTCTGTTAAAATATCAGTGTGGATATTAATGTGCTGTAGCAACAGGGGCTGTAAACGGCAATGAACAAATCTGAATGAAAACATTGTACTTATATTACAACAGCTAAGATATAATTTTAATTATATGACGTCCTTTATACAGGAAGTTTCCTGTTTATTACTACAGGAAGCCTCTCAGTATGGTTTAAAATCTTCCTGTATCTAACCTAGTGAATGATTTTTAGAAGACAAAAATCAATCAAGCGTGAATTTTTTGAATATTTCATAAAGGTTTCTACTTTATCGCTCCACAGAAATGCAGCTGAAGTTATCTGCTGAAAATATGAATTACAAGTTGGGATAAACTAAGGTCAAAGTTCACTTCCAGCTATTGTGTTTTACAGATTTTAAATCGTAGTGTTTTTTTTTTTGTTTGTTTTTGTTTTTTTCCTAAAATTGCCCTTTTTGTTGTACTTTTTGTCAAATTACAACCAAACAATATAATGTATACTTATGCAACTGACAAACATGAAGCGGTGCCCAACTGTGAAGTGGAAGGAACATTTTTCATTGCTTTAAATTTATTTTTCAATTAAAAATCAGAGGAAATTGGCACACATTTATATTCATCCCAACTTCACTCTATTACACATAAATAAAGTCCAGTGACGCCGATTGCCTTCAACAGTCATTTAATCACAAAGTAAGAATCCACTTGTGAGTAATTTCGTCTGGTAACTATGGCGATGGTAGGCTCATGCTGTGGGGGTGCTTTTCCTCTGCAGAGACAAGGAACCTGGCCAGAGTTAATATGCATTCAGACCCTCTCAGACGATTCTTTGTACATCCAACTTTTGCTGCTGTCAGGCGTCTTGTCTGCACCAGTTTTACACATTGACTTTTGCAGAACGACTGGAGCTCAGTCAGCCTTCATGAACAGCGAGTTTAAGTCTTATCCACAGTTTCTCATCTGGATTTAAGCCTGAACTTTGACTGGGTCGTTCTAACACATCAACATCCTTTGCTCTAAGCCATTTCATTGTAGTTCTGAGTCTGTTTTCTGGTTGTTGTCCTGCTTGAAGGTGAACCTCCCTCCTGTCTTAAGTCTTTTGCAGCCTTTAGCAGCTTTATTTTGTTCTTCATACAGCTTCCCATCAACTCTGACCTTATGTACAAAACTCTCCCTATAGCATGATGCTCCCACTACAAGGTTTTGCTTATGAGATTGTACACTCAATATAGGCAGTTGGTTGCACCAAGTTTTATTTAGGGGTGTCAGAGTCTTTGAGAAAAAAAACCTTTCCCCCAGTTTGAGGTTACAATGTGACAAAATCTGAAAAAGTTCAAGAGACCTGAATATTTTTACAACACACTGACACATGGTAGGTTAGATGGCATGGTATCGCCTTGTCATTAAGGCGCCACTAGCAAATCCTTCCTTTCTTTTCTCCACGTTTGGCTTTTTAAATCTGCTCCTGTTCCCTTTTGTCCTGCGCCTCAAACCACAGCCATCTTTGCTTTTTTTTCCTACAGTTTTATCCATGCATAAATGATTTATGGTCTGGCACATTCAAGTGCTTGGAACAATACCCATGTGTAAAAAAAATAAATAAATAAAAAACAAACAAAAAAATAGTCAGTTGGGCTGTTTGCTGGGTTAGGTGAGTGAGGAGCATGGCGACACCCCCTCTGGTTGCTGTGGAGGCCGAGAGTAACACAGAAAACTCACTTCTCTGACGTCACAGCAAGGAGGACGCTGAGGGGACCTGATTTATCTTTGTGGGAGCAGTGAGCTGCTGGCAACTCGGCTGAACTGATCATTCTTTGTTGTCTGAAAAACGTAACCTTTCCTTCAAAGTCAAACTTCAGTTTGTGATGGAAAGCAGCAAAGACAGAAAGATAGTGGAGGAAAAGATGAATGATTCTGTTTGATCTATCGCTCCAAAGTAAAAGATCAAAGTATCAACAAACTCCAAACTAAATTGTTTTAGATCACGTCTTTTATACTCACGAGGCAAAAATCTTTCCCATGGTCTCTGTTGAAGTTTGAAATCACTGGGTCTGATTTTACCCCTTCGCTAATGTTTGGTCATGACATTTAATGTCCCAGCTCAGTGAAGCTTGCAGAAATTGCATGCTCTGTAAACAACCCAGTGGGAAGTAAAGGAATGGCATCTTTGCCAGCAACAATATGTCTTATACATTCCTCTTGCTTCAACTTTAATTGGTCAATATTTGAAAGTGTGGCCAACAGAAACTGAATGGCTTTGTTCACTTTCTCCACTGCCAAACTACAACCATCTTCCCACAGCGTCCACGCCGAAAAGTGTTGCTCGTGTGACTTGTTAGCGCTTATAGACGGGCCTTTTAGGGACGATCAAGCTGATAGTTTATGTCAAGTTTATTTTAGCAACAGGGCAATTAAAACTGTTTTACATCATACAAGCATCAAACTGTCACCAATCATGCAACAAGCAATAAACATTACGTTTTGTAAGATGCCATCACCAAAATCATCAAGCAAATACACATCAAATATGTTAATGAATGTTTCATTTAAAAGCAACTCTTAACATGTGGGATTATAGAATTGTTTTAAAGGCACTGAGTGTTTCAGCTGTTTTGCAGTTTTCTGGAAGTTTGTTCCAGATTTGTGGTTCATAGAAGCTGAATTCTGCTTCTCCACGTTTGGTTCTGGTTCTGGGGATGCAGAGCAGAACCAGAACCAAAAGACCTGAGAGGTTCTGGAAGGTTGATACAACAACAGCAGACCTTTAATGTGTTGTGGTGCTAAGCCGTTCAGTGACTAACGGTATTTTAAAGTCTATTCTCTCAGTGGAAGGACTGTAGAACTGAGTGATGAGCTCTATCATCCTGGTGTTAGTCAGAACTCCAGCAGCAGCGTTCTGGATCAGCTGCAGCTGGAGGATTAACTTTTTAGCCAGTAATCAATGCGACTAAACATAAACGCATGGGTGAGTTTTTCTAGATCTTGTACACTAGTACTTTAATTCTGGAAATGTTCTTCAAGTGATAGACAGCCGACTCAGTGAGCATCTAATTCATTGGTGGATCTCTTAAGGAAGTAGGAGCAAACTGCACCAAAAGGTTTCTGTTAAAACTCAATCTGTTTTATTTATAAAGTTCTGTTTCCAATGTTTAAGAAGTGAGCTAAAAATGAGTTGAAAAGCAGCCAAAGATCTTCAAAGACCTCCATGAGAAATTATCATTTCGACCATTTTTAAAGATTATAAGACATTCTTACAAGTTGAATATTTTTAGCATACAAAAGCCAGGATCTGTGAGTGTGAGCCTCGTACTTCTCAGGTGTTAAAGCACTCTTGGATAAACACTATTCCCCAGCGTCATATAAACATGTTTGCTTTCTGTCCTTGTTACCCTGCAGTTGTCTCCATAGCGACCTGAACAGCTGCTTTATTTGTCACTTTGTAGGTTTTGTCATCTCAACTTGTGTTTCATCCAACTGGTGGTACTTTTTTTTCATCCAGTTGTCAAAGCTGGTTTTCAGAACTCGTGTTGTTGTTGTGCTCATATTGTGTGATTAATCAGTGAGCTGCTGTGGCAGACTTGGCTCTGCAGCAACACAAGGCTATGAAACTAAGAGGCGGGTTTGCCTAAAGCTGCTGTTGGCAGCAGGTTCGGATTGCTGAAGCAACAATTGGGCCCCAGAGCCAGCGGAGGGGACCAGCGCAGCGGTCTGCTGCAGGCCAGACACTGATCACCGCTCAACAAAAGACCAAAAAGTGGAAGGATTGGAAGCTGTGCCTGTGATCTGCAGCTCCGCGGCCCGCGTGGCCATTACGTGTCTGCAGTAGGTTTTGTTTTACACGGTTTACTTGTTCTTGTTGTATATTTCATTAGGTGATTCAGTGCTTGTTCGGTGATACCAAAGCCTGGACAGGGCTTCTGGAACATGCCCTGTCCAGGATACCTGCACTGCTGCCTCCATAGTCAGGTGGGACTTTCCAGAACAGGCTGGATTTACTGTTTTTGGACAGGTTGGATATTTTGATGTTCGGTGACCTCTGAACACATCTGAACTAAACTTTCATTCATAGACACTAAACTGATGTATTTTTTGGTAAGCCTGTAATTGAAGCTGATTTGGGCTCTAAATACCTGGACCTGGACCTGACTGTCTGATGAATTTTCTTTTGTACAATTTTGCAGTTGCATGTAGAACTATGCAGCCCATTTGTCACAGTTCTACTTGAAATTTGTGCCAAAATCAATATCTGAGATTAAGATTGCGATTATAACAGATATTTAGCAATATTGTATATATTATAAGTATATTTCCCTACCCTTTTGACACCAAAAGCAAAGACACCACACTGCTGACTTCACCACTGCTTCATTGCTTCAGTTAAATTCCCCACAATCCTTTGCTCCGTCACTGCCACATGACCAAATACCAATGACCAACTTCCTCTCCTTCCCTCCTGAAACTAACAGCAAAAGATGGAAATAAATATCAGCTGTAGATATTGGGGCATTTTTATTTATTGACTGATACTGATATGTGAAAAAATGACTAATATCAGCTGATACCAGCATCAGTGTTAGTGTATAACTATCTCAGCTGGGTGTTGTTGACAGATATCTGCCACCTCATATTTATATGCCAGGGGAAAAGGAAGTCATGGATTCCTGATGAAAAGTTAGAAAAACTTTGAAGGCTGTTTGTCTTTCTGTGCATATCAAGCATATCAATCAGTTATCACAGCAATGTTGCAGTAAATACACTTTTAAATAATAAATCCACAGCCTGTCAGTGTCAGTGGTCAGGAGTGATAACAGTTAATTTAAGATTGATTGATTTTGTTTTACTCTACTTCTGTTTGTCACTTTTTATCTGTATGTGCGTGAATACTTCATAAACAAACAGACTTTCAGCCCAGCTCTCTTTTATATGGCAGGAATATAAAACTCAAACTGACAGGTTGGCTTTATGTTTCACACGAGTAAGACGAGTGGAAAAGGAAAGACTCATCACATTTTGTTTCTGCATGTCTTTTTTCAAAAGTTTAAAGTGTTGGCAGAAGCATACACTTCCTGATTGCCGGTCCTGTTCACATATAGACTGTAGCACCAAATTACCTGCTGCTAACTTGCAGCATTTTATGAGGGAGGTGTTTCTTCTTCTGGCTGGGTCAGTTATTAGGAGGATTAGCTTGGATTCCTTGTTTGCTGGAGATTTGCGCCACTTTTAGGGTTTGTTATGTGACGATGGGATGCAATGCCACGTTAAGTTGCAAGTCAGCTGACAGGCTGCAGGTGTGGTGGTTAGTCACAGAAGCCTGAGCTGGATCTGTGTGGAGCCTGCTCACATAGTAATTGATGGAGCTGCAAACTGGCAGCTTTAATCTTTAGAATGTGAAAAACTCATTGCAGACGCAGGCTGTTATTAACAGATTTGTACTAAGCTTGGAGAGGGGGGGAGGTGGTACTGTATGACACCCTAAGGCCTGCTGCTGTAGTCTCTTTATACTGCATGTCTTACTCTACAGGTGTTATGGATTCACTGGGAGCAAGATTAAAGTTAGCACAGTAACCATACAATTTAGATGAATGTGCAGCTATGGGCTCATATTGCAATCATAATCATTTTTAACTCGGGGGCAGAGCTTTAGAGCTGATGTAAGCTATAGAATGATAGGAATCCATGTTTTTTACCACATCATTTTTTTCTGATCCCACAGCTGAGAGATTCACTGATAGAAACAGCATAAAGTAAAAAACATGAATAGAACTAAGGAAACGCTACATTTCCATCCATCCATCCATCCATCCATCTTAGCCTGATCTAGTGTTGGGTCACAGTGGCCCATCCTTCTCTCTCTCTTGTCCCACTTGTTCCAGCTCCTCTGAGGTAATTCCATCTTGTTCTTTTGCTCGACACTCAGAGTATTCAACAGTAGATCAGGATGGGAACACAGAACCAAACTTTAAATCAAGAGCGTGGCCTTTCAGCTCAGCTCTCTCTTCACCATGACAGACTGATGCAGCTCTTACATTGATTCTTACAAAACACAATATCTCTAGCCAAATGTCTCTGGTTGATTACTCAAGCAAATAAATGAAGAGCACCACTTTTGTTGGTTCTCATTGTGAAGATTAAAAAATATATACTATTTGTTTTATTTTATTGAGTTTTGGAATATTTCAAAGAGAAAAAACGAATAAGGTAGGACAGAGTGTAAAGGGCATTGTGGTACGTGGCCCTATTCTTTAACAGATAAACTTGTGTTTAGCAGTACTGTAGTCTGAGCCGCACATGGTTGAGGTACCATGCTGTACCTTGGCCTTATTAGCCTTTCATGCCTTATTTCCTAGACAAATAGTGGCCTTTTTAAACAATCTCCTTAAAGGAGATTTTGCAGATTTGAGACCCGGTGGGGCACAGGGCATGTTTTGTGTGGACCACGTTAATCCTTCTTGAGTAACCTATTGTGTCAATCAAAACTGTTTGTTCCTGTACGAGCAGTGAGACAGAAGCCCTGAGTTTCAGATGTTTCACGGACCAAACTTAGTATTTGAAAATTTAAAATACAAATGTAAATAAAAATGTAAACAGAGCAGAATAAAGTTGTTGTTGGCCCCTTTCAGTTTAGCACCACCAAATAAAATCCACCTCACTTAGTTGCTTTTAGGAGTTACATAATTAGCCAAATTGGCCTGTGTGAGCAGTGTGTGTCATTTGAAAATAGATAGATGATGGCACTGCTGACCTGTCACCAGAGAAAAGGGGAGAAGTTGCCGGGTTCCACTTCTTGTCTTCATGGAAAACACTGTGTAGAGTGAAAAACTAACTCTGCTCATTACCCAGAATGCACCATCCAAACTTGCTGGTGGCAGCATTGCAGTTTTGCAGTGCTTTTCCACAATAGGTGCAGAGAAGGGGGTCAGAGTTCAAAGAAAGAAGAATGGGGAAAAATACAGGATAATCATAGAAGAAAAGCTTTTAAAGGGTGGAGAGAACTTGAGCCTGGGGTCTGTGTTTTATTGTTAAGCACAGCAACAACCTTAAACATACAGCCAGATCTACAATGGGATGGGTCAGGTCAACACCTAATCATGTTTTAGAAGTGGAAGACTATCCAGGCCTTCCATGATTCTTTGTGATTGTTGTGGCCTGAAATGAGGTGGTGTCTTTTTCAAAAAAGTTGTAGTCGAATTTGCGGGAGTGGGTGGCTGGGGGGTTAGCTTTACATTTTCCATAACATGGTGTTAAAATTAACCTTCCCAAAAAAGAGTTTCACATATATTTAAAGTACAAATGATCTTTTTGAATACCTTCTTGAAATGGCAGTCTTGATACAATTAAAATCATGTCTCGAGTAGATGTCAAAGTGCAAAACATAATTCCATATTGGTCAACATGAATCAATTTAACATAAACTGTATGCACAAATGCTTTTATCTCGCAGGTTCTGCTTTCAAGAGAAATAGGAAGTTAAATTAGAAGGGGGCAGGAAGAGGACTGGTCAAAATTCAGCCAAGTTGTAGTGTTTGGTCAGGAAAGAGTGAAATACAGAAAATGTTGAGGTGATTGGTCAGAAAAGAATGAAATACTGAAAAGATGTGATTGGTCAGATTTGCAGAAAATTGCAAGTCTGTGCAAAATTTGTGAATTAGGAGAAGAACTTGCATTGGTAAGTGTGACTGCAGCGTCACAACTTCCTGGAGGGATTGAGGATCCATCCAGTCTAACTAAACTGAACTGTTTTGCAGAACAGAATGTGAAAATGTTTCCCATAATTTTCATTTGACTATGCACCACTCTGTGTTGGTCTATCACTTCAAATCCAAATGAAATGATTGATGCATTAAAGCCTTTGGCTACAACATGACAAAAAGAGCCATGGTTACTTTTCCAAGATGATCTAAACACTACTTTTGTTTAGCAAAATCTACATATCCATTAGACAGTTATGCATATCACTGAGTTTGATCCCTTTTGATTGGTTCAGTGTTTGATGTGAACATAGCTTGCTCATGTAATTTGCCTTTGGGTTGCTAAGGGACTCCGTTCAGGACAGTTGAGTAAGAAGAGAGAAAGAGGTGATTCATGGTGAAATGAATAATTCACTTGATCGGGGTTTGCCTTAGTTTACCCAGAAAGTGCAGACACGACGGTGAAACAGCTCAGGTCTTTGGAAGTATTAGAGAAATCCAGGATTTCCGGCGTAAAAGGTCCCCTTGTGCTCTGTTTATTCCACTGAGACGGCTTTCTGGACGGCTTACAAATAAAAAAAATGTGATAAACATCCTGTGGGTAAAGATATATTTGATGTTTTGGTTCATTTTGTATATTTAACACAAACAGTGAGAAGATGTTTAATGTTGAAGGAGGAAAACACTTGTTGTCATAAAGAATGAAGCTGCATACATTAAGGATCATCCTGCAGTCACATGCTCTGGTTCCTCTGCTCAGCTCACCGCTGCTGTTTGTGTTCCCTGTGTGTGTTCTGTGGCAGCTCTTTTGTCTTTGGTATCTGGGCAATAGTAACCTGGCTAGTGTGTGTTTGAGCTGGCGTTGTGTGTATGTGTGTGTGCTGTTTCAACAACAGGGTTACTCATTCTATTGTGTGTTTGCTCTGTCGTGAGCGACATGAAATCAGGAAGATAAGTCAATATTGCAGCAAATGTTCCCAAATGATGTCCTCTTCAGATTGTCCAAGGACTCTCAGAAAAACAGCAGACATAAAATGGTGTTACTTGGTTTGACTTTAAACATGTACCTGCATTTTTCATGTACAACATAATATTAACACGAGAGGTTTTCACTCCAACTTGTCACAGATGAATCTTGACATCAGTGATCGGCCGATACATGTGAATCTGACCTTTCCCCCCTGATCTTATCGACCTCAGCAAAGGCTGAAAATCAGCCAGTGTCCTCTTTTACTCTGCTATGAGAGAGGTTTGGCTGATACACCGGCTCACCAGGTCACGTTTACACATTTGCATTTAATAATAGTCACCCCAATGTTGCCAACTCACTTTCTTGCTATATTTAGCAACATTTTATACAAACAATTTAGTATTGGCCAAAATTAGCAGGTTTGGCTTTATAAGATTGGGAATTGGTAATCGACCAGAAAACTGCAATCGGTGCACCCTTAGTGTTATGGATCTGGGTAGCCAACAAGAGCAGATTACAGAAGGTTATGGTTATGTTTGAACTCATAGTTGTAATTATTCCGAATTACAGTTGTTTTAAAAGTTTTGTGGATCAGCTTATAAACAGAAAATGCATAGAAATATCCTAATTATTTTTTATTGCGACTGGCTGTAGGTGGTGCGGACAGTTTTCATATCAGTCATAGGGTTAGAATATCCCCTCCCATGCCGTTATCAGCATGTATAACTTGTGTAACGAGCCTTGCTTGGTCCTCCCCCTGTGGAGCTGTTGCTAACTATGTCTGGGTCTCATCGTCTTCTGGTATAGTAACGATACATGAAGAGGTTGATACCAAATTCCAAGAAGGATTTCAAACTGGACTTTTTAAATTACAGCAGTCTGATGTTTGTAACTATTACTTCTCAGAACAACTAACTGACACTGCAGCACTGGAAGCGTTTGGATCAAGGTGGTCAGATCCAAGCTTCCTCAACAGCAACGTCTTGCTGAGCTTTACGCAATATGCTTTCTGCTAATGAGCGTTGCCATGGTAATGATGAATCCGCTGTGAACGTGGCTCTTTGCCCCCTTGGTGTGAGTTAAAGACCTGTGGTTTGCAGAGACCCGCCGACCTCCTCAGGAAGTTAGAGTGGAAATCAGCAACAGGGGCAGACACAATGGCTGCACATCTGGGAGTTTGAGTGGAAGTATGTTTGTTTTGGACTTGGTGGTGGTGGTGACAGCTTCTTCCGGTTAAATTCATTTTCAGCTAAAAAGGAAAAGATTGTCATAAAACAAACGAAGGCGACAGCAGATGGTGACGGACACAGAAAAGCCTCCACAGGACAGAGATGCTCCGCCTGAGCTCTGCTGGAAACATTACTGTATTTACTAACTTCACTTCAGCTGTCATCAGATTAAGCTGATGAGTCTCATTAAAGGTTTTATGTCAGACATAATTTCTAAGTACTTTGCGCTCCAAGCAGCCATAATTTATTAGAATTTTAAACTGGTTTTTATCATTATTTCTCCAGCCTTTTCCCTTTTTTTTAAACTTATCTTTCTGATTTTGTATTGATGGACTCTGGAATTCATTACATAAACTCAACTTATCTGGTGCTTCAGTTGTTATATGCACGAGGATTGCTAACTGCATCACATAAGTTTAGAAGAAAGGAGATCTGTTCCTTTAAAGAAGTTGCCAGACTTTTTATCTTCCACTCTAGGAAAAGGAAGAGCTTACAGTTTTCATTGTTCAATGCCTTAAGCAAGTGCTATTGAATCATTATGAATATATTTCATGTAACTGTTTAAATCCGTCACTAATAGCAGGAACATATTTATTCTTGTGTGATTTTAATGTTATGTCTTATTTAATAGAAATACAGCAATTGTAATTTTTAGACATTAGTAAAATACAGACAAAGATTTGTGCACATTTGTAATGGAAACGCAACAAGTGAGGGGTTGTGGCCGTCTTTGCGGGGCGGGGGGTGACTCTGCATGAGGTCAGATGTTCTCTCAGTCTCATAAATAAAGCATGAGTAACGTTGTGGTCCAGCTCTTAGAACAGCAGACTGATGCTGGCAACATGAGCAGGTTAGTGACGTATGCTTTATTAATTAGTAACTAGCACTGGGTATCAGGTGGACAGCGCTGGAAACTGGTGGGAAAATTACCAGTAAACTCTGGAAGCATAGAAATTTGCCAGAAAGTAACTGTTTGTTGCTATTTATTTATCATTAAACTCATGAGCTTAACATTCTGATGTGTAGTTCTTTTATTGAAAACTTTATTTTATTATTGTTATATCTTAGTGCTGACAGTAGTGTATTGTAAAGTAAAGTTTTAAGTATTGTGAAGTTTTCATTGCAAGAATAATGTACTAACATAATGTTTGAAATAAATAAAGCATGTTTTGTATGGGATTTTAAAGGAGTCTTTGGAGTCCATTGTGGTGAGGGTGAGTGATCCCACTCCCACTGAGAGCCACAGCTGATTTAATAAAGATGAGACCAGCAGACTCAACCCAGATAGCACAGAATCATTGAAACAACATTGAATCAATGTCAGCCAAAAACATTGAATCAACGTTGAACGCTGACATTGAAACAACATCGAAAGTGGTCGGTGACTTACATGTTGAATCAACGTTAGGGTTTCAACCATTACTGACATATCACTGTTGATTCAACCATCATCTGTATGTCAACTTACATGCCTATTTGTGTTGATATTACATTGAATCAGTCAGGAATCAATGTTGATTCAACCATCATCAGAATGTGGATCTGCATGCATATTTGTGTTGATTCTACATTGAATCAATGTTCATTCAACACTCATTTGACTATGGATCTGCATGCATATCTGTGTTGATTCTACATTGAATCAGTTAGGAATCAACGTTCATTCAACCATCATCTGATTGTGGATCTGCATGCAGATTTGTGTTGATTCTACATTGAATCAATGTTGATTCAACACTCATTTGACTGTGGATGTACATGCAGATTTGGGTTGTTTTTATATTGAATGAAAGCTAAGGATTTATGTACATTTTAGGTCTGATAGGTCTACATCATAACATGCCACTAAAAGTTTCTTCACTGGTGTTAAACACTATATTATTGGCAGATGATGGGTAAACTGTGTACAAAAGTTTAAAAATGACAACATGGGTTTGATTTAACATTTTATTTAAGAAAAGAGGGACAGATCTTTAAACATATTTGATTCCTTTTTGACTGTCAAAACAACAGTCGGTTGTCCACAGAAGAACAGAGTCCATGAGGTTAAGCTTTGTACTGTATGAAGTAGGGAAACAGTACAAGTTGTGGTAACCCCAGTTTGACTCTGGTTGGCGTCACTTTGATTCCTTGTGATGTCTTCCTCTCATTCTGGTGCATAATGAAGCCACTTCTTGACAGTTTTGCTGCAGTCCTCAAGAGTCAGCTTTCGGTCAAACTGCAGAGCAACAGCTGAAAAAAATTAAAGTGAGGAAGGTGCCGGTTAGAAATATGATAAACATTTGAAAAGTTCTGAAACACAATGAAAGATTAAACAGTGTACTGGTTACAGGTCTGAGAACAAATACAAACCATATAGTTCCCCATGTACACTCACTGTTAAATTAATATCTTAATCTTTCATTAATATTTATCTTAATGTTTACATATACAACTACATTTACCCATTAAGCTGCAGTATAGTGTAGGATTTATGATATTGATATTAAATCAATATTTAAAATAAAGGGCTGTTTATCAGAAAACCTAACAATAAAACTCAGGGAGGATCAGGTTTATTTAACACACCAGAGACAAATAAATCAAACAAAAGGTGATTTATAGTGTAGTTGGAAAATTTATAATTTATACAGAATAAACTTCCATCAAATAGCTGGTTCAATCTTCCATCAACTACAAATATTTCCAAATAAGTTGATTAAATTCCTTAAAAAGTGTCTATATGCTAATAAAGATCCCACACAAGTAACAATAGTCCAGTTCAGTTTAACCAGTTACCAATCCAAGGATCAACAGACTGAATCAGTCATTAGCAGGTTTAGTTCAGTGTTTCACCTGCCTTACATGTTAAGTGTTTCCCTTCTGCCTCACCTGGATTGAATCTGTGGATGATTAACAACCTTCTGCACTTCTTGATGGCTGCAGACGGTCATGTAATCATCCAACTCAGCTGTTCTGGTACAGAGGCTCATTTAAGCACGACCCTAAGCATATCATAATAAAAAGTTAAAAACAAGTGATTACTATCACAACAATTTAAAGCCCACCTGGACCAGCCAGCCTTACACTTTCTTGTCCACCACATGCTCTCCCAGACCAAACAATAGGCCCCGCCCTATTTTAAAAACTCAAATCCCACAAAATCTCGCAGGATTTCATACTTAGGCCTGGAGTGGTGGGTAGGATGAAAATAATACAAAAGGAGACATGACCTCAATTATTAAAAATATCTGTTTTGCCCCAAAATAACCAAGATTACTATGGGCACAAAACAATGCCCTTATTTTTCAATAAACACATTTAAGATCAAAGTAATATTGAAAAACTTACCATAAAAGTGCTCAGCGGAGTAATATTCAATTCAGAAGCCGGTAGCAAACAAGCCAGCAGCAAAGTGGCTTTTTGGTTGGGACAAACCACAAGTGTAAAATTGGGGAGGTGGACTGTACAACTCCTAGTACAGACTTGTAGATGTTTTTGTGTCAACACATTATGCACAGTCAGTAATAATATTTACAGACAAGTAAGAAAATGTACAGAAAGGAATCACAACCCACTGTTCTCAACATGTAGTGCTTAATTTGAAACATGATTAACCCCCACCTAGTAATAAAATGTTCTGACCCAGAGCTCAAGGAGGGGGAGGGAAGAAGGGATGAGAGGGGGTAAAGAGGAGAAGGTTGGGAGGAGCGGCTGGGTGGGGGAGGTTTAGGAGGGAGTAGGGGGAGATGAGGAGGTGATGAGGGCTGCAACAAACTGCCCAGATTGCACACAACGGTAAATCAACATTGAATTATAGTCAGAAGGGTTGATTTTTGGTTGAGGTCAACAACTGACGGTTGATCAATCATCAAACAACCATCCACCTCCAGCCAAGTAACCGATGCTGAAACTGTGTCATTGAATCAATGTTGTTTTGCGGTTGAAATCTAATGAATGAAATGCTAATGTCTGATCAACCACTGATCAATGTTGAATCAATGTTGAATCAATGTCAGCTCTTTTGCCACACCCCTTCCCCTCCTCTCCTCCTCATCAGAGCTCTGGGTCAGAGCATTTTATTAGTGAGTGGGGGGTATTACATTCTAAATTAACCTCTGTAAAGGATAGTGGGTGAAGATTAATTTCTGTACATTTTCTTTCTTTTTCATAACAAAGTCCTACTGACCATTTGAGTGTGATATATTGACACAAAAACATCTACAACTTACTACAAGGAGTGGAGCGGTCCACCCCCACCATTTACATGAGTGGGATGTCCCAAACACACAGCCACTTCGCTGTTGGCTTGTTGGCAAAAGATGTTAATTCAATGTTGAATTGCCATCATGTGCAATCTGGGCAGGTGCAGAGCTATGGGGGTGGGGCTTAAATATCTGATTATAGACTGAGAAAGTCTACCACCTGTTGAGAAAGGTCTATTTAATGTTAAAGTTACTTTCCCTCAATGGAATATATACTAGTCAGTCCCAGTAACTGTTTCACTCACGGTTTAGCCGATGTGTTTCCTGGGTAACGATCAAACAAAAAACGCAGACCAACCTCCCCGCCCCTCGCTCAACAGTTTCTGGTAGCGCAGGCGATAAACGTCAGGGGCCTGGTGATTCGTTAGGGGTCCGGTAATTAGCCCCGCCCCCCGGCCCAACGCTGACTTGTTCCGCTAGTGAATCTGGGTACAGAACGGAATCACAACTGTTGTCAACACATAGTGCTTAAGTTAAAACGTGATTAACCCTCACCTAAAAGGGGGTTGTGCTGTGGTGGCGCAGGGGTTAAGCACAAACCACAATCAAGGCCTCAGTCATCAACACAGCCGTCGCAGGTTCAATTCCTGACCTTTGCAACCCTTGCTGCATTACCCCCCCTCCCTCATTACCCACCCTCCTGTCAATTAACTATCAAATAAAGGCCACTAGCCAAAACAATCCTTTAAAATGTGAAAAATGAAAAACCCTCACTTAAAATTAAAGTTGTTTCACCCAATTGAGGGGTAGATGGGCCCAGGTGGGGGGAAAGAGGTGTGTGTGTTTTTGGAAGGGGGTTGGGCGTTTGAATGGCAGGCGGTGGTGAGGGGTGCAAAAAACACCTTACATTGATTGAACACTTTGATTACTAGTTTTTCCCCAAACCTTATCCTCATGGCAAACTGACCTGCATGCTTTCAGTTCAGCAAAACCTTGTTAATCAAATGTTAATTAAAATCATGTGTGCTGAATTAGGGAAATGCCTAAAACTTGCAGGGCAGTGTGCCTGGTGCCGGTGCTGAAAAACACTGGATTCGATGTGGCATTTCAATCAATGAATGTTAATTGGCTAGAATTGAATGGTTGTTTGATGGTTGATCCAGCTTCTGTCATTGACCTGAACCATACATGCAGCCTTTGTGATCATAATTCAACATTGAATTAACATTGTGTGCTATCTGGGTAGTTCTTCCCCAAACCTTGACGTCAATCAAACTGACCTGCGTTTTTTCAGTTCAGCAAAACCCCGTTAATCAGACGTCAATTAATATCATGTGTGTTGAATTAGGGAAATGCCTAAAACTTGTAGGGGCTGGAGGACCAGTGGTGAAACACACTGGATTCGATGTTGGCATTTCATTTATTTGATGTCAACCACAAAACAACATTGATTCAATGACACAGTTTCAACATTAGTTAATTGGCTAGAATTGAATGGTTGTTTTATAGTTGATCCACCATCAGTTGTCGACCTCAACCAAACATGCAACCTTTGTGATGATAATTCAACATTGAATTAACATATTTTCCAACAAGCCAACAGCGAAGTGGCTGTGTGTTTGGGACATCCCACTCATGTAAACGGTGGGGGTGGACCGCTCCACTCCTTGTAGTAAGTTATATATGTTTTTGTGTCAATATATCACACACACACAGTCAGTGAGAATTATTATGAACAAGTAAAAAAATGCACAGAAAGGAATCACCAACCACTATCCTCTACAGTGCTTAATTTAAATGTGATAACCCCCGCTCAGTAATAAAATACTCTGACCCAGAGCGCTGATGAGGAGGAGAGGAGGGGAAGGGGTGAGGGAATACAGCTGACATTGATTCAATATTGATCAGATGTTGATCAGACATCGGCATTTCAGTCATTAGATTTCAACGACAAAACAACATTGATTCAATGACACAGTTTCAACACTGGTTACTTGGCTAGAGGTGGATGGTTGTTTGATGGTTGATCCACCATCATTTGTCGTCTTCAACCAAAAATCAACCATTAATCAGACTTCGGCATTTCAGACATCAGATTTCAACCACCAAACAACGTTGATTCAATGTCACAGTTTCAACGGTTTGATTGGATGGTTGTTTGATGGTTGATCCACCGTCATTTGTCGACTTCAACCAAAAATCAACGATTCTAACTATTTTTCAACGTTGATTTAACATCATGTGTTATCTGGGAAGTTATCGCAGCTGGAAGTGAAAAGAAAAAACTGGACTTTATTTCTCTAACAATCTGTATGAAGTAACATGGACATGTGGTTAAATTCAATTCAGTCTGAGTTGGGTAGTAACTACAGTTGTTACATTTACTCAATTACATTTAGTTAAGTAACTTTTCTGAAAAAGTGTACTTTTGGAAGTATTTTTACTACACTGTACTTTTTATTTTTACTTCAGTAATTTTATTATGAACTATGCCTCATTTACTTGGAGGCATAGAAGCATAGTGAAAATTCAGGATTTTCTACCCACTGAATGAAAAACAAGCATGTTTTAACCAAAAATTCAGCAGACAAAGACACACACACCTGTAGTTTTTGTTTAAGTTTGATAAGTTTTATGTTGAAAGGAATTGATTCAGAAACATTTGCTTTTGTCTGATTTTGTTATTTTTGTTACTTATATCAATTATTGTCATTTTGGTCCTTAAAATACCGTATTTTCCGCACTATAAGGTGCGCCTTATATATGGACCAATATTGAGCCACAACAGGTCTAGCAACTACGTTAAGCAGCCACTGACTTCATTTTTGGCCGTAGAAGAAGAAGCGCGCGGTGGATGCTGGGATAGTTGTCAGAACGCTGGTTTGGTAATAAAATTTGACTGACCTATCTACCTACCAGCCGTCTAGAATCAGGTCGTCTGCAGGTCATTTAGCACCATGTTCTCCACGAACATGCTGTGCGCGAACGGAGAAGGCTGACCATTGTCCGGCCACGCCCTGGCCCCGGCCCAGTCGGAAGGCTCTCCTCGCTGACCGGAGTCGGACTGTTTTGTTGACATTCCGTTTAGTGCAGCTCCATCTAGTGGATGCATAACCTAACTCCAGCCTCTACTGTAGCGTCTATTCTATGCGCCTTATAATCCGGTGCGCCTTATAGTGCGGAAAATATGGTACTAAATTTTCCACCTAACTTGGTTGGTTCGTCAGATGATATCATTTTAAATATTAAATGATTGCTCATTTTATCAGCTATTCAGTACTTGAGTAGACTTTTTACTAAATACTGTTTTACTCTTATTTGAGTAATTTCTTTGATGGCTACTTTTTACTTTTATTTGAGTAAAACCATTTTGAAGTAGTGCTACATGACCAGAGAGGGTAAATTTAACTCTTTTTGGAGAGTTGGTACTTTAACACTAATTGTCGTTATTGCATGTCAGCATTTCACAATCTGACAATCTTCCTTTGGGTAACCTCGTTGTGTCTTTGTTGCTCCTGCAGCTCCATGGCCGTTGCTGCCCTTTCCCCACCTCTCTCTCGGACTGCTCCGCTCAGCGAGACGGAGAACCACCAGCAGGATGAAGATGGACCAACTGGATTTGTGTTCTCTCTTCTGTGTGACTAGATGAAGGGACTCCCACCTTCATTCATCAGCAGCGGTTAGACTGCAGAGCAAACAGATGCAGAAGTAAACATCATCAGATTATTTAAATTGACTTTCTCAGCATAGACCTTGCTGAGTGTTGACTCTTGTAGTTCTGGTTATGAGTTGTTCATCTCCAACCAATGAGCCAGAGAGCTGCAGCAGCGAGGAGAGCAGCTGCACCACCTCCTCCATTACTACCTCCGACCCGTCCTCTATGTCTGGACAGACTGACCCCCTAAATGAGGCCCAGCATAAAGCTCCCCCGCCTCCTCCCCTCCCCCCTCCACCTCCCCCTCCCCTGGCGACGACGCCCGCCAACCACAACCCAAGGAAAAAGCGCCGTGTGCGCAGCTTCTTCTGGAAGCCCATCCCGGAGGAGAAGGTGCGCGGGAAGCCGAACATCTGGACGCTGGCGGTGCGGCAGCAGCAGTACCAGATCGACGTTCGCTCTGTTGAGGAGCTGTTCGGGCAGCAGGAAGATGCAGCCTCGGCTTTACGAGGCACAACGGCAACAACTGGAACCTCGACTCGTATATCGAGGTCCCGCTCCTTTAAGGACAACAGCAGGAATGAGGCGAGTGCTGATAAAAACGGCTCAGTGATGTTACAACACAATAAACTCACAGTGAAATATTAATACAAATCAAACTTTTAACACAAGTACATTTATTCAGTGGGCAAAAATATCTCACATTTAGAAGTAATTGTTTTTTTAAAAAAAAATGCTACTCATTTAAGCATTGGCTGATCACTGATTTCCCAAAATTAAAAAAAATCGGGCCGATTTATTGTCTGGGCGATTTATTGGTGCACCATTTGTAGGGACCCAGGAGTCTAATCAATCTGGAGAGATTTACTAGTTTACAACCAAATCTTGTGACCCAGTGGAAATGGATTGTGTTGTGGTGTTAAAACACAGGCATGCATTAGAGATGGGTCTTTGTTTTTCTATTTATATTTAAATCGTATTCCATTTTTTTCTGGTTTCAGGTCAGCATCCTGGACTCCAAAAGAGGAATGAATGTGGGCATTTTCCTCAAGCAATTTAAGAAGTAAGTCAGTTCTAAGTGGGAAAGACCAGATTGAATTGTGTCCATAAGACACACAGTTGATTTTTTTTTCTTGCTGTAAATACCAAACATTGGTTATTTCATGCTGTTTTACTGATTTCCACAGTATACTGTTTAATGTTTATAGTTGTTTTATGTTCTAATCTGCGATGGTTGTAGTTAGACCCAGAAGCAGACTGAGATGAGGTAAGTAAAGTTGAGGTTTTTAATAAAAATAAATGTAAGCTTACAAAAAGAGCAGAACAGGACAGTTTAGGAACAGGGAACAACAGGAACCAGCAACAAAGAAGCAACAGAAGAATCCAGTCTCATCAAAAGTAAAAACAAAAACTAAGGTTGATCACAAAGGAACAAGAAAGTGAGAAATACAAGCACAGAAAAAAACATAATCGACAATGGGATCCCTCGGCCATGGCTGAATATAAGACATTGTGTTAAAAAAAACAACAACATAAAACCAGACCTGGTTGGTGGATTGGCCTCGGAAGGAGGGCCAGAAATGAAAAATAAAAGCAGTGGCCAGTGGAGACCAGTTCAGAATGTCTCCAGCAAAGAGGCTTAGAGACTAAAGGTTTGTAGTGAAGGTGTTTGGAAGTTGCAGGAGGCAGTGGACAGAGGACTGGTGACAGTGGCTAAAGGCTCTGATAGGCTGTTGATGGAGGCACAGGAACCTTGGAAACCAGCAACGGAGGCTCAGATTCATGAAAGAGGCAAGGACAGGTTTGTTATAGGATTGGAGGTTGATGGCAATATCTGAAGAATCCTTAGTGCCAATGTTGAAGGCAAAGGAACCCCAAAGGCCAGAGTACTAAATGGTCAGGAGACAAGAGGTGCAAGAACCAAGGAGTCTGTCGCTGATGGAAGGCTGGGAGCAGATAGTGATGGATGGAAAACCTCAGAGGTTGACAACAAAAGAGCTTCATTCGTCATGCCATTAGACTACTAAACTCCCATTATTATTTTTAATCTATTTATGTATATTGATACTTTTTATTATTACTTATTAATGATGCGTCAGTGGTAGGAGTTCGCTCTGCAGTCAGTGGATTACCGGTTTGATTCCCGGTCTGTCCACCCTTGTTGTTTGTGTCCTTGGGCAAAACGCTTCACCTGCCTCACCTGCTGGTGTTGGTCAGAAGGGTCAAAAGGGCCGATGGTGCAAAGGTTTTAGCCTCACTCCTGTCAGCCTACGCCAGGCCAGGCTTCATTTACTTCAGAAATGTTCTTATTTCTCCACATAAGTTTTAGAAATGCCAACATATATAAGATGTATATAAGTGTAAAAACAACTTTAGAACACAACAAATTACATAGAAATTTGCCAAATTCAGAACTGACTGAGTTTTCAACAAATTAATGAATCAATAAATTAAACATGCTCACAAGTACATGTTCACTTGTTGCAGATGCTTCACTCTGTGAATACATTTGGGGATTAAAATTCCCAAATTTTACATGATAACAATCATGAGTAAACATAACACATTCATTCAAATGATGCAAACGGCCTTATAACGTTAAACATTTGATTATCTGTCTATGACATCTTCTAAACTACTAAACTTTATTTGAAGGCTCTGTGATAATGTTATAACAGCTGGAAAAATCTAAATAAACCCACTGTTATTTAGCATTATATTTGTTGTTTTTATTGACAGACTAATAAAAAAAGCAGAAGAACTAGGCATATTTAAAAGGGCAGGCACAGAGGTGTTATGAATTTAAATTAGAGGAAAATTTGGGGAAAATTCCATACTTCCTGATAACTTCTTATCATTATATCTATATTTGTAAGTGTAATGTTGTCAGTAAAATTACTATAAAGCATTTATTTGCCTTCATATCCTCGGGCTTTAATTCATCTGCTCCCTTTTAATGAAAATACACTCCTAAAAATAAAACTCAACATGTTTTTATTTAATTTCTTTGACTTGTGAGAAACATACCTGATGCCATCTCTTAGCATATTCTCAGTTTTAGGTTTAGTTTAATTCCTCACTGTGCTGAAACCTGAATCAATTTGATGGATGTGATTTGAGTGAGAATATTTGGCAGATAACCCCTAGTCCAGTGTGTAGATTAAATTTATGAAACTAATCTCAAAATGAGTTCAACCATACTGAAACAGATAGTCACAGCAGAGTTCAAAAAGGGTTTCCATGACAACAGATTTGCATAGCTCTCCAATATATTTAAATTATATTTGACTGAGCCATTTGACTGACCTCACTGCAACAGCGTTTATTTCTGTTTGGGACTTTTTTATTTTTTTTGTCAGTCACATTTTATTATTGCTCTGTCTAATGCATTACATAAGGCCAGGTCCTTATGTAATGTGAAATTAATTCCACTCAGTTTACTTATTAGTGTTCAGTGCTGTTTATATTTTATTACAAGAAGAATAAAAACAAAAAATATATAATTTGGATGTGTTTCGTGGTTGTATTTTTTTTTTTTAGGTTTACTTGATCCAATTTTGACTGTTCTTGCTTTTCTGGCATATATTCTGTATTGTTAACTCAAAAATCACTGTGGTCTATCTATGTGGAAACAGAAGACAATTGTAAGCACTAGATCTGGCAGGAAAGAGATGGCAGAAGAAGGTCTTTGGTCAGAGAGATTTGACCAAGAAATAAAAATGTTAATCATTGCTAATACAGAAATGGAAGCCACTCCTCACTTAAAATTTGACATATTTGGAAAATACAGGAACTACCTATCACCTGCTAATCATCCTGACTGTGAAGTATGGTGGTGGCAACATCATGCTATGGGAAGGGGTCCACTATATTAGAAAATCTTTCTATGGTGATAATACTGATAAACAATTTGATGAGCAAAATTATTGAAAAAGCTACTTAAACAGTTAAATAGTTTCTTAACAATAACCAACCGCTTTGATGTCTTTCAGTCTGGTTTCCAGGCTCACTGGCCTAGTCAAAGTGTTCAGTAATATCAATATTAAACACAGACTGTAGTAGAACCACAGTGTTGGTTCTGTTGGACCTCAGTGCACCATGTGACACTGTTGATCATGACATGTTACTGAAACAACTAGAGAGTTGAGTCGGACTCTCTGGTCCTGTATTCAGCTGGTTTGAATAGAACAGGAATTTCTTTGTTTGAATAGAAAACTTCTCATTGAAGTGGACAGAAGTCACACGTGTGGTGCCCCAAGGTTCAAACCTAGGACCCCTCTTATTCAATATCTACATGCTCAGAGATCAGTATCCCCAGGAATTTAATGTTCTTGACACTACTTGACTGATTTTTTCTGAAATCAACAATTTATTTTGTTTTGTTGACATTCAGGATTAGATGGTTTGCATCACACCAGTCCACCAGATGTTTCACCTCCTCTCTATAGGCCAGTTCATTGTTGTTCTTGATGAGACCCACCACTGTCGTATCGTCCGCATGCTTATTGACGTGGTTCATACTGAACCTGGCTTGGCAGGTTGAGTACTGCCCACTGCTCAGTACAGGGCAGTGAGCAGTGGGCTCAGTGCACAGCCCTGGGGGGAGCCAGTGCTGAGGGAGATGACCCTTGAAGTATTTTTCCCAACCCTCACAAACTGGGGTCTGTCTGTGAGGAAATCCAGCAGCTAGTTACTCAGGGGGAGGGGGCCTTAAGCCCAAGGGGAGTTAGTTTGCTCATCAGGCGCTGGAGGATGATTGTGTTGAATGCTGAGCTGAAGTCCAGAAACATCATTTGCACATGAGTAGTCTTCTCCTCCAGGTGTTTCAGGCTCCAGTACAGTGTGGTGGACACAGCATCCTCTGGGCAGCAGATGGAGCGGTAGGCAAACTGGAGCAGATCAAAAGAGGAGGGACGTTTTGAGAAGATGTGATCCTTCACCAGCCCCTCAAAACACTTCATCATTATGGCAGTGAAAGCAACAGGGCAATAGTCATTCAGTGATGAAATTGTGGGTTTTTTGGGCATTAGAATGATGATGGCCATTTTGAAGCAGGATGAAATGACAGCACAGCTCAGTGAGGTGTTAAATATGTCAGTGAGGACGTGAGTCAGCTGGTCAGCACAGTTGTTGAGAACCAGGTCTCAAGGACCTGCTGTTATCAGGACCTGTTGCTTTATGCATGTTGAGTCTTCTCAAGATCCTCTGAACATCAGCTGTCTCCAGTCTGAGTATCTCCTCACCCAGATGACAGGAGAGTTGTTGAGGGCTTCAAAATGACCAAAGTACTTGTTAAGTGTATTCAGAAAGTATCAGTTGGAAAACAGGACAAATATAAAACTTTTATTTATGCACATTTATTGACTTACATTTATGAATTTATATGTCAACGCATGCATTTTAATGGACAATGATTGACAGTAATCATATCCCATTCATAACTCCTTGTGTTTCCATAGCAACTAAAACAAACAAGAACCTGACACAGGTTGTTTGACATCACCATGTCGATGAGAACCTCTATGTTCTCATCAATGATGTCATAAGAGTTCAAAGAGATAAAAGAATACAAGAATTCTCAGTTTGCTTCTCAACTTGGTTGGAGGTAGATCGATTCCAGAGAGACGACTTCAAACTGATTTTACAAACCATTTTAACTGTTCACCAAGTCAAGAGGATTTTTGATATTGATGGGACCTTGGATTTCTTGTTACGACGGGAGTTGAAAAGTTGTTAGGATAGAGCATAAGAGGCAAAGACATTTTAGTAGAGAGCTCTGAGGATGAGAGATCAAAATACTTTGGTTTGGACATTGAACCCTGAAGACCAAAAGGACATGGAAGATTCCTCTAAGGATGAGGAAGTTACCGTGAAAACCACAACTATGGATTTAACAGTAAAGGCATCAGGAGACTTTGTTGATTTTGAAAGTGTCAATGTTCCTCATGACCAAATGGACCTGGATGTGTTTGCTGGCTCACAGGTTGAGTGAGTTACTTTAACAACCACAGTTAACTCTTTATCAACACAGACATTACAAAAAAGTGTCTTTACCAGACTTCCCGGAAACATAAAGGACCTGGATGTGAAACCAAACTGTGACAGCGAGGAAATTGTGACAAATTTTGAAGAAATATTTGAGAATCCTCTTAAGCAGAAGAAAACTCAGAAAATGAAATTCAAAATGACACAGATGATTTTGACAGCGTGGATGTTAATCTTGAGCCGACCATGTACTTTCACAAATTTTCAAACTCATTCTTCAACTGTTGGATGAATGCCACAACACATAGCATTATGAACTTCAGTATTACCAGAAGGTTTGTGGCTCAGTATCCCAAAGAGATATCTGGACTTTCTACAGAGACTCCATTGTTTGTGAGGTTTTTCTTTACAGCAATGCACCATCCAGGAAGATATTTCCCCCAGATGAAGTCTTTGCAGTTCAGAATGAAATAATTGAAACACTGAAGATGAAGGATGTGATACATCGGGACAAGCCAGGAGTCTTTTTGTTTTATGTGTCAGACTGTCTGACACAATATGGCATTAACAGACTGTGACACAGCTGACTATTGTGAACAATGTCAGAGGTCTTCACGTATTTTTCGTAACCTTGGTCCTGTCATTCACCTACCAAAGGAACAAAGAGACACTACAACTACTCTTCTAAACTGTGTGTGGAAAATTTTGTGACACCTGCAACTCCAACATAAAGACAGGCGAACCAAAAGAAAACTGTGACACCAATGGAGCCATGGAGAAAAAAGGAGACCATCTCTGGTTCATCAAGTCTGATCATGATGAGTTTCATTTTATCTGTGCTATAAACTAAGAGCTAGTTTGTGAGTGATGGTAACCTTCATCAAGTGGAAACTTCACATCTTATCTAGTATTGCTTTGCTCATAGAAAAACTTCTTTTTGACAATTTGAAACATTAAAAAACATTTCTCTTTTCTTTTTCTTGTGTATTGTAGATGTTTGCTGTAATTTCTGCTATATTTGTGATTAGTGTAAATTTGACTCATAACTTTAAATGTTTACCTAATTGGAATGTTTTGTATGTTTTTTTAAATTATGCAAATGACATTTTTTGTTTCTTCTATAAAACAAATACTCAACTCAGCTTTAGATTAAGTCTGTGGTGTGAAAATGTTGAGAAAACCAAATAAATACTTTCTTGTGTCACAATACTGTTTTATTCATACTAGAATGATCAGAACCAGCCAAAACAAACTTCAAAAAGCCTCAATGAAATACCTAGAAATGAGTGGAGGAGGGAGAATGATTCAGGACTTTTTCATGTAACTCTGTCTGTTTGATATAATCCTTCAAACCTGTTGATGTTTCACACACTGTGAAAGGTGATCAACTTGACATTTACTTTGTATGAGCTTCTGAGATCCTTTCTCTTTTTTGTTGTAGTGTTGTAAGCAGATATAAGGTTACAGGAATAAAAAGGTTCTGAAGTAAGATGAAGCCTGACTGAAGATTTATTTTATGTTTAGTCACTCAGTGTTCACATACCCAGCTGAGACACATGAATCCATGTGCAGCTCAGCATGGGTTTTGTCCAGTTTAAATGTTAGCAGTTGGATAAAAACTGACGTCTAAGATAACTGAAGGGAGGAGTTTCTCATTTGTTTACATCCCTCGCATAAGATGGGTCAGTGGATAATCAGAATTAGCTTCAATTTGGTGCCTTTGTGAGCACGAGGGAGGAACAGGCATTCACAGAAAGCACCTGCACAGCTTAAGTAAAATTAGATGTTTGTCTTTAAGGTCAAACCGCTCCATTGTTGAAGACATCCGACGTGGAGAGGGGAAGATTTATGGAGCCGAGCTGCTCAAAGACCTGCTGAAGCTCCTGCCCGATGCAGAGGAGGTCTGTGTGTTTGGCCTGTGTTCACGTATGAATGGCGAAAATACTCATCAAAGACAGTTTGTCTAAAAAAAAAACACTATAGATTCTGCTCAGCTTCCGCTCGCTTTTTATCTTCTCTGCAGATCAAAAAACTGCAGGCTTTTAAAGGAGACCCAGACAAGCTGACACTGGTTGATTCCTTTATGTACCTCCTAATCCAGGTGCCACGGTAAGTTGGTCTCAGTGGTGGAGCGGTGCATGTAAAGGCATTTCCATCAAAAGGGAATCTGGAGTCAGCAGTTTTTGACAGATAATACAGGGTTTATCCTGAAGTACTGCATGAAGATGATTTCATAACTTTTCCATGGAGTTTGCAGGAGACTGGAAATGTTTTGCTGAATAACACAGTTCATACAGTCAACATTCCTCAATCTTATTTAATTGGTAGAAAAATCAGAAATTTATTTTGGTGTTAGTTTCCAGATGGAATGATTGGAAGAGGCAGTATAAACTTGAGGCCATGCTTAGTTCCATTGCTGCATTTATTTTAAGCTTTTTAATTAGTGACTCTCGAAATGGTTTCCTGGTCATTGCCTTCCTGCCCAATTCAGCTCAATAACAATTCTCAGTTCCAACATAGTCTGGACTTTCTCCCCTTCACTTGGATTGTCTTCTGTATATTTTCTACAACTGTTATGAAAGCAGACCTGTAACTATTTGAACCCAGTTTAAAAGGTGATTCTGCCTAATACTGATGTGAACTTTTGACTTTAATAACCTGTTAAAAACCAGACCCTTGTCCTACGCTATTTGCTTCTTCCCGAGGGTCTGGGCTCTCAGCTAGTGAGAAAAAATTGCCTCCTGGAGGCGTGGCCTGTGTTGAGGTTTAAATTTTTCCCAATCTCTAACATTTGCCTGTGACATATGCAATGCGCCAGTTTGACACTATGAAGCTTACTTGAAATTGCCTGCACTGTAAACGACCACCCTCAACTGTAAAGAGAGAAGAGCCGATTCAAACGAGGCGGCTGTTAACATAAATTCAGTATTTGGAAATGTGGCCAACATGGACTGAACGGTTTCATTTACTTCCTCTGCTGCCATTGCTAAACTACAGACAGACTGCAATTCTAAAACAGCACAGAAACTCAACATCCTTTTAAAACTGCTCCTTCTGTTCACTGATTAGCCAGTAGAAAATCTACTGGATTGAATCCAAGTGAATGGAAGAAAGACCAGACTGTGCTGGGAGTGACTTTGTTTTTTTGAGTGGACTTGCACAGGAAGGCAATGGCCCGACTAGACTTTAAGGAAATTTTTTAAAATCTCAACAACACCAAAAAAAATCTCTTTTATTATTCTGCCATTCAGCAATTATAAATATTTTTGGTTTTCATAATAGAACTAAAACAAAAATATGTTTTATCTAGCATAATCTCAGTGAGAGGAGAAAAAAAACAGTTCTTCCTATTTATAAAGGGTAAATCAATAACCAGTTCAACTGTAGCCATCTAAAACTCAGTTCCATGTATGAAAAATGTTCTGTTTCCCCCAGGATTCAGTAACATTTGAAATAACAACCAGAAGTCAATGCTCTTAAAAAAGAGATTCAGCAGCTCTCCTCTTACTGCTTTGGTTTGTAGGTTTGAAGTTCGGATTGAGGCCATGGTTCTCCGTGAGGAGTTCTCACCTTGCAGCGCTGCGATGAGCCATGACATCGATGTCATCCGAGCTGCTACTGAAGGTATGATGCACATAAAATATGGCTCCGCATATTGTTTGTGCTTTATATATGAAGCTGTTGGTAGAGCTCAGTTTCTAACCTAACCAACATATTTCAATTTCATAAATATTCAGTCCTATTTATCTGACATATTTTTCAGTTTTAGCATTTAAATAAAAGTTTTTGACATTTTAAGTAAGCTCCATAGGTTTTCCATTTTTGCACAGTCATATTTTAACTTTCAGCTTCAATCTTTTAACGTTTGTACTAAATCAGACTGAAAAAAAATATGAATGTACAGATAAATCAGAATGTCTGAACTTGTGTTGTTATCCTTGAGCTGATGTTTTCCTCTGGAGTCTCTAATATGTTCCTGTCCTGTAGAGCTGATGAACTGTGAGGAGCTTCATGCCATCCTTCATCTGGTCCTGCAGGCTGGAAACATCATGAACGCTGTAAGAGTTTAGCCTCATTAAACACTCACATATAGGGTTAGTTATTAGCCTGGAGGATTTCTACATATTATGTGAAATTTGTACTTTTAAATCATATTTACTCTCTGATTCAGGCCACCTTCTTTTTAACAACTTCTTTTAACCCTCCTGCTGTTTTAGCGCAACACTCAGGAGTAGTGCAGCAAATGTCATAGTCAAACAGCGGGGAAGTGGGAGGGTCGTCCCATCAGACCATCAGTTTCTGAAATAACAACAACAAAAAAAACTCATAAAAGCTCGGTGCGACTCCACCGGACTGCGCACAGAGTTAAAAACTCATGTGATCTAATTAACCCATCATTTTAGACAGCAGCAGGGTTAAACTTACCACATTTTAGTTTTCAGCTTTGTAAAAACATGATTTTGATATTGTAAAGTTTTACTTGGCACTGTAAAGGTGCATGAGGAGATGCTTACTGCACAGAACAATTAGCTGTACTCATCTACAGTGTTCTGATAACATTTTGCTTGTGTTTCAGACACGGTGATCACCTTTTGCCTCTGCTGAATATCTATCTGTCCACAGGGCGGCTACGCAGGAAATGCTGTTGGATTTAAGCTGTCGTCTCTTCTCTCATTGGCCGACACTAAGGCCAACAAGCCGGGAATGAACCTGCTGCACTTTGTTGCTATGGTTAGTAAACCTGGAGATATAATCTATCGATCGATCGATCGATCGATCTATCTATCTATCTATCTATCTATCTATCTATCTATCTATCTATCTATCGATCTATCGATCTATCTATCTATCTATCTATCTATCTATCTATCTATCTATCTATCTATCTATCTATCTATCTATCTATCTATCTATCTATCTATCTATCTATCTATCTATCTATCTATCTATCTCTCTCTCTCTCTCTCTCTGTCTGTCTGTCTGTCTGTCTGTCTGTCTGTCTGTCTGTCTGTCTGTCTGTCTGTCTGTCTGTCTGTCTGTCTATACATATATATACATATATATATAATATTAAGAGACCACCCACTGCACTGAAGCCTCATGATTATTCCATTCTGAATTCTTCCTGAGTTCAAACATTAACATTGTTGTTTCTAAATGAACATGAACTTGTTATCTTTGCATTATTTGAGATCTGAAAGCACTGCACCATCTTTTTTGGTTATTTTGACCATTTCTCATTTTCTGTAAATAAATACTAAATTTTTGCTTGGAATTTCAGATACATGTTAGTATATAGAATAAAAGAACAATGTTCATTTTACTCAAACATTTACCTATGAAGAGTAAAATCAGAGAACCGATCATTTTGCGGTGTTCTCTCAATATTTTTCAAGAGCTGCATATCTATAGCACAAGTTTGATTCATATAACTTATTTTTTGTGTTTTTCTTTCAAAGTGACAACATTTAAGGAGATTATTGTTGCTTTGTTTTCCTTGTTGCTGAACTTTGGCTGCTTCTTTAGATGTTTTTACTGATTTTATGGGCCGCTTCTAAGGAAACAGGAAAAATAAAGTACCGAACCTCAGTGACCAAGAAGTAAGGCATAAGTGTCCATCTAGCTGCAGAAAAGTCAGCATGATTCACATATAAGCTGTGCTTTATAAGTGAGCTCTGAACAATATTCTGTCCTGGTTAGGTAGATGAACTGGAGAGAAAAGCAGAGTCATGAGAAAAACTTTTAAAGACCTTCAGAAAGCCAGGAGGGTCTGGCACTCTGGAAGCTACACATAAACACAGTGGGTTTGGTTTTGTGGTGTAATTGCGACAGGAATCATGCTTCCCTAACAACAAACCCTGGATCACCAGTGAGTTATGTTGAGATCCATCCTTACTCCCAAAACTTTAGTCCTGCTGTAAGAGGAAGAGGAAATACCAAACACTGTGATTCCCAGAGGGATGTTTGGAGAGCAGATGGTGACCAAAAGCATTAAAGAGATAAAACTGGATCACCAAACTTACGTAGCTCCATAAAACGTCCATGTGTCTTCAAAACAGCACACATCCTACTTTATCCAGCCCAGTATTCAGTGTTGTGATGTAAATTGTCTGATGTTTCCCCACACAGGAGGCGAAGAAGAAGGATGAAAAGTTACTAAAGTTTCCAGAGAATCTGCAGCATGTACAGAGTGCAGCCAGGTGAACCAAAACTTCCGTCTGGTGTTTGCATTTGATATTAAATACATATTTATACTCTCCCATCCAAAGGTTTTATCGATATTTAAGCTTAGCACCTGCATGATTGAAGAGTCATGAATCAGTTTTGAAGAGGTTGAGTGGATTCACTGAAGACTCTGGCCTGTGTCACATGCACATTGCGGTGCGAGTCCTTCTAGCTTCCCAAGGTCAGATGTGTGTGTTCAGTGCAGCTCCTGCACTGCAGAGGCTGCATCACTTCTGCACTCCTCCCAGCAGTCCTCCAGTTCTTAAAGTCTGAATCAAATCAACAGAACTGACTGAGGTTTGTGTTTTAACCATAAGTCAGTTCAACTCAATTCGATTCAAAAAACGTTATTTAACCCTAGCGATGCAATAACTGCATAGAAAGAAAGGGTAATATGCATTAGCGAAGTCCAAATGAGGTGAGGTGAGTGAGTCCTGTGGGACGGGGCAATCGAAGAGTGTGTGAGGGGTGTGAATGTATATCTGTCGGGAATTCCTGACCTCTTTCTTGTTTCTGTGCAGAATTTCAGTTGAAAACATTGAGCTGGAGTTTTCCTCCTTATACGTCCGGATCAAATCCCTGGAGGAGAAAATCCAAGGAGAAGAGCAGCTGCAGCTGCAGCTGGAGCCCTTTCTGCAGGTGAAGCTGCTGCACTGATGTCACACAGCAGACACGCACACGCACACACAGGTTTACGTGGCTATCTTCGTGAGAACTTTCCATTGACTTCATTCATTTCTACAGGCTAAACCTTAACCTTATCCTAACCCAATCCCGAACCCTAACCAAAACTCAATTCGCACCTTAGTCCTAAATCTAACCTCTGACCCAAAAACAGTGTTTCCCCTTGTCTGTCTAATAGTAATAGAATAACGCTGCATAAATCATAAGAAATCCGATGGCCACTCAGCAGCGCTTCGCTTTCACAGACGGTGGGGACAACGTCAAACTTTTTTCGTCACTTAGAAAAGTAGCTCAAAGAAGGTAAGCTCCGTTGACGTGATGTTAGCAAAGCTAGCTGTACAGAGACACATAAGCATTTGTGATGGAAAAAAAAGTCACTCACTGCGCTGAATTATTGTGCGGAGATGTTGACTGACTTCTCGCAAATATGGGACAACGCTGTGTCCAAAAGTCTGCAATATATTGATGCGACATTCAGGAACAGTACGATTCATCTGCTCGTCTCTTTACTTATTAGATAGGACTGGAGTGTCACTGAGAGTCGTTCTAGTAGATTACCGTATGCTGTCAGAATAGCATACATGCAGTGAGTACCATGCCTGCGCATGAAGAAGTGGGACAGTCAGAGGAGTTGTCAGTTCACCATATGCAAGAAGTTATGATAAAAATAAGTCATTAAATTGTTTTCCATGATAACTTTATAGATATACAAACGTTGTCCTGGTTTCAAAATGTATTTAAAGCAGGGTCTGGCTGCAGCTGCAGTCAACTACAACACACGCCCGTGTAAAACTCATTAACCTATTTAACCGCTAAGGATGCCATACAACTGTTAGTAAAGTGTATGATGATCTACGTTATGATTCTATGTTGCTAATTAAAAAAATTATATGGTAATGACGTGTCTGACAGATATAGCCGTGAGTTTGTGCTAAGCATATGACGATCTGACAGCGTATGCTGACCTGATAGAACACTCTTCTTTGTTCTTGTAATCCTCTGCGTACACTGTAGTAGCTATCATTATTTTATTTAATTATGTACATTGATATTTTTTAATTAAATAAATAAAACACAAGAATGAAAGAGCACACAGAGCATGCACATTGCTCTTTGATTGTTTTCGTTCAAAGTGACAGATGTAATGGTAGTCTTCCATGGTGTCAGACTACCTGGCTTCATGTAGCAGGAGAGGGCGAGAACAGTCACGGTGAGCGCCTTGTGCTTGGTTACTTCTTGCTTGTTGCTCCTTGGTCAGTGTTCATAGTTGAGTGTAAGGGCATTACCTCAATTGCTATGTTTAATGGTGCAGACAGTGGTGGTTTCTGACATGAGCAATATGGGCAAACACCCAGGGCATTATCTTTTTAGGGATGGCACGAGACCACCGCGGATCGTAGCACAGAGATGGAAGCAAAGCAGAACAAAAAGTTGTTCTGCTTTTAATACTGGTAAAATGTATTAAGTATTTAATATCTAGGTGTTTTTATGGGGATGTGGATCTTTCAGATCAATTTGAGAAGTAATTTTGATCATATTTCACATTTTATCGTATCATGTAGCGTGGGGCGCTGGTCTTGGTCTTGACTCGGTCTCGACTTCCCTCGGTCTTGGTCTTGACTTGGTCTCGATACACTCTGGTCTTGGTCTTGTCTTGGTCTCGGGTTAGGTTGTCTTGACCACAACACTGGCCCAGAGTTCTGAAGCTTCTGACTCAGCTGCTGCACACAGAGGCATCTGTAAAATAGTAGATGGTTGAGAAAACGTGTGTTTGTGTTTGGTGTCTGTCTGCTCTCAGAGCTCAGCGCAGACACTGCAGGACTTAAAGAGGCGCAGGCTGGAACTGCGAAAAGAGGGCAACACTCTCATCGACTTCTTTTGTGAAGACAAGGACACCTTCAAGCTGGACGAGTGTTTCCGGATCTTTCAAGACTTCTGCATTAAATTCAACAAAGCTGTAAAGGTCAGTGTGAATGGAAAGATGCTATATTTTCACTGTTTAGCAGCTATGGTAGAGATTATTAAAACAGTCAAAATGCATTCATCTTTTATTGCAATAACAAAAAATTTTGGAAAAATCCAGAATTTAATTAGTTTGTTTATTCAGTGGAGGAAAAACATATATATACAGTACATTTAGTCAGAGCAATAATGAAAAAGTTAGAAGCAGCTTCAGTGTGGTGAAAAAATCCCCATCTCAGTGGTAGAAAACAACGGTCATTGTTTTAGAGTGAAATTATGCTTCACTCTAAAAAAAAGTGTAATAAATTACATTTTTAAAAGAGTGATTTATTTCAACTTGTTTGGAACTTTTTGGTCACTGCTTCATTTTGTGTGTCTGATTTCAAAATAAAAGCACAATGAGCAGTATTGCTTCATAGATTGTTGTAGGTAGTTTGGTTATGCATCAGCAGAGATAGTAAGTATTTTTCATCAGCAGTAGCTGAAATGAGTCCAACAAAAATGAGAAAAACCTCTGACATATGAGAATACTTTGAAAACACAGCTCACAAAAAGATTCTGTTTAAATAGAAATAAACACCATGAAGCTGCCTAACCACAACTAACCACAAAATACTTCAATCTGTTTGTACTTGTTATACTTTAATTTAAAATATTCAATCTACATTTGAAGTGCACCAAACAAAGTAATAAAGAACTTCATTACCAGGAGCCTTTGTCTATCTGTATGAATGACCAGTCAGAGTTAGTCATCTGTAAACTGTCTGGTTCTGCACTGAAAATGAACTGTGTATTTTTTGTGTTGGCCAGTATTGAGTGTTTGTCAGTATTCAGCGAGAGACACTGCCTTGTACGAGTATCCAGACCTTTTAACTTTTTTCATATATTCTAAAGTGGCAACCACAAACCTCAGTGCATTTTATTGGAACTTTTTTATGATAGACCAACATGAAGTTGGTTGTTATAGAGAGGTAGGAGAAAAAGTATACATGCTTCCAAACATTTTCTTTTTTTTTTTTTACAAATAAATATGTGAAAAGCGTGTAATTGTAATGGTATTTACAAGTTGTGTACATCTCTCATTACTCATAATTCCTAAAGTTTTCCTGCTCCTGTTTCGTCTCAGGACAACAGGGAGCGTGAGCTGAAGGAAGCAGCCAGACTGCGGCGGCTCAGGGAGCTGGAGGAGAAGCGCTTTGCGTGGGCCGCTGAGGATCACAGCAGCGTCTTCGGCCGCAGCAGCAGCGAGAGCGACGTAGAAATGCTCACCAAGGAAGGCCTGCTGGACTTCTTCCAGAAAAGATCCCAGAGTCCAAACAGTCCGCTCGGACGCTCCGCCAGCGCCCGCCGCCACCGTCACACTATGACCTCCATAGTAGACTGCGAGCTCCAGGGTTACCTGGAGCTGTTCGGAGGCGCAGGGAACCCCACCAGCTACTCCAGGTTCTACAGCCTGCCCCGGCCCAGCCGGCCTCTCCACAGGAACACTGTACCGTGGATTCTTGGTCAGGATGACAACAGAGAGGCGACGTCTCCACATGCAGAAACAGAGCCTGTTGGCTCTCTGGCCAGCTTCTCTTCCTCTGGATCCAACGATAACGAAGTCGTCAATGACAACAATAATTACTCGTCTGTTTCGGAGAGCAGCGCTTTGCCTCGCCCCTTCTGTGTCTTTCAGAAGCCCGCCCGCCTTCCCAACCCAGCTGTTACTGGCCTCATGAATGTTAGCGTGGACAAGCACACTTTAGTTCAAGCTCCTCAAAGTTTTGACCTGCAGAGCCCAAACAACAACAGCGACCATAAGCACTTTGTCAGCCGTGGCGACGTTGTGGTAACTGAACTTGAACAGGAGGCAGAATGTTCTCCCAGACATCAGGACAGGTTCGTCTTTGATGAGGTTTTGGAGAAAAGAGCTGATCCAAAGGCAGGGGAAGGTAAAGACAAGACAGGAGATTCCTCTGAGAGGGAGAGAGACGACAAGGACTGCAGCACAGTTTCATCCACAACCTGTGATACTCCCCTCCCTCTGGATACCTCTGTGTCCAACAAGAAGCCCATGTTTTACATAATAGACTGCACCGAAACAGACTGCTCCGTGGTGCTGGATTATTCCGAGGCTGAAAGCTCATCTCTCACCAAAGAAGGCCTTCAGTTTGTTCCTCAGTGGGGCAAAGATCTGGAAAGCCAGCAAGGTCCAAATTCCTCCTGCAACGACCAGTCCATCTCAACCAGTGAGCTCTCAGCGCCCAAATCTGCAGATGTAACATCTGTGGCTGCATCTGCCACCACAGAGGACTGGGACACAGAGAGCTGCGACACGGCAGAGGGGAAACAGGCTGCAGAGAAGGACCAGAGAGCAGGCAGAAAACCGCTGAACTCAAAGAGCAACAAAGTGTCAAAGGGCAGCGGGGGTCGAGGGGTTCGGACTTTGACCAGCGGCGAGAGCCAAGGAGTCCGGAAAGTTGTCCCCATCAGCAGGGTGAACAGGACGGGCAGCAGCAGGAGGACAGACAGAGCTTCAGTCCAGAACAGCGGAGAGGCACACCGACACCTCCGTGACCAAAGCACTCCTGCAAGAGGAAGAGCCGAGAAGACAGCGAGACCGCCTCGACACTCAAGCGTTCCTCCTGATGAGTCCAAGGTCCAGAGGGGGGGTGGCCTCATGGGGGGAGCGTCTAGATGGGCGCGAGATTCAACGCCGAGGAAAGCTTCCCTCCACAAGCCGAGCGCCAAACCGCTCAGAAACATCCCAAAGCCTGTACATGAGGAGAAGATGTGCCGCTCCACTATGAGGGCTCTGGCTCAGGCCCAGGCTCAGGCTGGACCCCCCGGGGGGCCTTCCTCCGAGAACAGCAGCTCAGAACCGCAAAGCGCTAAGAACTCCTCCAACGTCCCCAGCTTTGCCCGAAACACTGTAGCTTCATCTTCCAGGACCAAGAGGGATCTGGGCCCTCCATCCATCCCCACCACCCCGTCCCGCAGCCCCTCACTCCGGGGGCGCCGCACCTCCACCAAGCAGAACCGGGCCTCACCGACACCTCAGAGCAACGAAGAAAAGCCTCCAGTGACACACCTGCGGCGGGTGCACAGCGTCAAGGCGGCCAGCCGCAGCGCCGGTCGCAGCGAGACCCCGCCTCCAACATCAACACGGGGCAGCATTCGGAAGACCAGCAGCTTTTCTGAAAAGTCTGTGCAGCTCAGAGACTCGTTGATGTCTGGCAAAGCCACGAAGCCGAGCTGGAAGTGACACCAGACCTGGTGCAAATTGACTGCAGTCACAGACGACCTCTCCATTTAGAATAGAGTGATATTTACTCGCCTTACCAATCCACAGAGGAGGGGAATCCTCTCTAACATGCAACAGACCTGAAGCTGAAATCCACATTAAGCTGTTTTACCCTCTGAGGTTACTTCTGTTACTTCTGTAGTTGACAATTGCAAAGAGCAAGATGCAATGAACCTCTCTTCGTTTCTGTCGTGTTTCTATAGAAAAGTTACTTTTGTTTTTCGACTAACTTGACAAGTGGTAAATTGGTGATCTTACACAGAAGCCTTATTGCCTGCTTAGCTGTTAATCTGCAGATCCCTGTGTGCTACTGTCTGTGACGATGTTAATGTTTTAAGAAATACTGACTCACTACCATAATGCTGCTAATTAGCTCTGATTGTTCCCTTTTTTTAATTCAGGGTATCAGAATCTGGTAAATCTCGCTGCTGTCACTGTGCCTTGAAAAAGTATTGATACCCTGAGAACTTTATCACATCTTCTCAAGTTACAACCAAGAAAAACTACAATAAGTTAAATTTGTACTTTATGTGATAGATAACAATGAGTAGTGCATACATTGGCAATGGCAGGACTGCACTATATGAGGAAATAATGTTATGCAATATGCTCAATATTTCAAGTGTAATATTGCTTAAGTCCTCATTTTCCTTAATTTTCTGTTTCTCAGCGGTTATTGCGATGCTTCCCATACTCTGTGACCTCGAGCATCAGGGCGTCTGATCTAGAGGTCAGTTAATGTCCAGCCAACAGGCTGGATGTATAATTGGCAGATTGGTGGAATTCACGTCTTTAAATCACTCTGGGATTTCTGAAGGTTTTTATTTGGGGACGTCAAAGTAAACAGGGTTCAATACAGATGCTCTCCACAGTTTTCAGATTTTTATTCCGTGTGTCCCTTTCCTCCCCCTTCACTATTATGTGCAGCCTTGCCTTTGTGTAGGTCTATCACATGAAATGCCAAATGAATACTTACATGTTTGTGGTTGTAATATGAGAAATCATTCAAAACGTGGAGTGGTATTCATGGTTTTGCCAGGCATTGTGTGTTTTTGTTTGGCCCGGTCCTCCAACTGTTTCCTTTGCTCAGTACCTCAGACAGATCGCTGTGGCCTTGTAATCACATGAGACGACTCCTTTATTTTTACATGCTGACAACATGGACATAATCTGATCAGTTAAAGTCCGTGGCATTCTGAAGGTAGAACAACATGTAAATTCACAAATAAAATACCAGTGTACAAAAGCTGCTTTTGGTACCTTTTCTATTGAAGTGTCAGTCATTTGTATGCGCATGAAGTCACTGTGGACATCAGAAACGTTCAAGCTTGGTGTAAGACATGATAAATATTGATGACGTAAAATAAAAATGTCGAGTGAATTCAAATATTACTGAAAATATGGTTAGTGATCCCTTCATACTTTGAATATTGTATAGTGCTATGAAAAGGTTTTTGCCTGGTTAAGATTGATTTTGTGTTTTTGCTCTTCAGTCACTTCAAAGACAACCTGAGTAAATATGACCTGAGGATTTAATAGAGTTAGATAATCTCACTCATGATGTTTGTTGGCAGGTGGATCTTTTGGTCAATTTGAAAATTTCTGCTTGACACCAGTTTCGTTTCTTATTATTGAATCATGAACTTTGACCTTAACAGAGGCTAGTGAGGCCTGCACGACTTTAGATGTTGTTCTATGATGGTTTGTGACGTCCTGGATGTTTTCTCAATTTGTGTTGTGACTCTTCCTGTGGTTCATCTTCAAACTGCTTAGTAACTCTTTCTAGACTCACGGATGTCAACAGCATGTCTCAAATTTCTCAATTCATTTCTATTGTGGCATAAAATTGCTTAATGAAGACATTTAATCTCAATTTTGTTGGATTTGCTCTATATAAGTACGTTTGTTGACACTACTGGTCTACCAGGTGTTATAAGATGTGGTTCATAACAGTTAATTTATTCATTCAACAAAGAGGTCATTTACTTTTTAGCTTGGATAGATTTTTTTTCCTGGGATAAATCATCATTTGAAAACAGTTATCTTTGATTTGTGTGACAAAACAGCAAAAACAAAAACTGTAGGAATCTGTCAGGGACAAATGCTTCTTTGCACTTCTGATTCCTCCAGACTTTCAGTTTTTGTCATTATTTAACAGACTTCCAGTCTATAAGAATAGCTAAAGCAAATAATGTATTTGAAATAGAATTTCTAATACAGGGACAACAAACTAGTGTCAAAAACCACAAACAGCAGAAACAATCTTTAAAATTCTTTGAGATATCTATAATTATAATCTTCACATCTTCTGAGGATGTCATGGCAAATCATGGCATATTTTTGCTTATTTTGTTTTTCACAAAAACAGTTTGTATTGAAGGACCAAATTACATATGCTTTTTAAATATAAAGTAGAATGCGAATTAGAATATAAATCTCTATCTTGTTTATTCCAACTCACAGTACAAAATACAACTTTTCCTGTCTTGTGTTGGCACATTTCATAGTTTCCTGTGAGATAATGCCTATATTACATTTTCAATGTGCTGTTCAAAAAGGTCAGTAAATACATGTATTTATTCACAAAAGGTGGTTTAGAAACTATTTGTGAATGTAGAAACGTTACCCAAAAATCTCTAATATCTTATTTATTTTTCATACCTTTTAAAATGTTTTTGCTTAGATGGCAACAAAACTCATATCTCTTCATTATTACCAAGCCTGTTGTTTCCCATCAGTCACCTGTGAAGCAGATTTATAAAATGAGCCACACTGAGCTTAATCAGGAACTCCATTTTACGTACACTACCTAGTGACTGGCAATATGTTTACATTCAAAATACAAAAGCAAGTGCAAACAGATGTCCTGAAGCAATCCCCATCAGATCGTTGAAAGCTCCAGGGTGTTGGCATGTCGTAGCTCTTCCTGGTCCTATAATGCAAATCAAGGTGATGACATAAAGGCTCCAAGTTGACATGCAGGCCATGCAAACACACAAATGTATTTTCACTGACTAATCAGGACTTTCTGTGCCTTCCTTTCATTTTACTAACAGTTTGTATCTAACCCTACCCCTAAATAATCACTTTTAAGGCAAGATCTCACAGAACTGTCGTTGAAACAGCCCCAATCCAGAACCGCCCAGACAGTTACAGTAAAGTAGGAAAAAGTTGCTTTGTCTCAATGAAAGAAGTGCAAAATTGACAGTTTTAAGTAACTGATGTCTGGATTATATATTAAACTTTATTTACTGTCTAAGCATCCCAGAATGCTGAAAAAGAAGAGTTTTAGTGATTTGAGACTAAAACGTGTAAACAAAGCAAAGTATTATCGCACTTAGAGTAATGTGTGCTTTACCTCAGTGAAAGTAGTGCAAAATGAAGAGTTTTAAGACTAATATCTGCAGTGTATGTTAAACGTTATTTACTGTCTAAGCATCCCAGAATGCTGAAAAAGGTTTAGTGGTTTTTGACTAGAACACATCTAAACATTGTGTTTATCTGATTCAACAACAATGAGGCAGATGGAAGAGAGACCAACTACTGATCTGTGTGGAGCTCCATGTTTCAGCATGGCAGTGGATGGAAGCACAGATGTGACTGATCAATATCAGTCACATCTGTGCTGATGTGTTTGATGAAGTTTCCAAAAGAAGACTTTTCATTACAAAGATATTGCAAAAAATAAAAAATAAAAATAAAGACCTCATCAGGTCAAAAAAGACCCATTTACACATCGGAGGGTTAAGAGGATCCTCCTGACCCACAGTTCAAAATAGATCAAGCAGATAGAGCCAGTTTCTAACTGTGACTGATGTGTGTCTAACTTCTGGAAAAAATACCTACTCTCTTTATAAAACCTATCAAAAATAAGTTTAATTTATTTGTTCATGAGTATTCTCATAAGTAAAATCTCAGATTTTTACATGGTATGTATGAGGTGGAAAACAGAACACATGCTAAATTTTAATGTGTGCACATTTACTGACTTACATTTACAAATTTACATGTCTATGCAGGCATTTTTAATTGACAGTAATCTTACCCCATACATAACTCCTTGTGTTTCCATAGCAACTAAAACAAACAAGAACCTGACACAGGTTGTTTGACATCATCATGTTGATGAGAACCTCTATGTTCTCATCAATGATGTCATAAGAGTTCAAAGAGATAAAAGAATACAAGAATTCTCAGTTTGCTTCTCAACTTGGTTGGAGGTAGATCGATTCCAGAGAGACGACTTCAAACTGATTTTACAAACCATTTTAACTGTTCACCAAGTCAAGATGATTTTTGATATTTATGGGACCTTGGATTTCTTGTTACAACGGGAGTTGAAAAGTTGTTAGGATAGAGCATAAGAGGCAAAGACATTTTAGTAGAGAGCTCTGAGGACGAGAGATCAAAATACTTTGGTTTGGACATTGAACCATGAAGACCAAAAGGACATGGAAGATTCCTCTAAGGATGAGGAAGTTACCGTCAAAACCACAACTATGGATTTAACAGTAAAGGCATCAGGAGACTTTGTTGTTTTTGAAAGTGTCAATGTTCCTCATGACCAAATGGACCTGGATGTGTTTGCTTGCTCACAGGTTGAGTGAGTTACCTTAACAACCACAGTTAACTCTTTATCAACACAGACATTACAGTGTCTTTACCAGACTTCCTGGAAACATAAAGGACCTGGATGTGAAACCAGCAAGGAAATTGTGACAAATTTTGAAGAAATTTCTGAGGATTCATCAGCAGAAGAAAACTTAGAAGATGAAATTCAAAATGACACAGATGATTTCAACAGAGTGGATGTTAATCTTCAGCCGACCATGTAGTTTTGCAAATTTTCCAACTCATTCTTCAACTGTTGGATGAATGCCACAACACATAGCATTATGACTTGAATATTACTAGAAGGTTTGTGGTTCAGTATCTGGACTTTCTACAGAGACTCCATTGTTTATGAGGTTTTTCTTTACAGCAATGCACCATCCAGGAAGATATTTCCCCCAGATGAAGTTTTTGCAGTTCAGAATGAAATAACTGAAACACTGAAGATGAAGGATGTGATACATCGGGACAAGCCAGGAGTCTTTTTGTTTTATATGTTGCAATCTGACCCAATATGGCATTAACAGACTATGAGCTGTACACAGCTGACTATTGTGAACAATGTCAGAAGTCTTCATGTGTTATTTACCTACCAAAGGAACAAAGAGACACTACAACTACTTTTCTAAACTGTTATACAGTAAGTGTGGAATTGCAGAATGTTGTGACACCTGCAACTCCAACATAAAGACAGAAAACTTTAAATGTTTAAATAATTGGAATGTTTTATTTGTTGTTTTGATCATGTAAATTACATTTTTTGTTTCTTCTATAAAAGTTTATGAGTATAAAAGTTTTTAATCATAATTAACATTGAATTAACATGTTTTTCAATCTGGGAATTTATTATTTAGAAGGGTTTATGACGTTTTAAATTAAGGACAATATATTGCTTCAACGTGAATTCAATATTTCTGCCTAACCATATTTCAATGTTGATCCAATCACATTTTGCTAGCTGGATTAGTATGATACCAGGAAGTGAGCGGACATGGCCACACACTGTTTGAACAGCGACATCTGCTGGCAATTGGCAGTTAATGAAGAAAGTGAACTATTTTAAGGTGCAATTTCCGGTTTTGTACTCTGGTGATTACAAAATTGAAATTAGTTTTAAAAATTACAATGGCCACGAGTGTACAAGAAAATTCTAGGGGATCTTTACAACCTTGCTCTCCATCCGATGGGGAAAATATGGTTGTTTTAACCAGGTCAAAACAAAAAAGCAGCAGCCGTGATCTGTACATTAAACATGTTTAATTTCATTTTTTAACACTTACTCCAGGCTGAATCATTACCACAGTTTTGACATGTAAATTGTTAATATCAGTTAAAACCATCAGAAAATAAAAACACCAATAGAAAACACTGTCTCACATCTGCACACAGGTATATGAAGTCCTGTTGGCATCTCTCTCTCTCTCACACACACACATTCACACACACAAATTACTGTTTTTTTACACTTTATCCTACTGCACACAATGTCAGATACAACTCAGGATTCAGGAGAACAGACAACACTGAAATAGTCTTATTAAAGCATTGCAATACAGAGAATCATTCATCATTAATGGGGGATGTGTTCTCCTTATCCTCCAAAAAAACAAAAACTAGCTAGTCATTATTCATTTTTAAAGTCTTCTTTTAAAAGACAGAAGAAATAAAAAAAACAAAACATAAAGTGGTATGACTTTTTTTAAGAGTTTATAAATATTAAAGGCCACTCATTAGTGACTTGTCCCACAGATCTTAACATCATTTGCATTAATGGTGCAAGAAAACACGGTTAAGTCTTAGAACATAGGTAGCATCGCAACACGGACATTTTCTCTTCCTAGTAAAACCACACGTGTGAGATTGTCTCGCTACAACGAGAGGTGGCCATTGTTTAAGTTAAGCAGACAATATTAAAATCTTCTATACAAACGGTGGGTGAGAAGATGTGTCTATACTGTGCCACCTATAATGCAAATCAGTGAGGAGATAGTAGCGTTGCCCCAGCTCTTGATGTAAACAGGACTAGATGATGGAAAGAGATTTTAAACAATGCCCCAATGCCAATAAGGCATGTACGAGAATCAGAATCACGCCACGCCGTGTGTGTGCAGATATGGACGTGACTCAGGCTATTCAGGCAGCCCAGCCACACCGATCGACCAACACTGAGAGAACATCAGCCAATCATGCTGCAGAGATGCCACACACAGGGGTTCACAACTACAGTTTGTTATTTTACACTGTACAGAGCTTTAGAGCAGGTGGCAGTGTCCCATCACAGGCAGTGAGTTTTAATTCTTCATCTCATAGAGTCACCTCCCACAGAACTTGTGCTTGAGTGAAAAAACAACAACAACAACTTAAAAACATTATCCCAATGGTGCAAGGCAAGATTAACTGCTTAAAAAAACTTAAACAGGAAAGGTTCAGGAATATAAAAGAAAAAATTTAAAACTATTCTCGGTCACAGTATCACATCCTAAATAAACAAAACAAAAATCACCATGTGACAAGTTAATGATTTTAAGTAAAACTATTTTCTGTGACCCAATTATCATTCAGAGACAACAGAAATTTGTTTTATTAACATATGTTTTCCCACATTTCAACCACAAACCTCAATATATTTTAGTGGAGCTTCATGTGGCAGACAAAAGGGACTGATGAATGAATACAGTTTTACTTTTTTTTTTTGACAAATAACATAAAATATGTTATTTGATTAATCCTCTTTACTCCGACATCCAGTGGAACCAAGAGCTTTCAGAAGTCTACTACTTGGTAAAAGGAGCCATTTAAACTCATTATGAATTTCCTGTGGAGTCCTCAGAGGTTTGGAAGAGATTAGTGAACAAACAGCATCATGGAAATGACAAGACATGTAGGAGACCATCCAAACCACAGGCAGAAAGTGCTATTCAATTAGAATTAAAGTCAATATTGTAGTCTAAATGCAAAGTAAAATATGAGAAAAAATCATTTCAAATCATCCTTTACTCAACATACTCACTTTAAACAAAGCGGTGGGGGTGTTGCGCTGTGAGGGACGCGTTTGTTCAGAAACCTCCAAAAGACTCGAGATTGAGGTGGAGGTTCACTAAAGCATTATCGTGTGTTAAAGTGGTCCAGTCAAAGTCCAGATCAAGAGTCTGTGGTCAGACTTGCTGGAAGCTCTCTATCTTATCTGACTGAGATGGAGCCATTTTAGTTTTGAGCCTCCAGAAACTGGAAGAAGCAGGTCCTGATGGGACTGTAGCTGTCATGGCAACTAAAAGTGCTTTTTAATCAGAAAAAAATATCCATCCACTTCACAACTATCTGCTTTTTGTTGGTCTATCAAATAAAATTTCAGCAAAATAAATTGATGTTTGTGGTTATAATGGGGGAAGAGGAGAAACTTGAAGGTCTATGAATAACACTGAGGCACTGCATGTCCCTCAGCACAATCCTGAAGGGAAAAAGCAACATTTTTATTCTCCCTCTCCATCCTGACCTTCTGACAGCTTTATATAGCACCTAACAGGCTTTAACTTGCAAATAGTGTCCGCTGATTCCCTTTTCAAATATTTGTCCTATTCCCTTATCGCTGACAGCTACACCAAAAAAAAAAAAAAAAAAACTCTCCTTACACGTTTCATTTTTCTGTTATGAGTCATCCTGAGGCAGTAGGAGATGAGAACAGCATCAGGCATCCTTTATTTTCATTAGTCAGTTTATTTGGCACAAGTTGAGCTTTTTTTTTTCTTTTTTTTAATCCGTGCTCCACAGCTCCCACTTCCCAGATAAACGTGTGTGTTGTACAACAGAACTCCTGGCTCAATTCAGAATGCATTAATTGGTGTGTGTGTGTGTGTGTGTGTGTGTGTGTGTGTGTGTGTGTGTGTGTGTGTGTGTGTGCTGTACATGCACGTAAACACGATGACGGTGGACACGACGATCCGAGCCTTAAAAGACGAGTTGAAAAGGGAATGTGAACGTGGCGGCGCAGCTCAGTTCCTACCTACTGTCACGGCGTTCTGAGTCACTGACTTATTTACACACATGAGCATTTAGTTGGTGTGTGTGAGTGTGCATGTGTTTGTGTAAATGGTACAGTGAAGAGTTTCCATGATGAACACACAGACCACCACATAACCAGAAAGCATTAAACAGTCTACTCCTCATGAAATCAGAATAAAGCGCATGTCGCACTATTTACAGCTCTATACAATGTGTGTATTTGTGTGTGTGTCTGGCTGCGATTTGTTTCAATGTAAAAGCGTCTCGGAGCTGGGGGGATTGATCAGATACATCCCAGGAGGAGATATCAGAGGAACAGGAGGAGGAACGGCAGAGAGAGGCTGAGCTGGACGAGCCGCTCAAAGCCGGATCCACCTGGAGGACAAACGGGGAGCCGCTCAGACCCGATGTGTGGCTTCTGGCTTCATCTTAAAAACAGATTCGGTGGGATCCTGCTGAGCTCCGTCCTGAGAGCTGTTGGCTGTGAGAACATGGCTGAGGCAGTGCTGTGTTGAACTGGTCTCTAGTGGACTGAGGACTGAGGCCGGGCAGCGGGGTTAGGCCGACTGGAGGGATCCAGTTGGTCGTTGGGAACAGAGCGGCGGTTCTGCTCCGGTCGGTTGGTGGCTAGGTATTTCGCTCTCATACTGGAGGTGTACTGGATGGAGAGAGGGAGTACAAGGAGGAAGGAAGAGCAAAAGAGGAGGAGGATGAGAAGCATAGAGGAAGGTACAGGAACAAGACAAAGGAAACATGAGTGGAATAATTAAACCTCTTTTGTACTTCAGAGCATCAGCTGACAAATCCAGCTGAATCCAAACATTTACATGCTATATTACAACAAAATACTATTTTTCCCCACTGACTATAAATCACACTGAACTTTGTCTGATTTAGATCCATCAGGATTACCAAAATTACTTATGCTAGTTATACTAATACTGAGAGAATCTTTTAAAACTCTCTTCAAAGTTAAAAGTTTACATGCACTATGCCGTCAAACAATTTGGTAAAGCTAAGAGAATGATATCAGGTCTTTGTAAGCTTTAGAAGAGCAGAATTCAATGGATGAAACCAGATATTTACACTCACCAAACAAAAAGACACAATCTGAAGTTAAATCAGACCAAACGTCCTGTTTTAGGTCAGTTAGAATGAGGAAAATGATTTCTGTTTTATAAATGCCAGAGAAGGCAAGAGGAGAGACAGGAGGCAGGTAGAAAAACTTCTCAGAATCAGCAGCTGTCAGAGGGACCGGAGTGAGATGACAGTAAACTACTGTGAGAAGATTGTGTTTGGAGGGGTTAGGGTTGTCTCGTAAAAATGACCATGCTGAAGTTTAGGAATGGAAAAAAAAAATCTAAAAAAATTCTCTGATTCTGGTGATTTTTTTATTTTTTTTGTCTAAAATGTAAAACTGTTTTAGTGAAAATATTTTTTTATTTACTTTTTTACAGTTTATGTAAATATCTGGTGTCAATTACAGGTAGAAGGAGATAAACACACACATACAGGTCATTGGATCAGTCATTTGGACAGCCAGGATCTGACTACAGCAGTCATTCACTAAGTAGCAGCTGATTAGAGCTACATGAAGTTATTGTGATTTCTTTGAAGTTAGTCTACTTCTGATGTAGTGGGTTAGCCTGGTATGCGTTAGTGGTTTCATGTGGGAGTCACAGTAAAAGGGGGTCTTGTGTTTCCACATCCCTGCGGAGGGCAGACGGTCAGCGCTGCCTGTGAAAGCAACGAGCTGCCGTCATTCAGCCGTTTGTGGAAGCTCTGGACGGTGGAGGTGGGAGCAAAGTGGCAGTGTGGCTGCTGGATGGTGAAAGGTGACGGGGGGGAGGCACAGAAACAGCAGACACATACACCTCGACCAGAACATGTGCACACATAGACACAGTGTGGAACAGGAAGGAGGGGGAGAAAAGGAGCTGCAGAGGTTTGGGCTCCAGTGTTTCAGGGGGATGAGCTGCGTTCGGACAGGCGGCAGCGAGCGGAGAACGTGTCTGAACGGTTCGGCTTCAGCTGGCCACAGCATCCACACGCATGAAATCTACAGCTGATATAATGTGAGGGGGGTTTCACCAACAAACAAGCCCAGCAACTGTCAAAGTCACAACGACCAGTAGAGGAGCATCTCAATAAAGTAGAGTTTCATCCGAAAGGGAAATTCATGGATTCAGTTCAATTCCAATCAAACTCCGAACTCACTGATACGTTTCAAGCACTTATTTTCTTTCTGATGGTTTTAAGCTAGTCGAACTAAAAATTCAGTTTCTCAGAGAAGGAAAAATTACAAAAGACCAAGAAGAAAGAATTTTAATATCTACAGCTCTGGAAAAAATGAAGAGCCCACTGCACTGAAAACCTCCTGGTTATTTATTAATTTCTGAACTCTTCCTCAGATCAAACATTAATATTGTTGTTTCTAAATGAATATGAACTGAACTTGTTTTCTTTGCATTATTTGAGGTCTGAAAGCACCACATCCTTTTTGTTACTTTGATCATTTCTACATTTTTGCTTGGAATTTCAGAGACATGATGTCAGTAGTTCAGAGAGGAGAGGATTGTGAAAAGGAAAACCCACGGTGGGGTTTAGAAGAGGTGGACCAGGCTGGGACAGACCGAGGAGTCAGAGCCTCCAGACACACACTCACCCGTGTGTGTCAGAACCATTTTAAGGAGAAAAACGACCTGAGTGTTGCTCAGTGGTCCACACATCACACTGTCACTGAATACTGATGGAGCTGTGTTACCTGCTGGTGTTGCTCCAAAGTGTTTCATCACATCCAGAACCAGCACACACCTGGAGGATCTCATGTTTCTCTCTGCTGATGAGTTTTATGAAGATTCCATAACAAGCAAGCATTTGAAGTATTTCAGTTTGTGCTTAATGAATCGATATAGTACGAGTTTCACTTTTTAAATTGTAGTTAGTGGAAAAATAGATTTTTTTTGATGATATTCAAATTTATTGAGATGCACCTGAAATTCATTTTAGCTAAGAGATCTGAGTATGTTTGCAGTTCTTCCACATAGGTTTTGCTGCTGAACGGCAAAAACGCACGAGTTCAGTCTGAAAAATGTTCACCACTATGTTAACCACTATACATCAGAAATAGAGGCCAACTCTGTGTCCAACATGACACTACAGGCAAATCAAAACAACAATTTCTCTTTCAATTCACATGCAAATGGTACAAAAAAACCTCTTCTTTTTAAGCTCCAGTGTCCCAGGCTGCCAAAATGACTCATGAAGCTTGAACCATGGTCACTGTCTAGTTTGAGCACAGATGACACTTGCAGGGATGAAGGGAAAGAGGACTACCTTCCAATATCCACACACAGCATGTCAGACGACTGAGATGGGAAAAACTTCACACCCTTGTTATCGGCAGGACAAACAGAATCTCTGTGGGGTTTGCTTCGTGCTGTGGGTATTGGAATACAGTAGAAGGGAGCGTGTGATCTAGAAAGTGTGCACTTACAGAGGGTGGAGGGGACTCCCTGCCAATCAGGGGGGTGTTCTCACACCGGGGGTTCTGAAAGTTTGCGTTCTGGCTCCTGCATTGTGAAATAAGAGGTTACTTATTTAATGTGCTCACCCTGCTGCTGAGCTCCTGGTCTGTGTTTGACCTCTAATCTGCTCATCATAACTGATCTGTTACCTCAATGATAAACAGGGACCTTCAACTTGGCAATATATGACGTGCACAAAAAGTTAAATATTTCTTATCGTGTAACAAAAAATGTGAGGAGCCACAGGAAACTGATACATGCCTATATATTTAGATTAATTTATTATCAACAGTACTGTTTAAAATGTTTGGATTTGATCAATATGTATGTTGACTTTGTAAATACATAGTGCCTTGAGAAGGTATTATAGACTTTTTTACATTTTATCACATTACAAGAACAAGCTTTAATGTACGATTTTTATGCTCATCACAAAAGTCTGAGGATCATTTTTACTCAGCCCCCTTCAATCAGATGCCTCTAAATAAAATCCAGGAAAAACAACCGCATTAAAAGAACAGGTATCACAAAGAACTAAAGTTCACACCAGAAAGGTGCAGATTAAGTTACAAAAACAACATTCCAGTACCAAGCTCCAGTTCAATGGGACAACTACAAGTGAAACATCCTACAAATTCTTTTTTATAAGACAGTGATGAGAAGAAAGTCCTGTCTCCAGTTTGTCACAAGCCTCATCCTTCACAGTAGACGTGACAGAATGCACTCTGGTCAAATGAGATCGAGGTTGTCCCTTTTGGCCTACAGGAAAAACGTCATGTGAGGTAGATAACTACCATCAACCCAAACACACTGAAGCACACGAGCTTCTTCAGCAGGGATTTAGTGGAAAATTAAGATGATTAAAACAGGAAGAAAACCTGTCACAGGTTCCAATAGGCATCACACTGGCTGAGGGATTCATCTATCAGCAGAACAACAGTCCTACATACAGTCAGAGTATTTCCATGTGTTAGAATAACCTGGTCTAAGTCCAGACCTAAAGCCAGTTGAATGTATGGCAACACTTGACAGATGATGCTTCGGCACCCTGTATCCAGTCTGACTCAACTATTTTGCAAAGAAGAACAAGCAAAGCTCTGTCCATGTGGAGAGCTGATGGAGACAGGATGTACATCTGTAAAATACAGTTCTGTAAAATATTAACTCTGGGTGGCAGAACGTTTCACTTTAGTAAACAATTAAAAAGCTCTCCATCACTTTTGTTTCTTTTCACACTTTTGTTCTCCTTTCTTGTTGGCCTATCATTGAGAATCTCATTAAAATACATTAAACATTAGTTTTAATGTGACAAAATGTAAAAGAGATAAACAGTTTTTAGTGCAAAAGCACTAAAAAAGCCGTACTAACTATTCCAGCACAGTTTCTGCTTGCAGTTAACATGATGTGCTTAATTAAATCAAAATGCAACAAGCAGCATCACAACATTAAAAGTTTTTTAAGAGTTGTTCTGTTCTGAGCAAGGGAGTCAGTCCTGTGGCAACCACATGCATGCATGGTGACATTATAACTTATGTCACTGGGCCGCTAACATGTCTTTACTGCATTTATCTGATTTCTGAAAATACTGTGGGGATAAACAGGCAGGTCGGCTAAAAGAGGCAGCAGGAGTTTTCCTATCACTCCAACAGGCGATCTAATGAGGAGTTTTCTACGCTGACAGGTTGGTCACAGAGCACATGACTACACTAAATATGTCTAGGTTGTGTACTCTGGGCCACACAAGGCTAGCATCAGCTGCCTATAGCCTGCATGTGCATTGATTCTGGTAGCCTCTGGCTAGCGGCTGGTGCTAACTCACATGTATTCAGTGACGGGGGCATTGCTGACAGTGTGGGCTGTGGCAGGCAGGCTAGCTTCGCTGCCATAGCTGGAGCCACAGCTGTAGAGACTGGGCATGTGAACACGGTACAGGTTATCGTGCACGCCGCGAGAGGCACCCGACTCGTCTTCTCCGTCCTCGTCATCCATCCTTCAACCGGTCAGATTAAGAGCAGGGCATGAGAGGGCATGATGGGTAAGAAGGAAAGAAGGTAGAGGGGGAGGGAGATCCGAGAGAGACAACAGAGTATAAACAAGTGATTGAAGATGAGGTCAGAGGGAGAGGGGAGGATTATTGGAGGTCTCCAAAAATAAATGAAACACCCAGCCCAGGCCATGCCTCCAGCAGCTGAATGAGTAGAAACGGGTCATTGACAGCATTCATCTACAGACAACATCTACTGCAAAAACAAAAGGTCTGAAACAGGAAGCTGCATTTTTCATTTTTGAACACTTTAATTCATGTGCACTGTATAAACACATTATCCTTAAAGATAGCCATGCAGTCATTGTTTTTATGCATCTATTACTGAGATAGATGTTTTGCTGCTGTTATTTAAAAGCAAATAAGTCTGTCAAAGCAGAATTAAGTCTCAAGTAGGGCTGGGCGATATTTCATACAGCATGGAGAGTTTTGTTCATCTTGAGACATCAGAAATGCAATGAAAACCATCTGGTTTGATTGAAGATTTGAACTGAATATTTCCCTAAATGCTTCAGTATCTTTCCCCCTACCCCCTTTTTTCTTGGAGCATCTTGGAGACAACAAAGCAAAAAAAAAAATCCCTCTAAAAATGAGTTACAAGTGTTCAGTCTTAAACCTGCAGTATGTAACTCTTATTTTAAAAAAATCTGCTTTTTGCATATTTGTTAAAACTGTCACTATGTTGCGACGGTATAGCATAAGACAATAAGACAGATAAGACCTGGTTACAAAAAGAGATTTTCTGGAAGTTATCCATGTTTTATTAACTGAATTAGGACTATTTTGCACAGCTGAATCCAAAAATAACATCCATTTTTCTCGGTCAAGTCAGGTTTTTATTCTAATGTCATTTAGAGAAATTTGATCTCCTGACTGAATTGATGACATTTTTTGACATTATCAGTTCATTTATGTTAATATTTCTCATCCAAAAAAGGTTTTAAGAGAGAAAAAAATTGTGTATTAATTAATATTTATAGTGTATAATTAAATGTCACAAACTTGGATTTCTGTAAATTGAATAATAAACATCAATAAGAGTAAGTACACGTAAGTTGAACATCACGTCTTCATTGTGTAAAATTCTCCATCTCTTTTCTGTCCTGAGGGAATCTCTCCTCCTGCTCTTCACTCATTGATCAGATTCTCTGGAAACTGATCCAGATGTGAGAACAAGTCCTGCATTTTGATGCTGATGTTGCTTCATAGTTCTGAAGGTTGACCTGTTTGAGCAAAACCAGTGTGATTTTTGGATTCAGCACATCAACATGACCCTAAAACCCCAGATAATTTCAAGTGCCTCTGCCTTCTCCCAGTGCTCCCAGTGCTGGGATACACAACTCAGTCAGAAACAACCAATCAGAGCCAGGGGGAGAGTTTTAGCACCGTCAGTTATGCTTGTGTGTGTACTGCTGTTTCAAACAGAAGCAATCAATAAAGGGGTCAAATAAGGGGAAATGACCTGCACTTGCACTTTATCAAGCCCAGAGGACCTGAAAGCATTTTAAAGTACATTCAGTCATTCGCAGGTTAATGTTAATTGTTTAATAAAGTCCTCAGTCATATATTTTCTACATCTACTTCCATGAATGTATACATAGCACAATGTTTCCACTCAAACTGCTGGTAAACAGTCAGTTTTGTGCTTGGCACCATCCAGCAGTATTTTTCAAGTTTTCCCACTTGCAAAAATTAATTTTCATGGCACATAGACAGACCTCAACCGTGAGACAGAATCTAAGAAAAGTGGAAAAAAATCAAATACAATTTCTAAGTCATTAATTATTAACTTATTTCATGAAATAAGTATTTGATCATCTACCAACTAGCAAGAAATCCGTCTCTCACAGAGCCCTGTCACTCTCCATCATGGCCTGTTTTAACTACACCTGTTTGAACTAAATGCCAGTATAAAAGACATCTTTCCACACTCTCAAACAATAAGACTTAAACCTCTGTAGACCGGCATTAGGGGAGTGGGCTACAGAAGGACAACAGGCAAATAGGTGTTATGGAACAACCTTGTGTTGCTAGGCAACAACTTACACTGAAGACAAGTCGTGTCTGGGTCTTCCAGCATGACGATGACCCCAAACATACAGCCAGAGAAACTACAAAGTACTTCAGTGTCCTGGAGTGGCTTAGACAGTCTACGTATTTGAACTCAACAGAAAGTCTGTGGAGGGAGTTGAAGCGCCATGTTGCCAAGTGAAAACTGACAGATCTGGAGAAGATCTGATCAAGAACTATCTGACCTCTGCAACTGGAATCAAAGCTTTCAGTAACATATCAAACATTTATTTAATTCCATAATACACAAATTAATTATTTGAAAATCATACAGTGGAATCTGAACGATCGTCTAAATTAAAGACAATCTAACAAGCCTTCTGATTTTTAGCCTTTAGGCAAAGAAATGAGATAAAATATCAATTCAAATGTCCTACATTTTCACATTTGTATAGGAACCCTGAATATATCACTATAAATCCCTAATGCATAGTAGCAATTTTTAGGGAATATCACCCAGCCCTGATAACAACAAAGCGTGATTATTTCCTAATTTGTTTATTTTTAATATGCTTAAAAAATAGTAAAGCAAAAGTATTGGGGTAAAAGCAGATAATGTGACTGAACTAAAAAAACTATCTTCAGACATAAAAATGGTTAAATGTAAAACGACCAGCAACGGAACAAAATGAGGCTTTAAAAAAGTATGTGCTGATTTGGAAGTTGGATCTCTGGCTGCAGAGCTGGACACAACATGAAAGCACAAAATTTCACGCTGACATCAAAAACACTTTCTTGGTCTTTTTAGTATTTTTGTATCTGCTGTTTACATATCGACACCATTACGGCAGGTGATAAAGAGATAAAAAGAGAGGGAACTCTTATTTAGATGAACCAATGCAGAAAATAAGGACAATGAGATATCTTGCCACCAGATGGCGGTATTTTGCCCTATCAATAAAATGGACAGTAGAGCCTGCTCACTGGTGCATTAATGAACCCAGTGAGGGTCAGATATGAACTTCCCCTTATTCCTGTTGGGCCATATGCTTGGATTTGCTTTGATCCAAACCCAACAGAAAACCATAAAAACACCACTATGGCACAGCTCTATTGTAATAGGAACAATCCATCCCTGCATTCAAAGCTTACATCTATTGCACCGATTGTAATGCTGAATTATTATTATTAGATCATATGACTCTTCAGTTATCTCAATATGCACCATCATTTGCTGAAGCCCGAAGCATTTCCAAATCAGGACAGGGGGAGAGAGTCAGGGAAGGAACAGAAGGAAGAAGTGGGGCAAAGGGGGGGAAAAAATGTGGTGGCATCCTGATCAACACAACATGGGTGCTCCAAGTCAAAAGAAAATGAGAGTTGTGCAAACAGACAAACAAACCATCAGTCAAACTGGCAGCAATGAGGGCAGACAGTAAAATAAGAAACAACTGCATGGATGCAGAGACAGGCAGAGGGAGGTATGAAGAAGTTCAACAGTTTGGGAGGCAAATACACCCAAAAGCAATGACATGCATGGAGACTAAGGAGGTTCTGTTTAAGGCTTTTTGCGTTGTTTTCCATCAGGCATTAGAATTATTCACTGGAGCTGATAATGTGTGAATAATTAGCGAACAGGTTAGTCAAAAGACAAGGGTTTAGGGATGTGAAGAGTTGTATGTGGTCTGTATGCGGGTTTTCCATTTCATCATTTGCCTTGACTCAACTCTACTGTCCTACTGAAGACGGAATCTCTTCGGGGCAGATGTGATCAGCTGCTTATTTCCCAATACTTTCTCAAGTTGATAAAAAAATTTGGACTAAAGATTTTTGCAAAGAAAGGTTTTATGTTTGTCATCCTAGTTTACTCAGACTTTCTTTGCAGAATGAGCCAAGCCACCAATGGAAAAGTCTCATACCAGCATGAGAGGAACTTTGGAGGAGCATGTGTGTGTTACCTCTTCCTTGGCCAGGTATGTGGCACACTGCACACAATAGAAGAGAACATCAGAGCGGTGACAAAGGAGAACAGAACCAGGTAGATAAGACCTTCTACCCCATCATAGCACAGCCCAGTCAAAGCCTGGACGTAGTCCTTTAACAAAGAAGAGAGAAGAAACGTCAGCTGGGAAACGCGGATCGAATTTCTGTCATCAAACAAAGCAAACAGTGACTCACCATGTGTAGGCTGCGGCAGTCAACCAGGGCGGTCAGCTGGTGGAGACCAACCTCAGTGGAGTTGAGAACCGACTGGATTTGCTCCAGATTCTCCTGCACACAGAGCCAATGGTTTTCATACTGAGCAGACATCCTGCTTTATGTACATGTTCCAGAACTTCTTGAACTTTAGAAAATTGTTCATTTATAAACACAACTATAAACACACACATACTGCAGTGGGATTTTTAAGGATATAACAACAGGAAAGTGGAAAATATCTCTCTGTTGCTCCATTTTCTACCATTTTACATAGTAGAAAATGACAAGAGATTTTCACAACGTTTCCAAATAAAAATCTGTCTTTTCTATCCAAATCTAAAAAAAGTTTCATCTTGGTCTCATCTGACTAGAGCTCCTTCTTCGAAACACTCTTCCTTAAGTACTGGATTTGTGGAGAGCTTGAAAACTGGTGGCCCTTTAAACAAATCCTCCATCCTGAGTTGTGAATCCCTGCAGCTCCTCCAAAGCCACCACTGGCTTCTGGACTGTTTCTTTAAACACATTCCTCCTTTCATGGCTTGTAACTTCCCCTTAATGTTCTCCCTGTTCTGTCTTCTTGGTCTTAATGAAGCTGTCAATTCGCTGATGTTCTCTTTCAAATCTCTGAGGCCTCCAGGTCGCATCAGGCAATTTAGCTGTACTGGATTTTATTTAGGGATATCAGAATCAGATGGGCTCTGAAAACAAATACACACCCAACCTTTCAGATAGAAGATTAAAAAAGGGGTGAAGAGCCCTCCTTTGTGTTGATCTATGACACAGAATCTACATGGTAGTCTGTGGTTGTAGTTTAAGGGATGGGAATACATTTCCAATCCAGTACAAATGCACATCAGGGTAAAGCCTATAGATAGTTGCTCTGTAAGCAAATGCACCTTGGCAGTGGCATAATCACGTGTTGCTGATCTCAGTAGTTCTGCCACATCGTCCTGCATCTCCACCAAAGCTTTGTGACTCCCTGACAGCCTCTGCAAAACAAACAAGGAAGTTATTCAATAGGAAAGACGTCAGAGAAAACATGGTACTGTGAGACTGATGAGGAAAATCCAGAACACTGAGAGACATTTTTACCTGCTGGAACGGGTTCACTTTTCCAGAGCTGCACCTCAGGTAGTACTGCAGGATATCTGGCAAGGCATTCATAGATTCATGTTAGCATAAAAATATCCAATCCATTTGAATCATGCAGTTTTATAATAAAAAAATTAAAGTCTGCATTTTTTAGAATTTTACATGGCCTGCTTGTTCCTGCTGAGGCATGTTTACAGTTACACCAAGATACAGTTGAGTGAGTGAGAGTCTTTACTTGTATTTTAGAGTTGATAAAGATGTTGCTTTTATAATCATAATTAACAAAACTAGGCTTTTTGATAAGATTTACAGAAATCCTCTTTAATATCAAAGTGAAAACATATTTCAATTAATATAATATAAAAATAACATAATATTTTATTTCATTTTCCTCTTGTCAAAATCATTTTTGACAAGATGGCAATGAAAATGGTTTTTTAGGTAAATTACTTTGTCAAAAAAGCAAACTTTACTTTATTGTGATTGATTTGTAGATCACATAAAAGGCACCATATTTTCAAACAGGCACTAGATATGGGCAACATCTGAGTCCTACAGCAAGTAGATAGAGTGGAAACTACAGACAACAGGACTGTGTGGAAAGATGAAGCTGAACTAAGCATAAATATGATAAAAAGGGGAAGGAACAAATCAGCTCAGATTGAAAAAGAAAAAAAAAACTGCTCTGGATTCTCTGCGATGCCTTTGAGACGAGCAGAAGCAAGACAGGGTTTTTGATGCAACCCAAAATGTATTGAGAGGCAGTATGAGCTTTTAGATACCAGATTGTCAATCAAACCAAATCCCACTGGATGTGCTCAGCCACACACAAAGAAATGAACCACTTTCTAAAAATAGAAGCCATAGCAGCTTCAGCCATCAGAAGTCAAGCTGACATGTCTTCACTTCTTTGTCAACCAAAATGGACAACAGTGTTCATAATGCATAAACTACCTGCTGGACATCAGCACGGTTGTATTGTTTCGGTGTACATACCTTGATTGATGACTGCATTGTCTTTGGTTACACTGGTTATGTAGGAATCTGGAGAGACGCAGAAGTCACTGGCCGACTGTGGGAGAGCCAAACACAAATCAGACATCCAGCAGGAGGAATTACATCACTGTAGAGACAGAGAGCTCAACTGTGTTGCCATAGTTAACTTACAGCAGCGACACCCAGCTCAAGACCCAGAGAACCCCAGCTGATTATCAGAGTCAAAACCCCAAGGAAGCACACTCTGGAGGACGGAAGAGAAAAGAAACTCTGTTTAACCGATAATAAACTCGATGGCCATGCCACATTATGGTTTATACATTTCAGAGAACAAGCAGGGTTTGAATCAGAGCAGTTGGGGGTGATGATGCAACAGACCGTACCCAATCAGAGTACCCCGAGAGTTGCGAATGAGCCCAAAGAGCACCAGCAGACAAATGAGAACATCGAACAGCAGCAGACCAAGGTAACCCAACCACCTACAAGAATACAAAAAGGAACGCATTATTCCACAAAAAGCATTTCAAAACCTAAAATATGAGCTTCTCATTTACACTAATCAGGCAAAAAATATGACCTTTATATTCTCACGTTGTCTTACGTACTTTGCTGGTAGTTCAAGGTACAGTGCGAAGAGTAATGGAGACCAGGCACAACCCTGCTTTGTGTATATTTTGGAGGTAAAATTGTTCAACAGGCCAACACTGAGTTTGATTCTCACAGTATAATTATTTTATTGATCTTCTATGGTGTTAATAACCAGATTGTGTACACCAAATCTCTATAAGACCTTATAAAGGAAATTTCATTTAAATGGATGCATTTTCAATATAGCAAGACAATTAATTTTTTTTACAAAAACAATTTGTTTTGGTCAGGCAGGTAAACTGCCAAATGAGCTGCTGGCGGTCCCATTGAGTTAAAAAAAAGAAAACATAAAAAAAGTTCTTATCAGAATTGAGTGCAGGAAATGGGGAGAGAAGAAGCTGTGGCAGAACTCATGGCTGGGAACAAAGGACAGAAATCAGATATCAGAGGCAGCAGAAGTCACCCTGCACAATTTGTACAGAACATTTCTGAACATGTTTAATGTTTGTCATAGGTTTTCTTTAGTTGGTAAAAAGTAAGTCGTTCCTAAATGAGCTGACCACATCCCTGAAATAAGATCGCAAACAAAGGAAGGAGGTCGTCATGTTATGCCTGATTAGGGTGTGTTTTATTATTATCAATAAAGTAAATGAAGTTTTGTTGACATAGTATTTCTTATCTTAAATAAATACAAAGTATATGTCTGTGAAAGACAGGACTGGATTTCCAACTGTTTTATTTACTGACCTGTAAAAGTCAAAGGCCTCGGTTTTTTGGGCTAAGTCTTCCAGAGAGATGTCCGTGTTGGACCAGAAGGGGACGTCCACCATCAGCCTCACCAGCTCATCCAGCTGTCCTTGCAGCTTCTGGATGATGGCCACATAGTCCGTCTGATCCTGGAAGGTCGTCTCTAACTGGGCCAGGTTCTCCTCCACTGTCTGGTTTAAGGCTAGGGTATTATCTGACACCTAGAAACAAAAAAACATTCACTCAAGTGTACTTCTATTCATATTTAAGAGTAAAATATTTAGTGCTATTGTAGGCTCACCAGTTTCTCCACTCCAGAAACAGTGCGGTTGGCATGACGAAGGGAGTACGCCAGGCGACTGGCTCCATCACTTGACTCCCCGTTTCCATAGAATCCAACAGCGATTCCAGCACTGGAAGAAAAATGGGATCCAATACATGAATCTTTGACTCAATACAAACCTTTCATACCAATAGACAAACTTCTAAAAAACCAAAACTTCTAATTTTTGTTATAATTCACCTTGTCCTTCAGTTTTTCATCCTGAAAAACTGAAGGACCCGCTAAGTTGTCGGCTGCAGTTCATCTGCACCTTGCCTTGCCTCAACACCAGAAGGCAGCACTGAGTTCTCAGATTTCACCCTCATGCCTCAGGCAAACACAGTTCTTCCAGAGAGGATTCATGTACACACATGCACACTCACTCACACACACACAGTCTACACAATAATTGGGTCACCAGACCACAAATAATGTGATCCCCCTGCAGGGCTCTGCCCACAGTCATTCAGCACACAGGCTACAATATTTGGGGCTCTTCACTCATAAAGACTTTATCCAACATCATAAACAATAGAAACATTTTTTTCTATTTTTCTGTTGTAGCTAATCCATTCCTCCACCATGCTGCCTCCTTTAACCCCAATATGCTTTCATGCCCCCTCCGCCCCCCAGCACCCACTGAAAGCTTGTGTGTGTACCCTCTGACTCTGCCCTCCTTTTGTGTACTTTATGTACATGAGTCTACTGTACACTCTACTGACACTGCTGCTGTCTGCATGCAAGCACTAGACAGATTTGAAGAAATACATTACCATTGTTCAGACAATTCATTCAGACCTATTACATATTAATTAGCTCCATTTTACATCTGTCTTTACAAAGCACATATCCTCATGTATCTGTTTGCCCTCTGTGCTTTGTTAAACACATGAGCTATTGGCAGAGTTTTCCCCAGTGTACTTATATATATATATATATATATATATATATATATATATATATATATATATATATATATATATATATAAAAGAGTGGAGGGAGAGAGACAAGTGGCACAGGGGGCGAGGGAGAATACTAAGGGAACAGAAATTAAATCTGACACTAAAGAATAACTAGACTAATAAAGTGACTTTGTATAACAATACAAAATAAACATAACAAGAAACACTAAGAAGAACTGAACTAACACAGGATTAAATATAACCCAACCAAACAACCGTGGATTTTAATAAGAATCCCTGTGAATGCTTTAAAGGGGGAGCAATATGTATTTTCTAGACACCTAGTGCCATTTCATAGCTAGATCAAGTAACTGTTACCTCTGTTACTGCATGTGTCATAAAAATACTGTATCAAATATGGCTTAAAAGAAATTTGACTTTGTAATTTAACGCCTTGAAATTGGGACTCTGTCTCTTTAAAAACTCCTGCTCTTTCTGAAACTCCACCTTCAGGGAGTCATCACAACATGGCTCCTCTATTAACCCTTTAACTTAACAATGTTTTAAGGAGCATTTCACTGGGAAGTAGCTCCTATAATGAGCTCAGCAGATGAACAGTTTAACCAGGTGTTTGCTAATTGCTGCTGGCTAGTCTGAAGGAGCTGAGTAGGGGAGTTGTGGGGGAGGGGTTCTCTATAATCACCCCCTCCTTAGAGCTGGGAACTGCAGTTCTGAGGAGGAGCTTGGTCCTCGAAGGCGGGGCTAGGTCCACCAAGGAGGTTTGCAGAGCTGAATGGTTGGAGGTTAAAGGATTTCTCAAAAATGCATTTAAGAATCAAGCCAAGACTCCAGGTATATTTTTGATGAGATAACATTATAACAGGATGTAAAGCTCAAAAAAGTATGTTTAACATAACACTGCCCATTTAAAATATACATTTTCTGGTCAAAAGACAATTGCTTCCTATTGCTGTACATGTTTTACTGTAATCTTGCCCTTTCTGCCTTTTGCAGTCCAGTAAGAACACACTGGAAAACAACTGAAAGAAGTCCACATGTTGTTGACCCAGAGCCAAAAATAAGATGAAGACAAAGACTCACAAGCACACACTTGTGAGCAAAAAAATACAAATAAATGCAATAAAGTATACAAATGTTCTGATCTAAATTCGATTCTCAGTTAGGATATCAAGAAAAATCATAAAGTATTCAAAATCTAAAATAATCTCTCTCCCTCTGCCACACACAGGTACACAGAAAGCTTACATGACTGTATAATTAATTTCTCATCTCTGCATCAAATCTGCTGCTGCCTCCATGGCAACCTTTCTCGGCCAGGGAGAGGGCCGAAATGGAGAGATAAAATAAATAAAGGCTGAAAGAGATGGAGAAGCAGGAAGGGAGGAAAAGTCTAGAGCTTAGAAGCAGAGAGGAGATGACGGTAACTAAAAGAGGAATACATTCACATTCATAAACTGTCTGCACCATTGTTTGGTAATTTGTTGTCTCCATGTCTTCCTTGTCACGGTAGCTGTTCTCTCTTTTTTTGGTTTCTCTGTTTTATCGCTTCTACCTAATAAAACAGAGCTTGAAAGAACAACACATATGTAACCATGGAAAACTATTCAGGACGAAATTGTGCCACTTGGAAGATGAACTATAAATCTGGTCACATTCATCGTTTGTTGAAGACTTTAATTACTGTTTCCTTTGATTTTCTTCCCCATTTGTCATCTTCTGTGGTTCTCTGTTCTATTTTGGCTCCATGTTCTACACCTTTTCTTGTTCTTCTCAGTGATTAATGTGGCAAATATTGTCTCCAAAAAACAAGAACATTTGCAAGTTAGAGCTTGGATCTTAAAACTCCTCCACTTTGGGCAGGATTTCTTCTAAATGTGTAATATATTTAATCAGTTTGTATATCTCAGTCCTATTTTTACTTTTACAGCTGTTTGCTTTTTGTTATTTTTCTTCCTTTATTAATGGAAGAAAACTCGTTTACATACTTTGTAGTTGGTTCTGAATGTAGAAGAGCTAAAAGCAATGGTTTTCATGCTTTTGTAGACAATTTCTATATCTGAATAGATAGAGAAAACTAATTATTGCACAACCTAGCTGAGGATTAAAATTATTTATCAGTAAAATTCCAGTGGTCAGACTATTGCACACTTCAGCCTCCTTGAAGTATATGTAGTTCACACTTTGACCACAAAATGTCATATCAAATGTATCTAATGTGAGAGACATATGTTAACCAAAATTTGAAGTATTGATATGTCCCCTTAGTGTAGTCTCAGAGAAAGAAGTATGAAGCTAATTAGCATCACTAGTCCATAAGGGGATAAGTATACTTTAACAGATATTTTAGGGAAAAAACCAGCTCCAGTCGTTTAGCCTCTCACCTGCAGACGAGCGTGGCGATGATGACGCACCAAGCGGTGCAGCAGCAGTCAGCACTGGGCTGCTGGGAGTGAGAATGGGAGTGTGAGGAGTCTTCCTTCTTGCATCTTCGGCAGCAAAGCCAGAAGGAGTAGATGAGGAGGAAAATGAGGTCCAGGCCCAAACACAGCACGGCCATAGCACCGATGAGCAAAATAGACTAAAGAGAAGGAGGAGAAATAAATAAATTATTGGCTAATGCAGTTAGCACATATAAGAATCCTGTTCCAGAGTTATCACAGGAAAGAGGACCATTTTGGATGTGGATATAGAATACAGGAAGTCTGTCAGCAAATATGAGCAGCAACATTACACACTTCATATAAATTGAAGGAATGAATGCTAATCTATATGCAGCAGTGAACATGACTGGAAACTCCACTAAGAAAAAGAAAAGAAACCCATACTCTCAACAGAACAGACCAGGCTAACACCCAGAGCTAATTAGCTAACCTTGAGAGTGGCCAGGATGCTGTGAGCCAACAACACAGGCTGTGCAGATGTCAATGAAAACTGATTCAAAAACATTCAAAGACAACATAAAGACCCACATGAAAGACGAGTTATGCCATCTAACAAATGACATACACCAGATGTTTAAGAGAACTGCTCAAATTGAAGAGCAAAATAAGAATCACGGCGCTCTAAATGTTTCAAACTGTTTCTGTGTTTGACTTACTTTCAAAAATCCAAATTAAATAAAGTGGAAAAGACGTAGCCTAAAACGAGAACAGTTGTAACATTTCTCCTGTTACAGCAACATTTCTCCCGTTACAGCAACAGTTGTCCCGATACAGCAACAGTTGTCCCGATACAGCAACAGTTGCCGTGTTACAGCAACAGTTGTCCCGATACAGCAACAGTTGCCGTGTTACAGCAACAGTTGTCCCGATACAGCAACAGTTGCCGTGTTACAGCAACAGTTGTCCCGATACAGCAACAGTTGCCGTGTTACAGCAACAGTTGTCCCGATACAGCAACAGTTGTCCCGATACAGCAACAGTTGTCCTGATACAGCAACAGTTGCCGTGTTACAGCAACAGTTGTCCTGATACAGCAACAGTTGCCGTGTTACAGCAACAGTTGTCCCGATACAGCAACAGTTGTCCTGATACAGCAACAGTTGCCGTGTTACAGCAACAGTTGTCCTGGATTCTGTATGTAATAACTCTTGCAGCTCTTGCTCCATCTGCAATCCGCTACTTGTGAATCTCCCTGAAATGTTTGAGTGGGCTTTGTTTACGGCTTGCTGTTATCCCTGTTGCTAGTGCACATTTAGTGATGTTTTACATTTTTCTGTTTGTATACATTATGTTGTGCTATTTTAAATGATTATCACTTAAATTTTTAGAGTTATTTTTTAAAAAGCCCAACTAGAGACTAGTGCTGCTAATTAGCTGTTGCTATTGCACCATGATGCAAACATGGGACTGCTGTTTTATTCAGTTTGTCTATGTCGATGTGTGTTTGTCCCTATCAAATAAACTTTATAATAATTTCCCCTCTACATTTTTTTCCTACCACTTAACTTTCTGTTACAATGCTTGGATAAAAAAAATAAATAAAAAAAAACTCTGTGACGAGACTGCCACCTAATTTACACTACATCCAGCTCCGCTGAGTAATAAATTTCCACTGCTTTTGTTGTTTCTCCGAGGTTCCTCAGCAGTCCTCAGAACATAATGTAAATGGGGGTTTATGGCTGCCCATTTATCAAAAAACTAAAATCTCAATATTGATACGTCAGGCTGCAAGCACACATGCTCCACTTTTTCACCAAAACTTGGCCTGATACACAAAGTCCACAAAAAAATCCACAGTTCCACACTGGTCTTTACCACTGGGAAGAGGAGCATTTAGGATGTGGATAAAGAAAGCAGGAAGTCTGTTGACTGATAAGGGCAGAAAGCAGATCCACAGGCAGGCCACATAACTGAGCAGAGAAATGCACAAACAAGCGGAGTTCCTCTCTTTAGTTTGGAAATTGTGGTTATCTAGTGAATGTTTCATGCATACAAAATATAAGCAGCACATAACAATACATTGTACTGCATTTATACGTCATCAAATAATCACACCTCCATGGAGGGAAAGGAAGTGAAGCTGTTCAAGAGCTGCATGAGATAAATGCCAACCACACAGATCACTCAACCTCCAAAAGCTTTGAAGTGAAGAACAAAGTGGGGGAGACCGCCCCGTTACAGTAACAGTTGCCCCAGAGAGAAATGAGTTTAGAAGACAAAGGACACATGGAAGCATATGTGGAAAGAGGTGTTGTAATCTTTTTTTATGCTTATCTATATACCGATATGCTAATTTTCCTGTCCCTTCTGAAGTTGCCATTGCAGGGCAAAGCCATCCAGACACAGGAGGGTTCTAACATTTCATCTGAGAGACTACTTACAGCAGACAAAGATCTCCTGCATCATCATCCTGAAACGGCAGCAATGCAATTGTAGGGGCCCCTGGAGAGTAACACAATCCGACAATGTCTTCAAGATCTTCCTAGAGTTTCCTGCAATTCCAGAGTCTGGAAGGCTTTTTGTGTTGACTGTAAATTTCTCCAGTCTGTAAGAAGTTAACTTCCACACCAGCTTTAGTGGGCTGGGAGTCAGATTCATGCTTATAAGAACAATGCTAACACGTGTGTAGGTGATGGCAGGTGTAATCTCTACAAAATGGTAAATATGCATTGTTCCATCATCATAGCTTTTGTTAATGAACACTAAAGTACTGATAGCACAGCTTGTTGCTAACATTATTCATTTTTACAAACTAGTTTTGTTCACCCTTGGTTTACTGACTCTTCTCTGCCAGGTTGAAGACGATGACCAGGGTAGATCAGGAAAAGACCCTGATGGGACAGGAGAGGGAACATGTCTGTCTCTGGTATTATCCGGTGTTATCATCTTGTGCTTTGGTAAAGCCATGCTTAGCACCAGCTACACAATGTTATGTTTCTTGAGTCTAAAACGCAACTACATTATAATACAATGAACAAAACCAATAAAGCTTTAGTTTGGACAGAAATGTTATACTTCATAATCTTCCTTTTTTTAAACATAACATTCCATACTTGGGCTTAACTCTTTAAAATTTAACATTAAGTAACCACGAACCTTAAATTTTAATTAAAACCTCAGTGGCGACCAACTCTCTGCAACAGCCTCATCCTCCTCTCAGTCACTCTGACAGTGCCTAGATTAACTGTGGGGCTGACAAACCGTCAGAGCAGATTAAGCGAGGCTCAATTAGATGCTAATAAGCATGGTGAGCTTGGCTATAAATGAGTCTGCCCACTTTGATGTCACTATGTGAGAGTGAGCATTAGCCCTACCAGAGATCAGCTTGCCAGGTGGAGGAGGGGCCAGCACAGCAAACACCAAGGCACAGTGATCTACTTTCAATCTGCCCATGTGAAGTGTGTGTGTATGTGTGTGTGTGTGTGTGTGTGTGTGTGTGTGTGCGTTTGTTTGTAATACCTTGTGGGGACAATTTTCCTGACATATACTACGTTGTGGGGACCAATCGCTCCTCGTGGGGACAGGAGCCTGGTCCCCACGAGGGGAAACCCTGTTTTTGGGTCAGGGGTCAGAGTTAGGGCTAAGGTATGAATTGAGTTTTGGGTAGGGTTAGGGTTAGGTATGTGATGGTTAGGGTTAGGAAAAGGGTAAAGGTAAGGTTTAGGCTGTAGAAATGAATGGAAGTCAATGGAAAGTCCCCACAAAGATAGCAACACAAACGTGTGTGTGTGTGTGTGTGTGTGTGCGTGCGTGCGTGCGTGCGTGCGTGCGTGCGTGTGTGTGGCTGTGACAAGATCAATGACTTCCACTTCTGTGAGTCGTCCTTGCTCTGCCAGACTGTGTGTGTTATTATCTATAGACTGGACTCATGCAGGACCTGTACACAACTTTTTCCAGCCCTAGGCAGTGACTGACCTCAAGTGTATTCTGGTTGTATTTAGTTCTTCTGCAAGTTCAAAGGATTTAAAAGAAAGTCATTGGTCTGTCCTTTTCAAAGAGCAATGAGATAATTTCTCCCACTATGTAAACTGTAGCCTACAAGCTAAAACTATAATTACTGACTTTGCTCTCCACAGCTGGGAATATGTGTTATTTTGGATCACATGGTTCCACTTTAATGATCTGCAGCTGTTTAACTGTAGCTGACTGTGCAATTCAAACAGATGAACGCAAACGCAGAAGCGTAGTCGCAGGGCCTGTGTGCTGTAGCTTCAACAGCCTCTGGATAACAGCTCCTATTTCAGCACTCCAAGAATAAAAAGATGTGAAACGTTACTATGGATGAATGTTTCATCACTATGAAATGCTGAGGACATTCAGTGCGTTGCAAAAATAAACCATGCCCAACAGAAGCAGGTTTATGCTGTGGGGCTACTGTTCTCCAGCAGGTAAGAGCTGATGGGAGGATGGATGGGCAAACCAGGAAAAACCTGTTAGAGGCAACAAGAAACAAAAAACAAAAACAACAACAACAAAAGAAGAGACGGGTGAGTGATGGGAAGTTATCCTGCTTTAATTCAGTGTGTAACATTTCATCTATGTTATGGTGATGTTTTGATCTTAAAGGCTAAGAAATCATGGTAAATTCAAAAATCATAAAAAGTATAGATATATTTTTTTAAAAATCACAATGGTTCAGTCAAAGTCCAGTCTTAAATTTAATTGAGTATCTATGAATAAATATTAAAATGGCTGTTTTCTCACTTTATATCCAAAATGGTTGTCTTTGTGCTATTTTGCAAACAAAATGGGGAATAAATTCAGTCTCTGCACAAGCAAAACTGCTAGAGAAATACCTCAATTTCCTGCAACATAACTGTATACTCAGAATACACTTTATAGAAAATTCTTATTTAAAAAATGATGAAAAACATGTTTCTTTTCAATTCATAACTACTTTATTTTAGTCTGTCAAATAAGATCACAAGAAAATACATTAAAATTTGTGAAAAAGTTCAAGGTGTTTGGATTTTTTTTCCAACATGGAGCACAAAGTAAAAGTGTGAGGGAAACAAAATGAAACTGAGTGAACCAGAAAGAAAAGAACCTACACTGAAGACGTTCTCTGTTCATTTAGAATGTGTCATGTTGTAATATGGTGATGGATGCGGTGGACAGAGGACACTATGTAGGCCTTTGTTTGAGTGTTGAGTGGCTGCATGAAAACCTTTGAGAAAGATATACTGAGGCCCTCTAAAGGCTGGCCCCAGTGAAAAAAGTAAAAGAAAAAAGATAATGAAAGAAAGAATCCTTTAACTATCAACTGCCCCACCGCCACACTCCCTCCCCCAGCCCAGTCCCCCCTTCTTTTTCGTCTTGTCACACTCTTTCCCTCCCACAGCCTAACCGAAATTAACAACTTCACCCTGTGAAAAACACACAGACCCTGAGGGAACCGAGTGACCTCACACCAATAAACAACAGAAAGAGACACATACACTCTGACACAGAAGACCATCTCACTGTAAGTAAGCATATAGCTTACCGTACCACACATAAAAACGCTCGGGCTTACAGTCACGGTGCTCACTGACATGGAAACAGCCTCATCTGCTGAAATATGTCAGTATGTAATTAGTCTGAAAAGGGGGTCCTTAAAATTCCAGTGGGTGCACACAGGGACACAAACATGCACAAAGGCCCTTAGTTAAACACTGAATAGCTCACAGGAAGTGGCTATTTGGCAACTTAGCAGCACCTCCCGTGGCTCATCAAGTCTCCTTACTCTCTCCTCTCATCTCAAGCTAGTCTTTTTTATCTTGTTTTTCATTCCTCCTCCTCTGCCTGCGTTTCCCTCCAGTTCTCATCTTCCCCCCCTTGTTCATGACTGTGGGTACCTTCTCACTCTGAGCTCATGAACTTCCACGCCCCCACTCCCCTCCTCCTCTCTTCTCAGTGCATGCCAGCAATCTGCAGCAACTGAAATGGGTGCTTCTAAATGATGCATCACAGTTTTGTGGGAGCTGCCAAGGCTAAACAACCTGGTGCAGAGACCTGGAAGTCACCTTGTTCAGGAATTATAAGGAAAGGGAGTAAAATCAAACATGAGCTTTAGGTTTTTCTGTTACCATGGCGGCGCCCTGTATGGCTGTGGCTGCTTCGGCTCTTGGTAACACAGACAATTTGTTGGTTAGGTCAATATTTTCTGTTGCAACATCATCTGGACGCCATAAATTCGGAGACACGGACACGGACCAGAGCTCTATAAAGCTACGCTAGTTGGATCAGTTAGATCAAGCTACATACACAGCAGCAGAGCAGCAGAATCTTCCAACAACCCAGGTCCATGAAGACACCAGAGGAGGCTTGAGAGAAAACAAAAGCATCGGTGTCATGTTGGACTTACAGATAAGCTAGAAGCTAACCCTTTCCGATTGCAGCCCCCTCTCTATCTGGCTTGCTAACATACGCTCCTTTGAAAGCAAACTGGACAACCTGAAGCTGGATTTAACCCCCAAAAGGGAAACAACAAACTGCTGCATTCTTATTTTCTGTGAGACATTAAACTCATCTGTCCCTGATAACGCCATCGGCCTGGATGGGCTAACATGAGTCATGCTCTCGCTGTTGTTTGCATTTACATTAACAACAGAAGGTGTAACAACACCACCCTGGTCTCCAGTCATTGCTCTGTGGACATTAAGTTCATAATTGTGGGTTGCAGACCCTTCTACCTGCCCAGGGAATTCACCACTGAAATCATTGTTGCTGTCTACAGCCCTCGCCCACAACCCTTGCACTAACGCCTAGAAAGCTTTGAGTACTCTCTTTATTGTGTTTTTATTGTTGCTGGAGACTTTAACCAGGATAACATGAATAATGTTTTTCCAAGAAGGTCTTCAGACGAGCTCCCTGCCCCCATCTCAACTCTTCAGATCATCTTTCGGTTACGCTCATCCCAGCACCGGCTCACCAAAGAAAAGCCTGTGGTGAAGAAGGTGAGAGTGTGTCCTGAGGGAGCTATGTCTGCACTGCAGGACTGTTTTGAGTGCACAGACTGGGGCATGTTCAGAAAGGCCTCTACACACAACCAACACAGTATGTGGCATCTGTGTCAGACTACATCCAGAGATGTACGGAGAAGGTTACTCCAACACAGACAATACTCATGGGCCAACCAGAAACCTGGGATGACTGAGGAGGTGTATTCAGTACTCAGGTGTATTCAGAGAGAGTGAAAAGCTGCCTTCAAATCTGGTGATGCGGCCATACTTAGATCAGCGAGGGCCAATCTAAACCATACCATCAGGACAGCAAAACATGCCATCCAAGGTTTCTTTCATGATCCCAGCAACACCACACAACTATGGCAGGGCATCCAGTCTACCATCAGATTGCTCACCACCAATAATACCCCCACCAAGACCGTCTGAAAATGCTAGGTTATATATTATTAACAATATATTAATATTGTACATTTATGTATTTGTAGGCACACTTGTGATTTTTCTCTTTGTTTTGTTTTTCTCTGTTTGCTCCGGCAGCCAAGCGACATTTCATTACTAATTTCAATATTGTGTCTTTGTGCAACGACAATTAAATGAGTCTAAGGTGTGAGATAAAACTGCTCTCTAAAGCAGTTTTGTCGACTTCCTCAATGAATAATTGAAAAGTACTAATTCCCTTTGATTCATGTTACTAATTATAGGAGCTCTTTTCTAGTAATTCATCAATTTTTAATCTAATAATATGTGAAAATGTGTAAAATGCAAAAGAAAGAAAGGGAAGGAAAGGAAAGGAAGAAGGTCAACTTCATTATCAACACTGCTACGAGTTTATTGAACAAAAGTTATGCCAATGCATTTAGATGTTAAGAGTTCATAATACACAGTCCTTTTTGTCACATCTCTTGCACAATTATGGTTCAAATATGAGATTTTGAAGTTACTCATATTTAAACAAAAAATATATATAAAAAATAAATAAATACAGCCTCTTATCAGCTTAACTCGTTTAATTTGAGCTCTGAATTTCTGCATCAGTTTTTGAAATCTAAATGAATACTTTATTGTCCCTTAAGCCATCAGAAGTTCTTTGTCTCATTAACTATCTAAGGATTCAAGGATTTTTTTATTGTCATACATGAGTTGCTTGTTTATGATATGAAATTTGGTCTCAGGTAGGACTCAGGTACTTCGATCAGAAAACACCCAGTTTCCTTTTAAGGGGAAAAAAATAAAAATCTATAGTCCCATTCTGTTTTCCTTTAGTTACTCCAAAAAACTTCTAATTTGTTGTAGACAGTAACTGGTCACCAGGATTAGATGAACCAGAAGATTATCTATCACTTTCAGAATCAGTTAAAGCATCTGATTCACTTTCTCTTCCACTCTTTTCTTATTGCATCTGTTTAGGTTTTGCCCCTTTAGGATTCAGATTTCCTCCACTATACCCTGCCAGCATGCCTAGGTGGGCCCCATATAGAGGAAAGGAGGGCAGACCAGATGGGTCCCATATGGGTTTGTCCGCGGGTTCCACGGTGGCCCCACATGGGTTTGCCCATGTAGGGCCACAGCCCACATGGGCCCTACATGGTGGTGGGTCGACATGGGTTTGCCCATTTAGGGCCCAAGTGGGCTGTGGCCCTACATGGTAAACCCATGTGGGGCCACCGTGGAACCCGCAGACAAACCCATATGGGACACATATGTCTGCCCTTTCCCCCATATGGGGCCCACCTAGGCATGCTGGCAGGGGAACTAAATCATCAACATCCATTTCTTCTTGAGCTCCTTCTTGCTCAAGTCCGTGAAGAGTAGTATTTGACTCTCTTCACGGACTTGAGCAGACGTGATGACATCCTCAATGCCATACATTCGACTACTTTCCCTGCTGAAGCTCCTTCCTCTGCGTTCATTTTTGGAGCTCCATCCCCAGCGGTAACTGTTCACGCTCCAGTTAAAGTATCTGCTGATGTTCTTGGCCCAGGATTTTCATTCACCTGAACAGTCTTTCTTATTAGACCCAAACACCTCATAGTTTGGTTTGTTGCCAAAATCACCACTATGGTCAGTCCCTCATAATCATTTCTTAGAATAATAAACACTTGTCTCTGAATGAAACAACTTCAACTTCACTGATTTGCCTTCATTGCTGAATCTGACCAAGATGTTTCTATTCCAATTCCATCATTGCTGATAAAAGGTGGTAAATTAAACAAGGACATTTTTTATGCAGGGTTTGTCAGGCTGAAGATGGTAGTTTGTGTATTTCTCAAAGCAAAACCATTCTCAATTACACTGTTCACCTTGTCAATAGAGTCCAAAACCATAACCACTGCAATACTAATTCTAAGTGCTGCATTCACTCTTTCACATTTGAGAAGTTCCCCAATAGTCAAACCACAACTGAAATATCCACATCAACTGGTATTTTAATACCATCCTGATGGGCAAGGCTCCTAAAGCCTTCAGAACTGTAACTTCCCCCAATAATCACACCAAGCTGAAAAAAAAATACTAATGAAACACCAGTGAAAGAAGAATGTGTTAAACTGTGAAAAAAGTTTAACACTGTAAAAAGTAAAGTTCAAATCTTTAGAAAACCTCACACTCGTTCTCCTTTCCACACATGCAGCGGATGCTCACTCATGTGCACAAAGAGATTCAGTTTTCTTTAAGAAAGGATTAAAAGGAATTACAAATGGAAACAAAAACAGCAAAAAAGGAAGGAAAGAAAGGAGGGCTTTGGTGACAAAAAAACTGTGGCAGGGAAGAATGAGCAAATGTACCTATAAATTAAAGAAAGCAAGAATTAAACAAAGAAAGGAAGGAGAGAACAAAAGAGAATAACCGTAGAATGGAGGAAGAAAGAAAAATAAAGGGTTAAAGAAATGAAGGAAAACTGGTCAGAAGAACCAAAGTAAGAAAGAATAGAATAGAATGATAGAAAGAAGGAAGGAAGGGTTGAGTGAGGAATAAATGAAGCCCAGAAATATTTTTGTCATATCTAAATTCTGACTGGAAAAATAACTAAATTAAATTGAAATTCTTCATTTCTAAGGTACTATCCTCCAATCAGGACTGTATTTTGGTCAATGTCTTCCACTTGGGTAATCAATGTAGCCTCAGAAGATGCAGGGCAAAAAGAGAAGAATACAAAAAATTGCCGTACATAGATTTTCATGAACAGTTGAAATCAGAAGTTTACATACACCTAATAAAGACACACACCTCTGTTTTCTCAGTGTCTGAGGTTAAATCAGAACCAACCATTTCTTGTTTTAGGTAAATTAGAATTGCCAAAATTACAGCTATTTTCTAAATGCAACAACAATGAGAGAAACAATATGTCAGAAGTCCACATGTAGAATGATTAACATCTCCTTAAACAATGAGGGAAAGCCCAGATGCTTTGTTGTTTGACACAACAAAGCAGTGTGTTTTGAAGGAAATATTAAAAGAATAAACCCAAGTTATCAGGAAGAGAATTGTGGAGCTGTAAAAGTCTGCTTCATCTGGGATGGTCTGGGAACAACAGATGCTTGAAGGTGCCATGTTCATCTGTTCAAACAATTATATTTAAGTATAGACAGGATGGGAATGTGCAAATGGATCCCAGAACAAAAGCTAAAGACCTTGTGAAGATGCTGGCTTAAGCTCTGCAGTGAAACATGGCCTCTACCAACATGGGCTAAAACGCTACTTAGCAAGGAGGAAACCATTACGCCACAGCACACCTGAGTCAGATAAATGACTCCTTACTGGACCGTCGTGAAACATGATGACGTAATTAATTTTTTTTTTACTCATCTGTGTGAAAGGTGATCATTGTGAGGGTGTTGATGTGGTCAGTTTAGTGTAAACCATTTGGTAAATGGTTGAATAAAAAACTGAAACAAAAATGTTTAAAATTTTTTGTAGAAAAAAAAAACATTTTATTTTGCCTGTACATATTTCTACTTTTAATGACTTTGAGGTCAAAGACGTGGATACAAACAGCTGGTCAAGAACTGAATGCTGGAGCAGCAGAAGAGTGGAGCGAGCAGGAGGAGCACCGAGCGTCCCAAGAAAGAAAGAACTTTTCAGAATTCAGCGAACATTTATGACAGATTTTAAAACACAGATCGCCGTCTGATTATTGCTGCAGAGAGTCTGACGCCCTCACATTAGTCTCAATGAGAGCAATGGATGCTGGAAAGAATATAATGGCAGTTTTTAAAACACACATCCACCACTGTTGTGACCCCCATTAAAACATACTTTCAAAAGGATTTAAATTGTCTTTGTTGTCAGAATATTTAAAATAGTACTTTTTTCCTCTTGCTGTCACTCCTAACATTACAGTATTTATTTTCATGATCCCTCTCTCCCAGTCTTCTTCTGTCTCTGTGGCAGGCAGGCAGGCAGTGCAGCAAGCCGACTGCAGGAGAGCAGGAAGGGGAAAGGGTCACGATGAAGAACAGGGTTAAAACTCAAACATACAGAAAAACATCATTTCAATCATTTATGAATTTAAAAATATTTCTTAAATATTTATTCAATGTGTAGACAAAAAACATCTGTTTTCTTTTTTTTCTGGCAGAAAAGATGGGAGGTCCTGACAAACTAGCTAATTTCCCTAAAATGTAACATAAATAGAAAATGAATTATGGAGTTAAAACACGTTAGACGACAGGTCAAACCACTAACCTGGTTATATCAAACAGTTTGCCAGAAGAAATCCTAAAGAGCATTGAATTAAATTAAAATATACTTACTCCAGGACAGATGAGAGCTCCAGCGAGAAACAAGATGGCGATGAAATATTCTGAAAGTGTTTTGAAGAGTGAACCATGTGACCACACTGTGATGCCTCACAGCTGCATCTCATTTTCTTAAGTTTAAAGAATGTATCATTTCTGTTTTTGAAGTTCAAGTTCATGTAACATTTTATTAAGTTGAATTCAATAATGTGTTCAGTTAACTTGATGTCAGTCCAGCTGACTAAAACCTAGTATTATTTGTTACAGTGTGTAAACGTCTGAAGTCGAAGAAAGTTACAAGATATCTCCCCTCCCCTACCCCTCCTCCCCAAAAATATTCTAAGCTCTAAGCGTTCTGGTGTTGAGTAAATAATAATTTTGGCAATTCTGATTAATGTAAAACAAGAGATGTTTTATCTGATTTAACTTCAGAAAATCTGTTTATTAGGTGTATGTAAATATCTGATTTCAATTGCACATCCAGTGAGGAATGAGACTATTCCATTAATAAAGAAATTGTTTTGCACTTATGTATCGATCCAAATGGTTGAGTGGTAACAGCTTCAGAGGCCTGCTTCATGAACATTTAATTCATTTCCTTTCAGGAAGCTCTGATCAATGCAGAGGGAACCCACAACCCCCACACACAAGAAGGCCCACAGAAACCACTCAGCCAGTCGGCTGTAATTTAACAGCATGTGCATGTGACAAGAGGCGGGACGATAACGTGACACAACGTGCTGCACAACAAAACGAGAGTGTGAAGTAATTAGTATCTTGTATTTTCTCCTCACCTTCTGATACTCTGAGTCCTCTGGTCTGAAGTCACTGCTCACCATTTGAAATTCCAGGTTAAAGTGAGGTAACCGGTGAAGCAGATTCACCCACCAAGGTGGAGAGTAGTTGACCACGGCCGCCATCCTGATGCAGCTGCCTGCAGACTGTGACTTCGCTCTGCAGCCTGATTCTTCACCGGGACACTGCAGAACAATTCAGAGTTTACACAGCTGCAAAGCACAGTGGTTAGTCTCATTCTAAGAAATGCGTCTTATGTACATTTCGCTGCTAAAACAGTCTTCTGCAGAAATCCACATGCAACAATCAGGCATAAGATTATGACCATCTGCCTAGTAGTGTGTTAGTTCCCCTATTTGCTGCCAAAACAAGCGCTGCCCCTTCGCATAAACTCCTCTAGACACCTGAAGGTGTGCTGAGGTATTTGGCAAAAAGTTCTGTAAGTTGTACGGTGGGGACAGCATGGATCAGAGCTGTTTGTCCAGCACATCCCACTGACAGTAAATCTGACTGAGATCTGGGAAATTTTGAGGCCAAAACTGTTGCTGTGCTCCTTAAAGCTTTGCTGAACAAAAGTTTAAGATGGAGAACATTTTGTGACAGAGAAACATTTTTCTGTTGAAACTGGGCACAACCATCAGAGAGCACATCTTCAATGAAATGGTGTATGTGGTTTACAACAATGCTCAGGTATGTTGTACATATAAAGGGAGTCCTTCAAATGCTTCACTGTCCTTGGCCTGCTGGATGCCTAACACTGACAGTCAAACTGACATAATTGCTTGCTTTGTGATTAATTCAGCAAAATTAATATCTGCTCATTTGAATTAGAAAATTCTAATTTAAATTCCATGCAACTTGTTGCTGCTTGATAAATATAAAAACAAAAACAAAAGGAATAAATTCCACACTCTTCATTTTGACACATATAACTCATAGCTGGATAAAAGTCATTAATTTCCTCACTGGTTATGGTTAGACCCATGTGGCTAACACCAGCATACCTGGTGAGAGTCAGTGCGACGGAAGCTTAAATTCTACATTGATGTTGTGATGATAACATAACATGTTGACAGTGTTCAAACAGAACATTGAACATCTATAGTACCACACTGCTTTTTTGAGCTTTGCCGTCTTCTCATACTGCATAATAAGGCCACATGTTCCCCAAGTAAGCAACACACAAGTATCCAGTCATCCAGGACACAAAAGAAAATGTGACTCTGCAGAAAAGACCCCCTTCTTCCACAGCTAGGTCCAGTTCTGATGCTCGCATGTACCTTACTGACTCTGGGCGGTGAGCAGAACAACTGGTTTACAGCCGTTAATAAACTGCAGTGCCTTGATACCACGGATGCTTTTCTATCAGAAGCAACATTAGCTTATTCAGGTATTTTAGCTACAAAATCTCAAAGCAATGTTCTTTCCATAGACCAGTTTTTAGAGATGCTCACCACTGCAGAACAGAAACACCCAACAAGAGTTGCAGCATTGGAGATGCTCTGACCCGCTTATTTACCCTTGTTCAATTTGTTGCACTTACCTATCTTTCCTATTTCTAACACATTCACTTTAAGGACAAAATGTTCACCATAATATCCCACCATAATCAGGGTTATTTATACCACACATCAGTGGTCATAATGTTATGCACGATTGGTGTATGATTACCTCATCACACAGGGGATATGGAAAAAGCATGCCAATATGAAGCATATTCTGACCAGATAACGTCAGTGTACTGTAACAGTAGCTGTTTCACTGTCAGGAAAAATGTTGAGTTTCGAGTTAGAGTCGCGTGCAATAATGAACCTGTGTGGATAAAATAATGCATTTTGACATTTTACTTGCATTCGATGAAAGCAACATAAGTGATGATGAAATGGATGACTGTGGTGTATGCTGGGTTTCTGCCTGATATGTTATGCAGCAACACAGTCTCAACGGAGGGAAATCTCTTTCTGATACGATGAAAATTATCTGTGAAGGTGGTAAATGTAAAGAAATGTACCACTGAAGGTATCTTAGAGACAACATTCTTGGGGAAATCTTATGTATGGTAAAATGATGGTTGGCGTTTCTCCCGCATCACCCAGTTTGCACCCGTGGTGCAAATCACAGGCTCCGTGGCATAAATCAGGAGAAATGGCCGTTAAACGCGGCCCGACGCACTTCCATATCAAGTACATTATAGCAAACACACGTAGGTCAGAGGAACTACTGTCATGAACACGATGAGAGGTTATTTATTGTCTCAGTCGATTAGACAAAAAAAAAAGAAAAAAAAAAGGTTGAAAACCCCGGATTAGCTGGCTTCATCCTGCTTTGTGATTATTAAAACTACTGCAATGACTGAGCCGTCAAAGCAAAGATGAGGGGAAAAAATGCAGCAAATAATGAATTTGCTGGCATGTCTGAGTGTGGGTGAATAGGAATACCACCTACCTAGTGAAGCACAAGCGGGCGCAGAATCTCGTTCAGCAGCTTATTTCTTCTTTCCGGGAGACCAGAGCGGCGTGTACCTCACCTTTTGTCTTCCTGATCCCGTGATGGTGGAGCTGGATGTGAAGACTACAAGCTGCTGCGGCATCAACGCGGCTGGACCGAGCTAGCTGCGACGAGCCAGTCGGCTACAGTCCCGACCGCATCGAAAAGAACACAAAAACCTGCACGCATTTCCCCCGCAAAAACACCACCGCTTCGACTGTTCTCCCCTGTGGCAGATTAGGGGTTAAACTATTTGACCCAAAAGCCTAGCTATGTGGTCTTATATTTATTTATTTTACAGTTCGTCGATGCCGTAGCTGTCTTTGCTTCCACGACGAGGGTTGGTTCGGTACCTTTAGCGCTTATATTGTTGGAGCATGAAGCAAACACGGTCTGTAGAAATCCCCGGAGGATGGGGCTTTGCGGCAAGCTTTGCCACTCTGGATGTCTCTCCGTGTGATGAGCAAATGCGCAAAAATGGCTCCCCCTGACGTTGAAAAGGTGGTAGTACAGGCTATGGAAAAGCCTGTACTAAGATAATGGGTAGATGGATGCTAAAAATATAGCTAAATAATTTAGAATTTGATCATAATTTCAGGAACTTTCACCACCAGGTAACATTAACACATTATGTATGATGGGTGATGGATGTTTGGAAGCTTTTATTTCTGTTAATTATGATTATTTTCTGCTCACAATTAATAATAACATATTTAGAAAAAAATATATCAGACCAATACAAACAATTTCTAAAAACAGAATTAATGAAAAATATCTTCACTACCTCCTTAAACTTGTTTTCAAACTGCACTTTTAATCTGACAAGACTGATTGGGAAGTACAGTGTAACTTATTGAATATGATGGCAGAAATCAGTATTGTGATTACTTATTCACCCTCTTGGATTTTTTTTTACCCTTTTTATTGACTTTACAAACCAGTCATGATAAAATGTGCATTGTTTTTTTTTACAAAACAACTGCAAACACCCTTTAATGTCAATATGACAATGGGTTTAGAATAAGTAAAATACCTTTGAACTGATTTCTGCAGAATAATGACAATTCTTTAAAAAAATAAATATAAAACTATTTATTGCATAGATAATAAAAAAAACATCTCTGTTTGCTTTAGCTGAGTCATTGTTTTGCTGGAAAAATAACTGTCCTATTGCCAAAAGGCGTTTCCACAGCATGATGCTGCCCCCACCATGCTTCACAGTAGTGGGGATGTATTTATGTTGATGTTCAGCATGCATCATTTTGTAGAAATCTGTTTTCATTTTAACATTAAAGAGTTTTTTTGTAAATCTTTTTGTCAGAGAAGCCAAATGTTGATTATGATGAATTTGTAAAAGCAATAACAATGGCAACATGTCAAAGAGGTGAATACTTTTTAGGCACTGGATTTTATGCGATACTTAATACAGACTGAACTATGGTTCATCTAACTTCCTATAGACTCTCTAGTGTTCATGATGCTGTTAGATGCTTTAAGTACGTCACATTCTCTCTTTGGACCTCTGTTTCTGCTACCTGCTACTTTGTAAACACATTCTTTAGATTATTGCTGAAGGTGTACAGAAGTGCTTTAAAATAACACAGTGATTTATAGTAGAAAATTAGAATTACCTTGACGACTGCTTATTGTTAGTTTATTCTAGCTGTCAATTTCCTCAAGTAAAACAAAACCACATTAGATTGAATTAATAAGGATTGAACAATTACTGGAAACCAAAAACAAGAAAACAAAAACTTTTAATTACCTTTTGAAGTGAAAAAAAAAACAACTACAGAGCACAGTAAAAATAATGTTACATAGAAACAAAAATACACCGAAATAATAATAAAAAAACATCTCAAAATCAAAATAAGAAACAATCTGAAACTACATTTATAAAAACAGTATTTTATTGGATCAGGTTACACACCTACAAAGAACTTTGCACTTTGAACTTTTTTTGACAGCTTTACAAATGAATCTTTTTTCAAGCATATGTTTATTTATCATCATAGACACACTGTGCCTCCTGCACTGCAATGACAGTTCAGCATTGCATCAGAGAGATCTAGAATTTATTTCCAGATTTACTCTGCAGTGCATCAGATGGCAACAGGTTTCTCATCATTCCTCAAAGATCAACCATAATTTTAGAAGTGTTTTATAGGGTGAGGTCATGTTTATGGATTTCATATTAGGCATACTGACACATGATCAGGCTAATTTACAGTAATGTGGGCTGCTGCTGTAAGATTAATGAGGATCCTTCATGCAGCAGCTTTTACAGCAGAGAAGACAAGTCGTTTATAGTATTGCTTAGATCAAAGCTACACAAAGAAAAACTAAAGAGCTGTTTATAGCATTCCTGTCATAGTAAGTGATTATGTGCAACAAATTTCCATGTTGTACAAAGTTTAACTTCCAAGAGTATTCTGATTATTCAATGCGTAGAGTCTTCTAGGCAGCAAATATTGTGTAATTAATAATATTCTCTTCTAAAGTGTATTGATTCTTCAAGTAAGCGTATGACGGCTATTACTGATGCACATAACCCAAAGAGCTAACGCATTAGGACTTCTCTGTTTCTCAATGGACGTGACGGAGAGACAACAATTTCATCAGAATCGTCAGATTCAACTACAGCATCCGCATCAACCTCTGCTGAGAAAAGAAGTTCCTGTTGAGCTGCAATGGAACAGACAAGGTTTTCAAAGTTATATCCAACTGTTATTAATCATATGTTCATTCATGTGTGAATAAAACAGTGAAATGGAGGAAACTGACATCTTTTTTTTCACCCTCTAACCTTGTGCTTGTTGTCTGCTAGAGACAGGATGATTGTCTTCTTCTTTTTCTGCATTTTTACTAAGAGATGCAGAACCTGACAAAGAAAATAATAATTGAAAAATAATCAGTTATTTCTAAACTGTCACAGTAAATCCTCAGAGAAGTGAGTAAAAACTGGATGCATTTTAAAAATAATTTTAGGCAAATACAAAAAAACCCCCCAAAAAACTGTACCATCCAATACTGAAGTGCTTGAGACATCAAGCACCTGGTGTTTGTAAAAATAGCAAGTATTTCTGATAAAAAAGAGAACACAATGCATGTCCTCATAATGTGGCATTTATTATATACAATAAGAAAAACTGCAACAACCTTGTTCACAAGTGTGTACACACTTTAATACTTTGTTGAAGCACTTTTTGTTTTATATTTTGTTTTTCAGTCTATGAGGATGACATGTCTTCACTTGCCCACTCTAGCCTGCAAAGTTAGCCAAATATATAAGTTTGTGAGGACATCTCTTGTCCACAGCCCTTCGACTACAGACACTGTTCTGTTGCCGTTTCGTTAAGAGGATATTCTAGGTTGTCAATTTTTTTTGTATTTTATGCACGATTTCCATAGCACTCTTTTTTATTACCTTGTTTTGACTTTTAGTTTGCTGACTTGGTGCAGTCAGCCTCCCCAGAACAGACTGCACTGTTCACAACAGATTTCTTAATCTGCTGCATCTTCCTGCAAACACTGAAATACCTGAGCTTCCTCAGGCATAGAAGTACAGTCTGATCTTGTTCAGATTTACTGTCGCATGTCCAGAAAAGTCTCTAATACAGGTAAACTTAAGTATTTATTTTCATCTTATGAAAATATGGTAAATAAAGTTAAAAATTAAGCTAAATTAAGAGTCTGTATGCTTAAGGAACCAAACTTGAGCTTAAGTGTGGATCAGTGTTTAATGTCCTGGATCAGTGTGAAGTTGCACGTGAAAAGTCTTTTGAAAGAACTTGTAATCAAAGTTCTTTACATCACAGAAACCTGGCAGATGGATCCTGTGGACACAAACCTTGGTGTTAAACCCTCAGTTTCTTCAAAACAAAACAAAACAAAATACCCCCTTAGCTGCAGATCTGCTCAGGCGGTGCTCTCTCAACTGAAGCCAATCGTGCATCAAATGCAGTCAGGCTAAATATGAACAAAATATCCTCAGCTCACTACTCTGCTTTGTGGAGCCATATTCTGATCATACCTCAGTGACTACATCTATGGGAACCAGGAGGTCCCTGAAGTCTCACAGGATCATTCTGGACCATCCAGCAGCCACAGATCTTTACAAATCATTAGCGGCTCACAGCTGAGTTCCGTCATCAGTCTTTATCTCAGGCTGTCTGGTTGGTGCAGGGTGAGAGCTGTCATGGATTTAGACATCACTACTCATAAAGGTGTCAGGGAAGTAATGAAGACCAGTTGGGAGGATCAGAACTGTGTTTTACAGCAGCATAAATCCAGACAGGCTCCTGACTCTGGTTCATGTTGGCTATGGAGGATTTACTGTTGAATCTACACATGATTATTAACCACAACACAAACTACGCTGAGGTGTGGGAGATTAATGCAACTGGAAAATTACTGAAAAATATAGTCATGGAAACAGATGTAATGATTGACAATGAAATTATAGAAAATCCTAAATAGGCCCAAATAATAGTATTTTTAGAAACAAACAGTTAAAAAGTTAAAAGTCTGGGATTTGACTTGGCCATTCCATCTCATTGATGTTCTTCATTTTCACCTACATTTTCTGCTGTCTGGGTAAATTGCCTGCTGAAGACCTCCGTTTTTTCCTGCTAGTCAGGCCAGAAAACTGCAATCAGTACATCCCTGACCTCTAGGTTAGGTGAGAACGCTCTACTGAGCTCAGTGACAGAATGTCATCACATCCTGTGGCTATAAATTATGCCTCCACCACAGCTAGTTTGAGGGGTTTATGAGAGAATATGCTAGATATTATCTTCATCTTCACTTTCCTCTTGTCTGTCTCAAAGTACTGTTTTCTAGAAGGAAAGTGGTTCAGTTAGATTTAGTGTTGGAAACTTTCCAAATAAACAGTTTGATAAATATTTTTCCTAAACTTTAACATGCTAACTGAAAAATGCAGAGTTTGAGGGGGAGATTTTTATTTTTTCTTGCAATTTCTCTCTGTTTTGTGTTGGTCTTCCTGACCTTGGGCTAATTTTCTGGTATGTACACTACTGGAAACATTACAACCTGCTTAAAATCGATCTCACTTGGACAAAATATTTTCTTGCTGAATGATGGATTTCAAAGTGTTTGAATGTCATTTATCAATCCTTTCAGGATTAATGGCCAGGGACAATGTCATGTATCCAAGATATCTTTCTGGCTTGGCAATGCCAAAGAAAATGCCAGGTCTCTTGTGTTTATAAGGCGTCACGGTTGCTGTAGATCAAACACATTGCATTAGAATTGCTATCCCTCTAAAAGCTCATTTAAGAAAGATGGGCCTTAGTTTTTCTCATTTCTCTTAAAAGTGAGCTTTACAGCAAGAAAGTTAAAATCCTAGCTGAACTGGGGCTTTCTGCGTGAAATTACTACTGGTTTTGTCCAACTGCCAATGAACGTAAACTATAGATATGGGAACCTCACCTTTGCTCCTGGGAGAATCTGTTAAGCCAGCCCTTCCTGGTACCAGAGCAGGTGGGCAGTTTTCAGCTGGAGAAGGCACAGCGAATCCTGAGCTGAAGCACAAGCAAAAATATTCTAAGAAATATTTTGGCTGTAATTGTTAAAAATTCTGTGTAAAAAATGAGCAACCTCTTTATTGCAATGCTACAACGAGCCAAATGTCCCCTGAAGGCAGATTGTATCAATGTCAAAGCAGCCACATCCAGTCCTCCACCAGAGGTTTTGCTGTTTAAGGAAACTTCTGACTGAAAAAAGAAGATGATCATGACACAGAGAGATGGGCAGGAGATAAAACAAGTCTCCATGAATGCCTTTTAGAGCCATCTAGTGGTTGTTTTATGTGTACTGACACTGAATATTTTCAGCACAAAAACAAATGATAAAATGGCCGACACTTGTGTAGTGCTTTGTCAGTGCTAGGACCCTAAAGTGATTTACACTACAGTCAGTCATTCACCCATTCACTAGCTGTAATGGGTTTTATTTAGAGACATCCAAGTAGAACACAAATGCAGATCACACCAAGTGTGTGTGTGTGTGTGGGCCATTTATCCTTTTCTTTCTGCTTCACATTTATTCCTTACTTTTTGTTGGTACATCTCATCGAATCACATGAAAATACACCAAAGTTCAAGTGGCATGAATACCTTTGAAAAAGGCCTGTGTGTGTGTGTGTGTGTGTGTGTGTTTGTTATACCTTGTGAGGACGATTTTCCTGACATATACTACGTTGTGGGGACCAATTGCTCCTTGTGGGGACCGGAGCCTGGTCCCCACAAGGGGAAACCCTGTTTTTGGGTCAGGGGTCAGAGTTAGGGCTAAGGTATGAATTGAGTTTTGGTTAGGGTTAGGTATGTGATGGTTAGGGTTAGGAAAAGGGTAAAGGTAAGGTTTAGGCTGTAGAAATGAATGGAAGTCAATGGAAAGTCCCCACAAAGATAGCAACACAAACATGCGTGCGTGTGTGCGCGTGTGTGTGTGTGTGTGTGTGTGTGTGTGTGTGTGTGTGGTGAAACACCTTTTTCTCTGTGTTTTTTAGAAAATCTTTCAGCCATGAATGTCTGAAAAGATGGCTCCTTATCACCGACTGTAAAATCACAATGTCCTGCACACAGAACACAGAAGAAAAACCAACTGTCTGGGTGTTTCTTATATAATACTTCTCTTAGCCATCAATGAGTTCCTTTACATGACTATAGTGTTACCTACCCTCTGTCTGTGCTGTCTCCAGTTTGTCTGAATGATCAAAGCTGCCTTTTCTTTGTTTGTCACCTCTGCATCTACGCTCAATGCTTCCTCTCTTTCCTCTTCCTCCTGGTACCCAGCAGGCCTCTCCTCTTCCTCCTCCTGACCTTTTCTGCGCTGAGCCTCAGGATGCTCCATCACAGTGGAAGAAGGTGAGCACTCCTCAGCCTGTATGAGTTTGCTTCTGTCCTCCAAAGTTTGAATCCTTGTCAATAACTGCTCCAACTCCTGTCTAGAAAAGAAACAGTAACTCTATATTTGATCAGATAAAAAACAATGAAGGGGTGATCAGAGCAAGTGTGCTATTTCATATGATGGCAAGCAACAGCAACATAGTAGCCACAGAGTGGCGTTTAATGCCTGAAGTATGTTTCTATTGGTTGGAATGCTAAAGCTAAGAGTTGGCAGGGAAAATTGCATGATGGTAAAAAAAAGAAAAAAGTAAGAAAACTATGGGTTAAAAACTAATTTCAGCAATAGTATAACAGTTAAATATTTTCTTATTATTTAGTAGTCCTAATATTAAACCAGTGGTAGTGATCAGTAATGTAATAATAGTGCATTATTAGGCAATACCTGTCAATTCTGGCCATTTTAAATTATATTAAAGAAGCTAATAACATAAACTGTCAATATTAATATTCCTGTGATCCATTAAGAAGTCATTTCATTTTTGGAGGAACATTTACAGGAAAAAAAATCATTGAATATGTATTAATTCCACTAGTAGGCCTGGATTTCTTAATGCAATACCAATTTGAGAGTAAGTTACTGTACCTCATCTGTTTTCATAGAATTGTTAATTAGTTTAGATGTCTGAATTTTTATTGTCATCCTTTGAGAAATATTATTTGATAGTTAGTTCATTTAGTAATGCATCTTCGAATTCAGAAAGAAAAGAGCGATCAGGTACGTGTGTTACAGGTATTGACAAAATGTCGATATGTGATTGGTTAAAAACATCCTCATATTACTGAACAGTTATCGCATTATTGGTTACCACATGGATCACTTCTATTAATAAAGTTTTTATGATGTAGATTCTGAAAGTGCTCCATATGATGTTCACAACTACATGTTCAAAATACAGTGCATCAAGAAAATGCTATTTGTTGATGCAGGGACAACAAATGTAATAGCGATGAATGGTGGAGCTTAAAGCTTTCTGCTGCCTCTGAGAACATTTACTCTCTGCTCAACTGCTACTAACAAACGGACAGAAGGAGACTGAAATGAGCACATGCAGCTAATGGATGTTTTAGATTTCAGTTTTGATGTAATGAGTGTAGCAGACGTTTTTCTCAAGACGTATTTTTCCTGCAGCTCTCTGTGGTTGTTGGTTGATTGGCCCATCGTGACACACAGTTCATGATTACAAACACACCGATGCTGCTGTTCCACTCTGTCCAGCTGTTCTTTATGTTTAGCTTTCAGTCGCTCAGCCTCTTCTGCCAGCTCATCTCTTTCTTTCCTCAGCTGCTTCACTTCATCACTGAAAACACAAACAAATACAAGAAATAAAACTGATTTATTCAGCTGCTGGTCAAAATAAAATATTTCAAATAAACTACTTTACATATCCCCTCAGTATTCCTTCAAATTTCAATATTTAAAGATTTTTAGGCGTTAGTTTTCAAAGGATTAGCCTGTACATGCCTCTACAGTCTGTTCTTATTACCTGCAGGTTCCACAAATAGTTAAACAAAACAATGTTTCCAGTGTTCAGAATAAGGAAATTTATTTTGCAAGTAAAACATTTAACAAGTTTTACTTGCAAAAAGGACTTGATATTTTTGAATGAGTGTGCATTTAGTCACATCAAAAATACGGAAGGGCACAACGTTAAATTCAAATTGAAGAAAACTGGAAAACGTATTCCATAGCCACGTTTTTTTTCTCTATCCTGACCAAGACCTAAAAAGTGACAAAAGCAAACACTTTCCAGTTTCTTTACTCATTTCTACCAGGCCACAACCTTTCTACCTTTCTCCCCTCTGTTTTTTTCTGTTACTTTCAGAGATGCTTGAATGATAACTTGAGAGAGTAATATTTTTCCTTCATTTAGCCAGTTACATCATATTATTGTGGTTGGTTTACACTTGCTTTTCACTGTTAAATCATCTGTGTATTTGCACTTGTCACAGAACATATTTGGTTTGTGAAATACAAAGTGCTATATTCCCTATTTTTTCCCAACATGATGTAAAAAAAAAGTACAAATTTATTCCAATAAACTGGTGTAAAAGCTTTCTATTTAGGCTTGTCAGTGTTAAAAACCAGTAAAACCCGACCTTCTTAGGCTGATGCCATACATTTTGTTTATTAATTAAGCAGACATGTTGTTTATTAAACTCAATGCTTACTCACCTTTTACTGGACAGCCTCTCTTGAAGCTCCACCCTCTCCTCCTCCAATTGGCCGAGGCGTTCCCTCAGAGCAGAAACTTCTCTTTTTTGCTCAGCGACTGTTCCCATGGAGACCACTGCATCTGTTGCCAGGGGAAACCCTGGAACCTCTGCAGACACAGTCTGGGCCTCCTCATTGAATGTGGCTCTGCTCTTTACTGACTGGGTGTGTCTTCTGCTGCTCTCCAGCCTCTGATAGGACAGGACAGTGTGAGAGTGTTTAATGCTTCCAAGCCTCAAACTGTACAGAAACAATTACTTAGAGCTTCCTCTTACCCTTTCCACCTCTAACAGTCTCCTCAACAACCTTTGTCTACTCCACTCTCTGTAACCTATAGCAACAGACACACATGTTCATCTTATAATTACAGTACAGTACTCTAAACATAATGTAGCAATGATTCATGGTTTCTTATTGATTTTATACTGAATATGTTGGGGGAAAAAATGCAACTAATGGACGTTTTAAATTGCAAAGTTACAAAGAAAAAGAACAAAGTTTTTAAAAACATAATAAACTTTTTTGTTTCCCTTGGGAGCTGCTGCATAAAGACGGTAATGAGAACGCAAAGACCTTTAATTCCTGCAGCAGGATCGTCCGTGTTGAGCTCCTCTCTGAGCGCTGCGTTTTCCTGCTGGAGATGCTTCACGTTTTCAGTCAAGCGATGAACGGTGGAGCTTAAAGCTTTCTGCTGCCTCTGAGAACATTTACTGTCTGCTCGACTGCTGCTGACAAACAGACAGGAGGAGGCTGAAATGAGCACATGGTTTACATTCACCACATGACAATCACACAGGAATGGCCTGGTGATCAGAAAGTAGCATGTTTTGCAAAATCAGCCCAAACCGGTGACTGGACGGCAAACCTTTAGTGACCACTGAACGAGCCAGAGAGAGAAAGACTTTCAGCAGATTACAAGAAGAATAAATGGAGTACGCATTGTAGGATGCATTGTCCTTTAAAATTGTCATTGAAAATGCATTACTTGGAAAGGCTGAGGGCCTTTTAGAAATCTCAGATTTACAGTACATTTGGCCCCTCATGGCAGAGGGAATCATTATCAGTCAGCATCAGTCTTACATCTATATCAGCAGGTCAAATTTTTCCAGAAACTGGAAATTTGCCCAAAATTCCTGATCATGTTTGATTCCCAATGCAGTTATTAAGACATTGGCCCCATTTGTTAGCTTCATAACATAAAAAAAGCTTTATAAAACATAAGTGTATGTTACGTTATCTGCAACAAGATGAATTCCCAAGAAAGAGATCGTTTGTGTTTCAGTTGCTCACACCTTTTCTCTGCAGCATCTAAAAGTATCCTCAATCTTTGAATCTGAAAGATGAGAATCACAAAACATTGTTAAAATATTATTTTTTTTAACAGCCTCCGTGCACTTCACTTAAATCTGAACAGATTTAATAATACACACCAAAACCAGTATTACCTCCTTAAGGTATGTTTCTACAGTGATCTTCAGCTCATCCAGGTTGGTGGTCCTCAACTCACTTTGGAGTTTACTGTGGAAAATAGGAATAAGCCGAAAATATTGCAGGTCTAAAGACAGCAGTGCATTCACAGCGAAATGAAGAACCAGTTTACCTTAAAGAATTTTCCTTCTCTCTGCACTGCTGCTCCAGCTTTAGGATTCTCTGCTTCAGCCCACTGACAATCTAAAGGAAAATATTTGAACTTGAAAGATGGATAAATATATTTTAAGACATTTTTCATACGTTCACCAACAAAATGGACAAACTCACCACACTGCCCTCCTTTCTTTTGTCGACCAAACTACGAATGTATTCAGAGCCCTACCAACATAGAAGGAACATTTTTAGAATGCAAAAAAAAAAAAAAAAAGGCATTCATAGCGAAATTTAAAAATAATTCTGGGATTATACTTTTGTGGGGTCTAAAAGTTCTTCTATTTGTTTCTCTCTTTTAGCACCATCTTCCTCCAGGCGACGCAGTTTGACTTTCATTTGCTGGTTGTCAGACTTCTGAGCCTGTAGAGTCTGACCACAAAACACACAGCAAGTTCAGCATAAAATAAATAAGCATGCAAATCCAGACCATTCTGAAACAATCCAGCCATCGCTAAGAAAACTAGATGCAGATCATTGAAAAATGGCCTGACTTTTTGGAATTCACTTTCAATTCAATTCAGTTTATTTATACAGCACCAATCACAACAAAAGTCATCTCAAGGCACTTTACAATCATTTCAATTCAATCACACATATATTCCAAATGCTCATAGTTATCAAACAGCACAGTATTCTCAATTAATTATTCAAAGTAGATGAAAAAGTTTCTAAGGAAATATTCCACATTTTCTGCTTTTTCTTTTTTTGGGGAGGGGGTTGTTTGTTTTTTAATTTTCCTTTATAAAGCCACTACATTAAAAATACTTAAATATATATATATTAAAAAAAATTCCCTTCTCACCCTCCGCGGGTGGTCTCTTTCATCCTCTGAGCTCGGGTCCTCTACCAGAGGCCTGGGAGCTTGAGGTTTCTCCTCCAGTATCTTGGCTGTGCCTAGAACTGCACATTTCTGGACTGAGATGTCTGATGTTGTTCCTGGGATCTGTTTGAGCCACTGCTCCAGTTTGGGGGTGACTGCCCCGAGGGCCCCGATGACCACAGGCACCACTGTGGTCTTCACCTTCCAGGCCTTCTCCAGTTCCTCTCTGAGGCCCTGGTATTTCTCCAGTTTCTCATGCTCCTTTTTCCTGATGTTGTGGTCACTTGGTATTGCTACATCCACCACAACGGCTTTCCTCTGTTCTTTATCCACCACCACAATGTCCGGTTGGTTCGCCATTACCATCTTGTCTGTTTGGATCTGGAAGTCCCACAGGATCTTAGCTTGGTCATTCTCCACCACCTTTGGGGGTGTTCCCCACTTTGACCTCGGGGCTTCCAGTCCATATTCGGCACAGATGTTCCTGTACACTATGCCCGCCACTTGGTTATGTCGTTCCATGTATGCTTTCCCTGCCAGCATCTTGCACCCTGCTGTTATGTGCTGGACTGTCTCAGAGGCCTCCTTGCACAACCTACACCTTGGGTCTTGTCTGGTGTGGTAGATCTGAGCCTCTATTGCTCTGGTGTTTAGTGCCTGTTCCTGGGCGGCCAGGACAGTCTCAGGGTGCTGGATTTGGGGTGGAACCCTCCATGCATGGTTAGCAGCTTCCGAGTCTTAACGTCCTTTATCTCTTCCATTGGCCAGCTAATTATTCCGGCAGGGTATCTGATTACTGGTAAGGCATAGCTGTTTATTGCACGGATCTTGTTCTTGCCATTGAGCTGGCTTCTCAGGACTTGCCTTATTCGTTGGAGGTATTTGGCTGTGGCTCCTTTCCTTGTGACCTCATCGAGGTTGCCATTTGCTTGTGGTATTCCCAGGTACTTGTAGCTGTGCTATTCCCAGGTACTTGTAGCTGTGCTCTATGTCTGCTATTGTTCCCTCTGGGAGTGAGACCCCTTCTGTGTGGATGACCTTCCCTCTGTGTGGATGACCTTCCCTCTCTTTGTAACCATCCGGCCACACTTCTCTAGTCCGACATCCCAATGTCAGTGCTGTAGATCCTGGTGGTGTGGATCAGTGAGTCGATGTCTCGCTCGTTCTTGGCGTACAGCTTGATGTCATCCATGTAGAGGAGGTGACTGATTGTGGCCCCATTCTTGAGTCGGTATCCGTAGCCTATGCAGAACAGCAGTGGGGACAGAGCATCTCCTTGGTATATGCCACATTTGATGGACACTTGTGCAAGTGGTTCAAGGGTGGTTTTCCACAGCCCCATCGAGTTTGCAATGAAGGCGAAGGCTCTTAGAGTCCTATTGATGTTGTACATCTCTAAGCATTCAATGATCCAAGTGTGTGGCATCGAGTCATAGGCTTTCTTGTAATCAATCCAAGCGGTGCACAGGTTGGATTGGTTGTGTAATTGGCGTCGGGGTTGCCTGGTGTTCATTCGGGCCACGATTCTCTCTCTCAGGTCAGTTGCTGTCTCGTTCAGCTTTTTTTTTTTTGATAGTTCGTTCATTACTGGGGCTGCATACCCAGTCTCGGGGTGGGGAGTAGTTAACTCCCCCCTGACCTTATCTTTGGGCTCCTCCCTTTTGCCGTAGCATTTGTGTTGTACCTCGTCAATCTCAAGTTGTGATAGCAGTTGCCGTTTGCGGATGTTGGAACACTGAGCTACTAGTTGTTTGGCAGTCATTGTAGACTGTGGGTGTCGAAGTAACCATTCCACCCTCAGTCTTTGCATGTAACCCCTCTGACTAGGGTTACTTGAGTAGTAGCATTCCATATATATATATATAAAAAAAAATAAAAAAATTCCCCTCTCACCCTCCGTGGGTGGTCTCTTTCATCCTCTGAGCTCGGGTCCTCTACCAGAGGCCTGGGAGCTTGAGGGTTCTGCGCAGTATCTTGGCTGTGCCTAGAACTGCACATTTCTGGACTGAGATGTCTGATGTTGTTCCTGGGATCTGTTTGAGCCACTGCTCCAGTTTGGGGGTGACTGCCCCGAGGGCCCCGATGACCACAGGCACCACTGTGGTCTTCACCTTCCAGGCCTTCTCCAGTTCCTCTCTGAGGCCCTGGTATTTCTCCAGTTTCTCATGCTCCTTTTTCCTGATGTTGTGGTCACTTGGTATTGCTACATCCACCACAACGGCTTTCCTCTGTTCTTTATCCACCACCACAATGTCCGGTTGGTTCGCCATTACCATCTTGTCTGTCTGGATCTGGAAGTCCCACAGGATCTTAGCTCGGTCATTCTCCACCACCTTTGGGGGTGTTCCCCACTTTGATCTCGGGGCTTCCAGTCCATATTCTGCACAGATGTTCCTGTATACTATGCCCGCCACTTGGTTATGTCGTTCCATGTACGCTTTCCCTGCCAGCATCTTGCACCCTGCTGTTATGTGCTGGACTGTCTCAGAGGCCTCCTTGCACAACCTACACCTTGGGTCTTGTCTGGTGTGGTAGATCTGAGCCTCTATTGCTCTGGTGTTCAGGGCCTGTTCCTGGGCGGCCAGGATGAGGGCCTCTGTGCTGTCCTTGAGTCCAGCTTTCTCCAGCCATTGGTAGGATTTCCTGATATCAGCCACTTCAGTTATTTGTCGGTGGTACATCCCATGTAGGGGCTTGTCCTCCCATGATGGTTCCTCCAGCACCTTGTCCTCTGTTCCCCATTGCCTGAGACATTCGTTGAGCACATCGTCCGTTGAGGCTTTGTCCTTGATGTATTTATGGATCTTGGATGTCTCATCCTGGACAGTGGCTCTCACACTCACTAGTCCTCTGCCTCCTTCCTTACGGCTCGTGTACAGTCTCAGGGTGCTGGATTTGGGGTGGAACCCTCCATGCATGGTTAGTAGCTTCCGAGTCTTAACATCCGTAGCCTTCATCTCTTCCATTGGCCAGCTAATTATTCCGGCAGGGTATCTGATTACTGGCAAGGCATAGCTGTTTATTGCACGGATCTTGTTCTTGCCATTGAGCTGGCTTCTCAGGACTTGCCTTATTCGTTGGAGGTATTTGGCTGTGGCTCCTTTCCTTGTGACCTCATCGATGTTGCCATTTGCTTGCTGTATTCCCAGGTACTTGTAGCTGTGCTCTATGTCTGCTATTGTTCCTTCTGGGAGTGATACCCCTTCTGTGTGGACGACCTTCCCTCTCTTTGTAACCATCCGGCCACATTTCTCTAGTCCGAATGACATCCCAATGTCAGTGCTGTAGATCCTGGTGGTGTGGATCAGTGAGTCGATGTCTCGCTCGCTCTTGGCGTACAGCTTGATGTCATCCATGTAGAGGAGGTGACTGATTGTGGCCCCATTCTTAAGTCGGTATCCGTAGCCAGTCTTGTTGATGATTTGGCTGAGGGGGTTCAGACCTATGCAGAACAGCAGTGGGGACAGAGCATCTCCTTGGTATATGCCACATTTGATGGACACTTGTGCAAGCGGTTTGCAGTTGGCTTCAAGGGTGGTTTTCCACAGCCCCATCGAGTTTGCAATGAAGGCTCTTAGAGTCCTATTGATGTTGTACATTTCTAAGCATTCAATGATCCAGGTGTGTGGCATTGAGTCATAGGCTTTCTTGTAATCAATCCAAGCGGTGCACAGGTTGGTGTGTCGGGTTTTGCAGTCTCGGGCGACTGTGTGGTCTACAAGGAGTTGGTGTTTGGCTCCTCTACTATTTATGCCGATGCCCTTCTGTGCCGTGCTCATGTATTTATCCATGTGTCCGCTTATCTTAGCCGCTATGATGCCTGACATGAGCTTCCATGTTGTAGAGAGACAGGTTATAGGCCGATAGTTGGATGGGACTGAACCCTTTGAGGGGTCCTTCTGGATCAGGATTGTACGCCCTTCAGTTAACCATTCAGGGTGAGTCCCATTTTGTAGCAGCTGGTTCAGTTGAGCTGCCAGTCGCTCATGGAGGGCAGTGAGTTTCTTTAGCCAGTAGGCATGGATCATGTCAGGCCCTGGTGCTGTCCAGTTTTTCATACCTGAGACTCTTTCTTGGACATTTGCCACAGTGATGGTTACTGGGGCTTGTTCAGGGAGGTTGCTGTGGTCCTCTCGTAGTTAGCCACTGTGCATTGCTGTTGTGGGACGCCTCCCTTTCCCATATGCCTTTCCAGTATTGTTCAGTCTCCAGCCTTGGTGGGTCTGCTCTGTTGTTAGTACCCTGCCATTGAGAGTACACTTTAGCTGGTTGGGTGGAGAAGAGCCGGTTAATCCTCCTGGCTTCATTCTCTCTTGTGTATCTCTTTAGGCGGCTGGCCAAGGCTTGGAGTCTTTGTTTGGCAGTTTCGAGTGCTTCAGGTATGGACATCAGGTATGGATCACTGATGCTGAGTTGTATATCAGCTCATTGGTTTCTGTTATGGTGTTGGTAGGGATTGTTCTCAATGCTGCATTCACATCTTGAATGAGACTTTCTGATGGTACTTCACTCAGCCGTTGTAATTGGCGTCGGGGTTGCCTGGTGTTCATTCGGGCCACGATTCTCTCTCTCAGGTCAGTTGCTGTCTCGTTCAGCTTTGATAGTTCGTTCATTACTGGGGCTGCATACCCAGTCTCGGGGTGGGGAGTAGTTAACTCCCCCCTGACCTTACCTTTGGGCTCCTCCCTTTTGCCGTAGCATTTGTGTTGTACCTCGTCAATCTCAAGTTGTGATAGCAGTTGCCGTTTGCGGATGTTGGAACACTGAGCTACTAGTTGTTTGGCAGTCATTGTAGACTGTGGGTGTCGAAGTAACCATTCCACCCTCAGTCTTTGCATGTAACCCCTCTGACTAGGGTTACTTGAGTAGTAGTATTCCAACAGATCCATGTTTTCGTCTCTCGCCCATTTCCGTCTTGTTCCAGTAGCCCATTTTTCATCAAGGTGCTCTGGTTCCCCAGCACCTGACGCAGACCTTGTTTGGCCGGGCGACGTCTGAGCCGGCATGTCGTGCTTATCAATGTCTCTCATGGTATGAGGTAGGCTATATAGCTCTAAGGGTCTTGCCTAAGGACCCACACTGCATAGCTCAATTGCACTGTTGTAACTTGAACCCCGGTCTCCCGGGTGGTAGACTGGTGTCTTACCCACTGAGCTATACAGTCAGCTATATATATATATATATATATATATATATATATATATATATATATATATATATATATATATATACACACACACAAAATCACACAATATGTTTAATATGTCAAAGAAAACACAAAATTGATCAATAGAAATGTAAACTAATTTGGCTGACAAAAAAAAAAACTTTCTAATATCAGCTACCAACTGGAAATAACTCTAATACACACATTAAACGATGTTGGTTCAACAGAACATCAGTGTTATAAAATGTTAAAAAGTGTTTCCCCATCATGTTTTTTCTTTTAAACACAAACATTATGTCTAAAACTAAGAATCTTGTTTAATAGTTTTAAAAGGAAGTCTTTCTTTTAATAATGCCTAACACCAAAACATGTCACATTAAAACACCTGCAACAGTAAAAGCTTTGTGCTCACTTCCTAATGATCAGGAACTTTGTTCATTTTCATTTCTTCCATCTGTCACAGACATCTCCAGTGAAGTAATGACTGTCAGTGTTTTGGTCTTTAGCTCTCATGTCCTCCCTGACCCCATCGCTGAAATGTGCATTACAAATAAACTTGATTGATTGACCTTTACCTTTTTGAGGCGAATAATCTCATCATACATGCTGTCTTTATCCTGACAGTCACCAGCACCTATAGCAAACCCTGCAAAATATTAAATGAGTGCATAGAATCAAAAAGAAGAAATCTCTAAGCAATATTTGCAATTGCAAAGTACTGACTTAAAAACTTGTGATATTGTTATTACTTTCCTACCAAAATTTGACCTCCAGCTTCTCAGCTTGCAAACTTATGAATATGCTCTTACCATTAGATGCAGAAAGGTGTTTCTTTAAACTTGATTTCTGTTTTAGCAGCTGTGGACTGTCAGCAGACTCCAGACTCACCATGTATGACACATCTGAGAGCGCAGAGAAAACAAAAGTGTAAAAGAACAACAGAAATCGGAAGGGGCTTTTTGTCAGGTTGCACTACATTTTCTCCCACCTATTCTGATAAAACCTTTCCTCTGAGGAGAAGCACTTTCTATGAAGCTTCAGCTGGGATTTTAAAATGGAGCCTACCATGGCCGTTGCTCAGGGACGTGAGGTGAGCTGAGCGATGCTCCCTTGAAGTGTTGCCTCTAGTGTCCCCTAAGGAGGGCCTCGGCAGTCTCCAGGCTGCCACTGCTGCTCTTCTGGAGTTCATATTCAGGCTGGAGAGATATGGAGACCCTGAAAATGCCGTAAGGATGCAGCTGAGTGTGTGTTGATACAGTTACTGTAAATGTTCTCAAATTAGCTCAAGCTTTCTTACTTGGAGAAGGTGAAGGCCTCCCAGTAGACTTTTTCCTTGATGTTCTCTAATAAACATGAGGTGTTGGAATAGGATGAAGGCATATATTTCAAACTAAAGCCTCTTTTTCTTTCTTTTTACAAAAAAAGGATTAATAAACCAGAAAAATATATTTTACCTTGCTTGAAATATGAGAAGGAAGAGTGAAACCTTCCTCCACCTGCAAAAAATAGAACAAGGCTAAATAAGTCACACAAAAAAAATAGTTAAGACAAATGCATATTTAAAAACATTTCAGGTTGTTTCAAGCCTTAAAACACCAGGCTTAAGTAATTTAACACTTGCATATTTCCGAGTGTAAATGTGTTATACACATCCTAAAACACAGTTGTAGACTCCTAAAGTGTCTACTTTGCTACATTCTATTAGACAGATTACTATTTTATTATTTAAAGAAAGTATGCACACGTCGACGTTTGCTTATGGCTACATTATACCGACTAAATAGGAATTTACAATAAAATATTCTAACTAATAGAAAAACCAACCATGGATAAGTGTCAGGTTTGATCTACACAAGAGTTTGGAGGATTTTACAGAAAAATCTCACAAAACGGTTTAAGTTGTGTTTTTTTGTGTAAAAAAAACTTACCAGATCTTCACAGTCCTCATCAGTTGGGACATCACTCTCCTCCAAAGACATTTTGTGAGTTGCACTGAACATAACTGGTAAACTGAGGTCAAGTAAGCATCAAAACTCTTGCTACTCGTAAGGTATCCATCCTTTTTCAGTCAAAAGTATTTTACTCAGCTGGGTCCTCTGGCTATTTGTAGTCAATCACGAAAGTTTAGATAACATGTTCGCTGTAATACATCTTAAAATGTTTTTTCGAGAAAATAAAAAGATCTTCCACGGGAATAAGACGTGCATTCGTTCATATTCGTTAAAGCGTTGCCGTCTTGTTTGTTTTCTCGGCGGTGTAGCAACACGGTTGCTATTTCTCAGTTAAGCTAGCTAGAGAGCTAGAGCACTACCGGAAGTTATCCAAAAGCATTTTCAAATTAAAAGCATCGTCAAGGTAATGAAATAACATATTTTAAACAAACAGTTTAAAATATGTATTTTAAACGACTGAATTTTCGACTGAGTCCCGTGAATCCTTCCGACAATAGGTATTCAGTTTACCTGGCAAAAACAAAAGTTCATATTTCCTTTAGAATATGATTGGGCAGGCGGGTCAGTTGTGGGTGGAGGGACACAGCTGATTGTGCTGAGACACAAATTAGCGTGAATGTTTGGTTCAAGTTATGCGACAGAGGTGTGATTCAGATTTCATTATAAGATTAAATCAAACCAGAAAGTGAGATGGAATAATGCGAAAAAATTAGTTGACTGAAATCATTGCAGCATGAATAGTGATTATTGTATAAAAAAAAAAATGTGCCGATACCAGAGGTGTAATGATGGGGATTTCGGGGCTCTTGTGACCTTTCAGCTCCTAAACGGCTCTGATCAGCCCAATAGATAAACATAACTTGGCAAAAAGGAATGTTTTATATGATAAATTCTTTTGCATTCAATGTTTTACTTCTTTCATTTTATGTATTTGTTCTGTTTTGAAAGCAGACATACTTTTGTATCATATTTTAATCAAATTTTTGATTTTATTTTTTTAATGGTTAATTTATTTGGAATCTCCCTTTAATCTTCAGTCACATGCTGCCTGCTTCTCTTTTACAGGTGTCAGCTATATTTATGGGTTCTGTGACACATTCTCCTCCACCACTGTCTATTTACTGAGGAGATGGACTCACCCGACTGTTGTGTCTACAGTGGAATGGAAAAAAAATATTTTATGTGTAGATTTTAATGCTCATAATACCTTGGGGGGGGGGGGGGGAGTAAAAGGACAAATGAACATGGGTGTGTTATGTTGGTATGCAACTTCTGTCGCGGGGTTCTCGGGGTGCGGTGGTTTGTCAGGACTGCATCTCTCTCTCTTCGGCTCCTGTCTTTAGAGGGGCGTGTGCAGAATATTGCATCCATCCTCAGTCCTGCAGCTCCACTAAAGCAGTGAGAATTTGCAGTGTCTAGATATTCTTTGTTATCCTCATCACCCTCTTCTCTCAGAGCAAATCTTCTCTCTCTGTCTGCCCTTTACTTGCATTTCTTCTCGTCTCTCCATCATCATGTCCTCAAACAGCGCAGACGGGGACTTGCTGCAGATCCCTCTGGGGCTCATCAATAGCGCAGGCAAGTATCTGACAGCGGAGACCTTCGGTTTCAAGATCAACGCGTCGGCCAGCAGCCTGAAGAAGAAGCAGACCTGGACGCTGGAGCAGACCGGGGAGGACGGCAGCGCCGTCTTCCTCAAGTCCCACCTGGGCCGCTACCTTGGCGCGGACAAAGACGGCAACGTTACCGCGGACAGCGAGACACGCGGCCGAGACTGCCGCTTCGTCATCACAGCGCACGACGACGGGCGGTGGTCGCTGCAGTCTGAGCCCTACGGCCGCTTTCTAGGAGGCAGCGAGGACCGGATCACCTGCTTCGCGCAGACAGCTTCTCCGGCAGAGAGATGGAGCGTTCACCTGGCCGTGCATCCGCAGGTGAACCTTTACAGCTTTGCGCGGAAACGCTTCGCCCACCTGAGCGCCCAGGAGGTGTCCATAGATCGGGACGTCCCCTGGGGCGTCGACTCACTGGTTACGCTCGTTTACCGAGATGAGCGCTACCACCTGGAGACCTCTGACAACCGGTTTCTGCGCAACGACGGCAGCCTGTCCACAAAAACGGACAAGGACACCGGCTACATGCTGGAATTCCTCTCAGGGAAAGTGGCATTCCGTGACTGCAACGGCCGCTACCTGGCACCAGTGGGCCCCACGGGGACAATGAAGAGTGGGAGGAGCGGCCGGGTGGGAAAAGATGAACTGTTTGGCCTGGAACGCAGCCACGCTCAGGTGGTGCTGACTGCGGGCAACGAGAAGAACGTCTCTACGAGGCAAGGTGAGACTCTGCAGCTTCAGAAAAGACCTAAATAAAATAAAATATAATACAATTCAACCAGACAAGGTAGGAATGCCGCCACGGCACCTATCACCACACCCTGCAAATTTGATCCTATCCACGTGTCTTTACTATGGGCACTCCCCGGTCAAACTCTGTGCTATTCGTGAGTCCTATAGAAAGATCTGGACCCTCTGGGCGTTTAGACAGGTTGAGAGCCTACCAACAATAGTTTTATTTCCTATGCCTTCAAATTATAATAGAGTATTTCTACACAAAGGTTTTTGGTTATCAGAATTTTGAGGCCAGTTTCTGATATTAAAGCTCTGACCTGTCAGTACCAGTTTTAGCTTATTTTGCTACTCTCTTTAAAAACCTTGATCAAGTTTTAAGTCATTTAAAGCATCACCTGGGATGATGGATGGATGGATGGATGGATGAATGGATGGAACAGCCACAAAATGAAACATATCTACATACATTCCAACCTTAGTCAACAAAGTGATCATCATTGCCTTTAAATATCAGTATTGTTATACAGAATGTCTACTATAAACTCTGACATTGTAGAATATGTTCAGCTTTCTTGGAATCAGTCATTTGTCAGTTTGACAAACCATCTGAAGGCAGGTACAAACTGACTGCTCCTAAGATTTATTTGATTTTTAACTGTCAAAAATGCAAAAACTGTGCTTTCTCTGACTTTTTTAAACACTTCTATATCACTCAAGTAATTTTGGTTCTTTTGCCCTCAAGAACAACTACCGCTGTGCAGAGTGCTGTTTTGTGAGACCTGCTGCTTAGATTAAGGTCAGATATTTGCTTGTCTGACCTCCTGACCACCGATCAGGGCTGTTAGAAATGAAAACTGGCCGATTCCAGTCCCAAGTCAATTTTTCCATGCATTATTTTTAGACCTTGTCTGTTTTGAAACTAGTTTTTCCTAAATTACTCTTATTTTAAGTTATCTCTATCCAATATATGGCATTCTTCCTATTAGTTTTTTTATTGTAACCATGCCAGGACTAAATGCAGCTGTGTGATTCAACCACTGAAACACAAAAACAAATGTCCACAAAGATTGCTTTCAGGAGACAATATACTGTAGTCTCAGTGGTTTAAAGTGTAGACAAGGTGATGACATCACGATGACGTAACTGATTTCAAAAAGTTGAATTCTGGTTTTCTCCACAGAAATCCAGCTAACTAGAGCTCCACAGAGCAGAGGTGTTCAGCTCCAGTTTATGGGGGCTGGGGGACCTTCACCCCTGAATCAGATGGATGAATGTTACCTCCGTAGTAATCAAGTACTCTAGGGTTCTGCTAATGATCTGATAATTAGATTATTTAGATACAGCCTGTCCACATACATGGTGCTTATAAAAAGTATTCACACCTTGGATGTTATATCATTTTTGTTGCTTTTACAATTCAATCCCTGATCATAAAAATAGCTTCTTTTTTAAGTACAAATTTACAGGAAATTTTTTAGTGTCAGAATGAAAACTGGTATTGATTAGATAATGGCAATTAACTACAAATATTTTTAAATAAAATATGAGTAGCAGAAATAATCACCCTTTGATTCAGTATTTGATAGATTCACCTATGGCTCCAATAGCAGCAAATAGTCTGTGGATAGATCTCCATCAGGGTTCAATCAGTCAATCAAATTTGATCTGTATTTCAGCAGCAAGGCATTCAAAGTGCTTTACATCATAACAAGCACAGAAACACAAAGTCATGCAACATAGAATCAACAATCAAAACATTACATTAAGTCAAATGCCATTGTTAAATTTGTAATTGATTACGTTTCAAATACGACTCTAAACAGGTGGGTTTTTAGGAAGTCAGTGTTTCAGCTGTTTCACAGTTTTCTGGAAGTTTGTTCCATATTTGTGGTGCATAGAAGCTGAATGCTGCTTATCCTCGTTTAGTTCTGGTTCTGGGGATGCAGAGCAGACCAGAACCAGAAGGCTTAGGGGTCTGGAAGGTTGAAAGATTGTACATTTACACTCTGCAATTTTGCTCCGTCGCTCCTTGAAAAACTGTTCAAACTCTGTCCGGTTGCATGGGGATCCGCTGTGAACAGCCTTTTTCAAATCCATAAATTCTGTATCAGATTGAGGTCTGGACTTTGACTCAGCTACTCCAGAACATTCACCTTTTGGTTCTTCACACCATTTCTGTGGACCTTTAGCTTTATCTTTTCTTGCTGGAAAATAAATGTTCTCTGAAGCTGTACTTCTCCTGCAGACAGAAACTAATTGTCCTCCAGGATTTCTCTGTATATTGCAGCTTTCATTTCACCTTCTACCTTTACAAGCCTTTCCATTCCTGTGTGTTTGTGGTGTCTGCCAAGCATTGCAACATATCTGATGGCCAAAAAGCTCCATTTTGGTTTGTTCAACTTGACCATGAAGTGTCCCACATTCCTCTGGGCAAATCATCACCTTCCTGAAATAGTGGCCCAAGTCATTTTATGCCAAAAGATTATTTAGGCCAAAAAAAATAAAAAAATAAAAAAAAAAATATTTGGCAAAAAATAAAAGTTTGGCAACTTTTATTTTAGAAAGTTGCCAAAAATCTAGTTGAGCTAAGTCTCCTAATAAATTCCTGAAATCTGCTATGGCTTTTTTTTTCTTTGGTGTGCTACCACAAAGTTATTCATGGCCCCCATCAGGCCCCCCATGCAAAACATTCCAGAGACCCCTCTGCCATGAAGTCCCTGCATAGCTGGACTCACGGAGCAGTGGAGGTTGTGTACAACAAAGTAAAAAAAAAACAAAAAAAAATCGTATTCATTTTCTCTCCACCATGTGTTTTTCATTACTTACTCAGTACATTTGGCCCATCTTTGCACAGCTTAACATTTTTCTGCAGTAATTCTATCTCTGCATTGTGGTTGTTGGGGTCAGGTCAGCTGAGGTTCTCTCAGCCTGTGTCATCTGTTATCTGAGATACACTAAGACAGGGGTGTCCAAAGTCCTCGAGGCCCGGCATCCTGCATGTTTTAGTTCTCTCCCTAGTGGTAGTAACAACCTCCTCAGGAAGTCAACGTTCCTCTTAGTCCTTCTAATGAGGCATCATTTTATGCAGGTGTGCTAAACCAGGGAGAGAACTAAAACATGCAGGATACCGTCGAGGACCGACTTTGGACACCACTGCACTAAGAGCAGACTCAAAATTAGAAAAGATATTTTTAGAGACAAAGAAAGGATGATTTGAAGGAGATGTAGAGAAAAGAGGCTAAGAACTGGATGACTCAGACTATCTTACATCTCATGCAACCTCTTTTTCTTGTTCCCACTCGGCCCCAGATGGGATCTGCTGCTAACGCAGGGATTTAGACTGCAGTGTAGAGGCCAAGGTTGCGCCTGTATACTGCATTTACCCCAAACAGACACATGGGCATCAAACAAATGGTGGGTTTAAATTGAATGTCTTCATGGGCTGCTGTTGTCTTTTCTCTTTTTATTTTGAAAATCCTCAATTAAAATTCACAGTGAATTAATAAATTAGGGCTATTATTAAAGTGAAATATAAAATATAGAGACCAAAAGTAAATTTCAGCTAGTCTACACTCCCTCCTAGTTTTTTCTTCTGTCATGTAAATGTATGAAAACATAAAATCCCCACCATACTTTGAACTTAGACCAATAAAACTTGAAGACAAGAGCAAGGGGAAGTCAAAAATGTGCAAATACCCCTTTTCAGATTCTAGACTAATTGGAAAATGACAAATACATTTTTTTTATTCCAACTTGTACTCAGACACTTTCCATGGATTAGAATATTATTATTAAAGTTAATTTATTTCAGCATCTCAAATCACTGGATGAAATACACTAGCTACACATATCTGATGTTTCAAGTCTTTATTTCTGTAATAATTATCAGAATACAGCCAATAAAAAACATGTAGGATTTAAAATATAACAGACCTACAGAATACATTTTAACATCTGGGCTTAATATTTAATACATCATTAATGGTTATTTAAAAAATTATTTTTAATTTGACAACTGAGTCTCATTGAAATGAGTATTTTAATTTATTGAATATGTTTTGAAATATTCCCAAAAATTCTACTGAAAATAAACAAATCTGTTGAGAAACGAAAAAAAAAAGTATTACCTGGTTGCACATGTGTTTATACCCTCAGATAAGTATTTTGCTTTTTTTAATACCTTTTCATTAAATTTTAATTTAATTTCACTATATTTTATTAAAAGGCTTATAACACCCGATTTAACATTTCACAGTGATGTCATCAGACAGAGAAAACTATTAATTTCTGTCCAAATGCTGGTATTCTGAAGATTACAATTATTTTTGTGTGTGTTTTTTGGGGGGCATTTTTGTTTAAAATATGCTTGTTCTCCATCCAGTGAAGTTGCTCACACAGAGTGTCCATTAATTTTACTCACAGAGGAGTAAAAATATTTCTCGAGTAAAAGTATGAGGTAGTAAAACTGCTCTTAAAAGTTGATTTTTCTTTTCTCCTAAAAAGTTGCTCAAGTAAATGTAACTAGTTACTACTGACCTCCTCCTTTTGCTGTCTGAAATTTGATGAAACACGGTGCAGCTTAGGGAAGCTTTAATCCCCCAGAGCTGAATGAAAGCTGATCACAGATTATTTTATTTTTTAGGCATGGACCTGTCAGCCAATCAGAATGAGGAAGGGGACCAAGAAGTGTTCCAACTGGAGATGAACCGTGAAGACAGGAAGTGTGCCTTTAGAACTGCTGCTGGGAAATACTGGACCCTGACAGCAACTGGAGGACTGCAGTGCACGGCTTCCTCCAAGTAATCACCCTCCTACTGGGAAGTGCTGTTTGCATCCTTAGAAAAATGTAGATGATAAGGTCTGTCTTTGTATTTGTTTTCAGATCTGCTAACAGTTACTTTGAACTGGAGTGGCGTGAGGGTCGGGTGTGCATTCGTGCAGCCAACGGGAAGTATGTGACTGCCAAGAAGAACGGGCAACTGGCTGCTGCAGTTGACAGTACAGGTCAGGATTGTTACTGATATTTTTCAAATACATGAAAGTGAAGTCAAGACAAAGTTGCAGATCGTAAATGTACTCTAATATCGGCTTTCTTTTGTACACAGAAGTAGGAATTTCTGACTCTAAGTCATATAAATAAACTACAACCTGCTGGCTGCCATTCATCACAGAGACAGGAACTAGCATCTGTCTATGGAGTCAACCCGTACTTATTTAAGTTCCATCTGTAGGTTGGAAAAGCAAATATTTCCTTGAGACCCTTCATACAATTTCAAACGTGAACATGTCTCTAGACTCCTCTGTGGTGAAGAAGGAAGGAGTCTGTTTGTTTTTGACTTTAGTGACTTTACTTCTTGGGTCAGTTTTATCATTATAGTTAACATAGTGTTAAGCCACCTAATTGTTCCATTTAAACCTGACGGTTTAAATAGTGATTTCCATTTAAACTGTATTGGTACGAGCACAGAATCCTGTGGAACTTTATTATTAACGTTCACATGAGAAGGAAACATTATTCACTTTTTTCCCCCCATTTACATTTTTTTAAAGTGAACAACAAACTTTCTGCAGTTAATTTAAACAATAAACAGTTATGATTAAAGGTACTAGTCTATGTTATTTCAGGGGAGGCTGAGCAGTTCCTGATGAAGCTGATCAACCGTCCAATCATTGTCCTGCGTGGAGAACATGGTTTCATTGGAGCTCGCAAAGCTGGACTTCCAACCCTCGACTCCAACCGGGCCTCCTACGATGTTTTCCAATTGGAGTTTCATAACGGTGCTTATTCCCTCAAAGGTAAGTGGAAGTAGGCAACATTCAAGCATATTTAACAAATATTATATAGCCGTCGCTTTCTAGAGAAGCTTGACCAAAGATGGCCTGGGACATTTCACCGCATTCTGCCAGAGAGCTCTGTGTGTGTGAGCTGTATGATGGCCTCGCTAATGTAATGAAGACAGTGTCTGAAAAAGACAAAAGAATACAACAACATGCAACGTTACAAACAGCAGACTGAGGACTGTAGCTGTGAATGAACACATTTTGGGGAGAAAGTTTGAAGAAGACTAGACCAAAGGCAAAGAGTTTAATACCATGCTTTTCTTCCCCTGACCAGAAATATGTTCCATTTTTGAGACAAGTTCTTAGATGGTAAAGCATGCTTTGACTATCCTGGTGTAGGCTAACGTTACTTTATCCTGGAACGTGGGCGGGCCATGAGAGTGCAGTAGCTGTGGACGATTCTCCGATGGATAACCGGCATGCCCACGTTCACATATTCACAGAGATGCTCACAACTGGGATAGAACCGAACAGTAACTGGTCAGAAGGAGAACTGCCCATGGAAAGGCACCTTAAGACACGGTGGCTAGAAGTGTTGGTAATGTGCAAGGAAGAGGCTAATTGAAATTTAATTCAGAGATACAAAATAAGAGTGTTGGCATATCGATTCACAGAAGATGACTAAATATATGGCAAAACAAAATATTTTCTTATCAGTAAATCTTATACTCACAAAATACACATGTAATCACCTCAGTTTACCTGTGACTCCTCGTGGGCTACCTATCATCTCTGTGTGTCTCTGTCTCAACTGTTTTTAGTGGGTGATGATGAGATATCCGTCATTTTCACTTTCATGAATCTCAACTGCTGAACCCTTTTCTGTGTGACAATTAGAAAAGTAAGTTTTAATTCTTTTAAGAACAATAGGAAGGGCAGTTGTGATGTCACACCTTCAAGGTGGATGATTTCCCCGCCTCTCACCAATTAACCAATAGAAGAAGGCCCCTGTAAAAAAACAAAAGTAAATGGTAATAATAAAATAGACTTTCATGGTCTTCAGGTTTTCTGCTTTTAAAGCATTGTAATTTTTCTCTTAATCTGAAGCTTGTAATTTCATTATCTGGTGACCTTCGATAGTCATATTCACAATTCTACACACGAAATCCTCCATATTCATTCTACGTCCAAGTAAATAAAATAGACTATAACAAGTTGTTAGCTTGTATTTACAAACACGATTGAAATTAGCTGTGATGTTAATTTTATTTTTCTGAGGTTTTTTGCTATTAAAAAGATGAGTGTTTTTTGACCAGACTCCCAGGGGAAAGTTAGAAGAAGCCTACATTCTATCCTCCCTCGAGATTCCAGTGAGCAGATCTGTGGGCAGGCGAAGGAAAGACAGATAACCTGCTCCACTTTCTTTAGGCGTCAGCAGATGAAACTCAGCTATCAGTTTCTATGGAGGACAAAAAAAACAGGCATTCAGCTAAACATAATATGTCCCAACGCCCAGAAAAACTTGCAACTTGCATCTAGCTTTTCTTCATAATGGGAAGAAATTTGAGATTGTGACAATGTTTTAGACAGTTTTGCTGTAAATGCCTTAGTTGCACTTAGACTTTAGTATTCCCACTGTTCTCTAAAGTTTTGTGGATTTAATCTACCTAATGGTATAAATAAAGTTGATTGATTGTTTAATGCTGCGACAGACTGGCGACCTGTCCAGGGTGACCCCGCCTCTCACCCGGAACGTTAGTTGGAGATGGATGGATGATTGTTTAATGTTTATTTATTTGCACAGAAACAATTTACATTTCATTAACTTTTTAAAAGGAGACATGTTCTAGCAAAAATGCTAACTTTCACCTGCAGTCCCTGGACAAGTTGATGATAATCAAATATCAATGATCAAGATTAATGCATCATCATCTAGATCAGGGGTGTCCAAAGTGGGTCCTTGAGGGCCGGCATCCTGCATGTTTTAGTTCTCTCCCTGGTTTTACACCTGCATCAAATGATGGCTCATCAGAAGGCCTAAGCAGAACATTGACTTGCTGAGGAGATTGTTACTACCACTAGGGAGAGAACTAAAACATGCAGGATGCTGGCCCTGGAGGACCGACTTTGGACACCCCTGATCTAGATTTAATGCAAAGCACACCATGTTGTCCGGATGTATACACCACCTGTGTGAGCTCTGGGCTTCATTAGTCCTGTTGTCTGTCCAGACTCCCAGGGAAAGTACTGGTGCGTTGGAGACGACTCAGCAGTGGTGTGCAGCAGCTCCACTCCTGTCCAGTTCCTGCTTGAGTTCTGTGATCTCAACAAGATGGGAATTCGGGCTCTGGGCGGGAAGTACCTTAAAGGCGACCATGCTGGAGGGCTGAAGGGCAGCGCAGACTCTGTGGACAGCGCCACCCTCTGGGAATACTGAGAAATGGCTTTTCTTTGTTCTTTATCTGCACAATGCTTCAAACTATTGAAACTCAATGTCTGCAGATTCTTTTTTCATACTCTTGTGTGTGTGCAGTTGTAAATGTGTTTGGATGGCTGTGTTGTGAAAGCTGAATGTCACTGCAGCAGGACGCTGCAGCTATTTTGTTTTCTAATAACTGACTGGCCTTTCTGTATTTCTACTGGAGATTTCCAGTGACTTGTTGTTCTGAATGTGTCGCCACTCATAATGTCTTTCACTTCCAATATGACTTACACAAGCTGTCTGACTTTCCCTATCTGTGATGACTTCTTGTGACATGTTGAATGCTACAACTCTAACCCCTGCATATTAATCTTTCTGCTGCTATAAAGACTTCCTGGTAAGGTTCTCTGCTCTCATTTCTTGTTGTCTGTTGAAGCGCATTCATACAAGGCAACCGGATGACACAGTGTTAATGATTTGCATTTGTTGGCTGTAAATAAGGCTTTCTCCATCATCAAATGCTTCAAAACATGAAACCATGGAAACGTTGGAAGAGAATATGGATGGTGAATCCAGGATTTGCCCATGTGCTCTGTTCTCAGATGCAAAGAGCTCTACACACTTAGAAAGTGTGTCGGTGTGCAGCTTAAGAAAATATAAAATTTTCTTTCATGTGAAATCCTGATCGTGCTTAGATACCGTTAGAAATTTAAATCATTCCAAGAATAAACAATTATAGAACATCAAATAGAACTTTTTTATCATTGACCATTTTTGAAGGTGTATTCTATATCTAATTCTGCTAAAAGCACATGTGGTGGAAAAGGACCTTTTAAAGCACATACATGGATGCACATAAATTACTTATCTTGAACTGTGTAATAATTACTGCAATAATGCTTAAAATAAATTGTAAGCACATGATTTTTTTGTGTCGTCAGAACTAAACAGGGTGCTGCTGCTCCTGGTGTCTTGTTGCTGTGCCTTCGATGGCATATTTACATCTTTGTCATTCATGCTTTTCCATTCTACTGAGCCAAATGAAACTTCAATAAAGTTTTCTCTTACACAGTCATTTATTCTGGATTATTTTCTAGCTGTAGTCTGTATTTAAAACAAATGCTGCAGACAGGACAGTCTTTGCAAAGTCTTAGAGTAATGAAGTTTAAACCAAATAGTTAAATACACTCATTACTATTTGACAATACGTGAACCAAACTGCCCAGGGCAGTTGTTATCCAGTAGCTTGCTCTGTGAATGTGTGAATGAGTGAATGTAGTGTGAAGCTCTTTGGGGTCCTATGGACTTGATACAGCACTATACTAGTACAGGCCATTTACTATTTGTCATGATTTTGCTAACAGTGTGGTTGGGAGTATAATTAAAAAGCCTACATACATTCTATCCTCCCTTGAGATTCCAGTGAGCAGATCTGTGGCCAGACAAGAGAAAAAGAGAGGTAACCTACTCCACTTTCTTTGGGTATCTGGAGAGGAAACTCATTTATCAGCTTCCATGGAGGAAACATATTAAGGAAAACTTAATATGTACCAATGGCCATGCATCTTTCTTCATTTTTTGCAGGGTCACTCCAAGTTGCCATGGAAATAGCAGAAATGGAGCTTCAGAAGAATGAAAGTGCAGAGATAGACAGACTGTCCTGATAGGTCTGTACCTCCACCTCCCTACCAGAACTGATCTTGGACTGCCTCTGTCCCTCCTGAAGTCAATAACCAATTCCTTTGTCTTGGAAGTGTTTACCTGCAGGCCGTTTCTATGACACCAGACGACAAAATTACTCCTGTAATCCTCTTTGTTGTCTTTGATATATCCCATAATGGCAGTGTCATCAGTCCTCTTCTGGATATGACACGTTTCAGAGTTGTAACACAAGTCGCCACAAGTCGTACACCTCAGGTGTACAGGTTGTGGCAGGTTGAAGAGGATGGGTGACCACACCGTCTCCTGCAGGACTCCAGTGGTCTGTCTGTGAGGTAGCTGGAAATCCAGGTGACCAGACAGGATTCTGGTAAGCTTTTCCAGATGTGCAGGGATGAAGTAGATACACAGACTAATAAACTCAACTAATCTTGCATCAGCAAGTAAGAAGCTGTGACAACCCAAGAAAACAAGGCAGATATATACACAGGCACTCAATTATCCATTAAAACCACAACAGTAGCAGGTCAATAGATCAATTGTAATGTCTTCAAAATTGGGGGAGTACACAACTCTTATTCCCCTGCCACATATTTCAAACACTTATAAAATTGGACATACTATAGAACAGTGGTGTCCAAAGTCAGTCCTTGAGGGCCGGCATCCTGCATGTTTTAGTTCTCTCCCTGGTTTAACACCTGCATGAAATGATGGCTCATCAGAAGGCCTAAGCAGAACGTTGACTTGCTGAGGAGATTATTACCACTAGGGAGAGAACTAAAACATGCAGGATGCTGGTCCTGGAGGACCGACTTTGGACACCCCTGCTATAGAAGAAACAAAAAGTGGCATTGCATTATTAAAAAAAAACAAACATATAAAACATTCCAATTAGTTAAACATTTAAAGTTATGAGTCAAATTTGCACTAATCACAAATATGGCAGAAATTACAGCAAGCATCTACACAAGAAAAAGAAAAGAGAAACATTTTAATGTTCTAAATTGTTGAGAAAAGTTTTTCTATGAGCAAAGCAATACTAGACAAGATGTGAAGATTTCACCTGATGAAGGTTACCATCACTCACAAACTAAGTCACAGATCTTAGTTTATAGCACAGATAAAATTAAACTCTTCATGATCAGACTTGATGAACCAGAAGTGGTCTCTTTCTTTCTCCATTGCGTCAGTTTTCCTTGGCACTCATCCAACAGTTAAATAAGTTGAAAAATTTGAAAAATCTGTGTCATTTTGAATTTTATCTTCTAAGTTTTCTTCTGATGAAGAATCCTAAGAAATTTCTTTAAAATTTGTCGCAATTTCCTTGCTGTCACAGTTTGATTTCACATCCAGGTCCTTTATGTTTTTGGGAAGACTGGTAAAGACACTGTAATGTCTGTGTTGATAAAGAGTTAACTGTGGTTGTAACTCACTCAACCTGTGAGCAAGCAAACACATCCAGGACTACTTGGTCATGAGGAACATTGACACTTTCAAAATCAACAAAGTCTCCTGATGCCTTTACTGTTAAATCCATAGTTGTGGTTTTGATGGTAACTTTCTCATCCTTAGAGGAATCTTCCATGTCCTTTTGGTCTTCATGGTTCAATGTCCAAACCAAAGTATTTTGATCTCTCGTCCTCAGAGCTCTCTACTAAAACGTCTTTGCCTCTTATGCTCTATCCTAACAACTTTTCAACTCCCCAACAAGAAATCCAAGGTCCCATCAATATCAAAAATCATCTTGACTTGAACAGTTAAAATGGTTTGTAAAATCAGTTTGAAGTCGTCTCTCTGGAATCGATCTACCTCCAACCAAGTTGAGAAGCAAACTGAGAATTCTTTTATCTCTTTGAACTGTTATGACATCGATGAGATCATAGAGGTTCTCATCAACATGATGTCAAAGCCTGTCTGGGGCTTGTTTAGTTGCTATGGAAACAAGTTATGAATGGGGTAAGATTGTCAATTAAAAATCCATGCATAGATATCTAAATTCATAAATATAAGTCAATAAATGTGCAGAAATTTAGGTTTTGTCCTGTCTTCCAACTCGCACGTAAAAATGTGAGATTTTAGGGTTGAAATGTGAAATAATTCTTGTGTGGAAAATATGTTTCAATTTGACAATCATAAACAATACAGATAACAATGGGTGTCCAATTTTAGAAAAATTTAAAAAGCAATAGCCTGATAAAGATGCCTGGTTGTTTTGGGACGACTGTGGAACCTCTGGATATGACAATGCAAAGGATTCTTCATATGATCAAGAAAATTATGAACGCTGACCATCCTCTTCATGAGACCGATTTCCTAATTTGTGCAAAATTTCCCTGTGAGAGGGACCGGTTGATTTTAACATATACCGTATTTTCCGCACTATAAGACGCACCTAAAAACCTTCAATTTCCTCAAAAGCCGACAGTGCGCCTTATAATCCGGTGCGCCTTATATATGGACCAATATTGAGCCACAACAGGTCCAGCAACGGACCTTACCACAGGGGCCGCGTTTCATTGGCTAATGCCCATTTTAGGTCACAGTGCAGCTACCACGTGCGTGACCGTCTCACAAACACAAGCTACAGTAGTAAACATATGCTAATGTACATTGTGGACCATCAAAACCATGAATGCCGACTTACCCAGCCTTGCAAGAACAATAGGCATCAGTGATCTTGTCCACAGCTATATTTATGCTGAGGGTGTGAGGATCTGCTGTTTTCCTCATCTATCGGTAGCTTTTAGCTGTGACGCGCACAATGTTGGAGGCATCCAGTGGCTCAAACACCTTGATGTCGTCCAAAAAAGATGACATGAACTTGTTGGTTCCCCTGTCCATTGTCGTGGCTGATATGTTGTGAAAATCCGGCAGAAATGCTACGCTAATTAACTCAGATCGAAATGAAAGACGTCATGTTTACACAGACATGCAGTAGGCTGCTTACGTAGTTGGTCCACTACGGTAAGCAGCCGCCAACTTCTTTTTCCCCGTAGAAGAAGTAGTGCGCGGTGCATGCTGGGATAGTTGTCAGAACACTGGTTTGTTAATAAAGTTTGATAATACATTTAAAGGGGGGGAGGGGCAGGGGAAGAGAGACAGAGACTGCAGCGGCAGCGTGTCGGTTGGTCTGTGTTACCCAGAAAGCAGTTGGGCATAATATCGCAACACCAACACCGTGAGTGAAACAACGACTGCGCCAGCCTACTATATAAAGTACTCGGGGACCATTTCTTTATTAATGTGGATGTGTAATAATAGAGTATGAAGCGTCTATTCTATGCGCCTTATAATGCGGTGCGCCTAATGTATGAAAAAAGTCCTAAAATAGGCCATTCATTGAAGGTGCGCCTTATAATCCGGTGCGCCTTATAGTGCGGAAAATACGGTACATTTAAAACACACTGGAACTGTTCACACATACCAAAACCTGCATTTAAAATTCAGAAGAATGACCACTTGAGAAGAATCTTTATTTAAACTTGGGCAGTTATACCATCTCTAAAATATGTATGCATACTCAGCAGTATGTACAATTTTATCTAATTGACGACTCACATCTAGAACTTAAAAATAAGAAAAACAGGAAGAATGTACATGATGAAGACATATAAACATGGTCTAATCCTCGACAGAAAACAAATTGAAACGAGAAACAGACCAGAGAAGCTGTTTTTAAATCCACCTGAGTCCAACGCGTTTCCCACCTCTGTAGCATTCCATGAAAGACAACAATGCACAAGTAGAAATCATGTATTTTAACATAAATTTTCACCTTTACTTCCACAACTTGGTTGAATATACAAGATTATCCACAGCGCTGATTCCAGTACAGCAGCTGTGGTTGTTTAAAGGCTTTATCAGCAAAGTCAAGGTAAGAGTGAAAGCAACTATTAAACAGCAGAAATATTTAAAACAGGAAGAGGAAATTATGTTTTGTCATATGAAAAGGGTTTTCATGGTATGGGTCATTTTAGGAAGAGAAGTAGCACCGCCTGCCTTGATAAAAAAAATTAAAATGAAAAAAAAAAAAAAAAAAAATGAAGTATTGAGGCATTGACAGACTGATTGGAGAAAAACCTCATCTAATGTGCAGCAGAAGAGGACTTGCTGTCCAGCAGTTTCTCCACCATGAGCTTGGCATAACGCATGCGGCTGGCCAGCTCCCTGCAGCAGCCGAACTCCTCCAGCAAAGACAGCTTGTAGGTGCGGAAGTCCCGCTTCTCGTCAATGTAGGTCACAGCAGCCATCAGCGGGCAGAGGATCAGTTTAGTGTGGTCCTAAAACAAAACAAAAACAGATAATGGCTTGAGCATGGAGCGTGGTGAGGCTGAGGACGGACAGCAGGAGAGGGAGCGATGCGGGTCAACTCTAACCTGGAAGAAGTTGATCTGGACCGTGCCGTTGCTGAGGTGCAGGACGATGGCGCTTTTTGTTCTAAACCACAGAGAGAGGTACGGCAGCCGCGCAAGCTCGTCCCCTTCCCGCCGCGCCACGTTGGCGCCGGCCTTCAGCAGGTGCTCGCTCATGTAGTTACGGAAGTACTTAAGCAATGTTATCTAAAAAAAAAAAAAAGACAAATGTATCTAGTACTAAAGACGGCATTTAAGCTTCCCTAAAGACTATTAGAGAATCGTTTATTAACTTTTATCCAGAGCAGAAAATGAGCTCAACCAGGAGCTGAATGCTGACCTTCTTGTTGAGTGTAGCGGGGAACGAGCGGACGCTCATGTAGGACTCGGCAGCCATCTTGTCGATGTACTGCAGGCTGTCTCCGTCCGCGTACATGATGAGACGAGTGTAATCGTTGAACAGAACACCCACACTGTTGTCACAGAGCTGGTAGCCTGTAAACAGGCATTTAAACACTTTGATGAGGATGTTTTCTTTTTAAAATCATAATTTTTTTCCCCTAAACATTGTTGGGGTATAAAACAGATTTGATTGGACAGAAACCAATCTCAATTATCACACAGGAGACAAATCAGACATGTAGTGAAATTTTAACTGAATTGAAACCAAATGATTTTATCCCAAATCAACCAACCAGTGAAGGACATTTCAGCTCCAGTTAATGTACAATACCAAGATCTATGATAACTCAAGACTTTAGTTTTATGAGAACAATTCAGTTTGTATTCCAGACAGGTGGAGTTTCAGTCTAAACCCACATGTGAACATTTACACCTTAAGATGAAGTGAAGGAATATTTAAAACTTAGTTAATGACTATTAGGGGTGTAGTGATACAATAATTTCACGATACGATACATTATACAATATTCTGGTCATGATACGATATGTATCACGATATTTGTTGAGCGATACAATTCGCCGCGATTTAGTGCATTTTTACAATTTTCTGAAAGATTTTAGAAGGACAGAGTGATTTTAGTGACATTTTGTGTTCCATAGACTTGAATTTAGTTAACTGAAAACTGATTAAAAGCACCAACTACACAATACCTGACTCTGACTGGACAGTCTTAACAGTCTGCAGCTGGACAAAATGAATCAAAGACGCGGTGAGAGAATTAGTTTCTGTCATTTAATTCATGTGGATTTGACATAAAACTCAAAAGTTTAAACGGTAATCCAGGAGCAGAGTGGGGAGATTATCAGCCTCTGTAGACTCTCAATATGCAAATGATTGCACTTATGTTTTTTCTTTTGGACACTGTGGCTGCATTTTGGAGTAAAAATGGAGCCACAAATGCAGTCTTTTGGACTATGGGGAAAAAGGCTTTTCTACCTTGTCTCCCGGAGTTAGCCGTGGCTGTAAACTGCATTTGTCTAACTGCTAAAGTCGTGGCTCCGCCTCACCCCGTAGTGATCGACTCCCTGCAGCTACGCAGCGCCGCTATTCCCCTGCTTGGATCTCCGAGTAGCTGCCTCTCAGACTGCCAGCATCTCATAGTACTCTCAGTCTCTGATACTTTTTGTCTGTTGCTAATAAGAATGATCTATCAGCCATTGTTATCATGGAAATCCTCACTGCGCCGCGGATTCCGGCTGGGTTTTTTTTCCCCTCTTAGTCTTCCTGCTCAAAACACAGCGCCGCTGCGCGCCTGCTTCGGATGTCATCAACCCATGTTCATTCTTCAGGTAATCCTTTATATACAGAACAGAAACCGCTAAGCTAAAAACTAATTACGAAGTGAATGCTACCAGTCAAAATTTGCATTAATTTCGCGATTTCACTGCTTTTGCAGCTGCTCCGTTCGCGCCGCTACTCCTTTCCGCTTCTCTTTCACGGTTATTTGCGCAACTTTACTTCGTTTCTCAGCAACAAAATACAGCCCATTGTCACATTTATTGAAGATTTTACATTTCCAAATACACAGGAATCTAATGTTTCGTTTCGTACGTTTGGAAGCTCATTCCCTCTCACATAATCGGGAAAGCCGGGGAATGGCGGCGCTTTTGACATTTCCCTGACATTCGGAAACATATGGTTTACTAATTTTAGCATAACTCCGGTTATACCTGGCCTATTAACACAATTTAAAAACTGGTGTGTAGTTTATAATGTGCACTTTAAGCTCGAGTTGAAAGTTAGACTGAGGGAGGCGGAGTCTTGCTGCTACGCCGTAACATACTAGACGTTAAAAAGAGCTGTCAGGCTATGGACCCCTATGGTTTAACGGATCGATACTCGCGGATGAAAAATCGATACTTTCCGAGGGCGGAAAATATCGATATATATATATATATATCGCCAAATCGATTTATTTATACAGCCCTAATGACTATGTAGCCCCGTTAATAAAAGATTTATATAGAGTGATTATCAGTAGACATCATGTTGTGTCAGTCACTCTGAACATGTCACCTCCAGGAAGCAGGCAAAATTATATTATTCTAACATTTAAGCCATTTACAATTAGACTAAACATAATTTACAAGCTGCTGCCAGTGGGATATCTTGTCTTTGATTGTAAATTTCAGATTTGTATCTCTTACATGGTGAGACAAGGAATACACCTTGCAACTCAAGTTTTTCTCATGCACTGATGCTCTTTGCAAACACATCCAAACTTCAAAATGAATAAAAATCAAATGCCACACTTTATGGCTTACTGCAGATCCCTTCATAGTCCTGTTAAAGAGCTAAATTGATGTTTAGGAGTCAGATGTCTTACATTCTCACTTTTTGGATGTTTGTAATACTTACCTAGTCCGTATTTGTCTGAGTAGTCAACCCATTTGCTTATCCAGAAAATGGGAATGCATGCGGGATCCTCTGCTTCCTCTGAAAAGATAAACCAAACTTTTCTAAGCTGATCTTTTCTAATTTGACACAAACAGCCAAGAAAAACTGAAAAACGAACCGACCTTGCCGGATGAATGCCTTCTCTGCTGGCTTGGAGGCCATGATGCTGTTGAGCTGCTGAAGCATGTCTTTCAGGTGGTTCTCTGACGGCTCAATCTCTCTGCAAACAGAATACAAGTCAGAATGGTTTATATCTTTACAACAGATTGAAAACAGACAACTTAGAATAGAATATACTTTATATTGCTTATTTGTTGAAAGCTACTCCATCTTAGGTAATAAACACAAAGTTTGTAATATATATATATATATATATATATACACACACACCTAAGAGTGATGAGTTCAACATAAGTAGATATAAACAACAAGCAATCACAGGCAATATATTAATCAATAAATAACCTATAAATTAGCACAGACTTGGGCATTGTAAAACCTAATGGCAACAGGTAGAAATGATCAAAAAGAAAAACTTGAACTCAGACATGCAGGAAATATCTCATCTTACTTTGGCACAGCATCGTCTTTCACCTCCATCTTCTCTGTCCCACCTAAAATCAAAACAGCAATATTTATCTAGAATCAGACCTACTAAAGGCATCGTTCAGACCCGAGGCCTAATATGACCTAGAGAGGCGAGACTCATTACCTTTGTTGTTCAAAGCAGAGAGGGGACGTCGCTGGCCGAGCTCTGCAGCGGTGGAGGGGGCAATGGAGAAGCGTGGGGGGACTGTGAGGCATGTGGTGGGCAGGCGCAGCGGGATGTAGCCCGACGTGAGGAACTCGTCCTCTTGCAGCTGAGTGATGGTGGGCCTCTGAGCAGGATCGGCGTGCAGCATCCTCTTGATTAGCGACGCTGCGGCGGGGTTGATGTGCTGCATACAGTCCAGGAGGTTTAAACTAAGCCTGTTCAATTTGTTCCACAAAGCAGCATAATCACAGCAATCTTACCCAGGGGATGACGTAGCTGTTTTTCTTGATGCGACTGTAGGTTTCCTTCAGACAGGATGTTTCAAACGGGGGCTTACCCACCAACAGAGTGTACCTGAGAGAGCAGACAGAGGACAGGTTACTGCACTGGATCGTTACCTGGTGTCAGGATAATGATCTTGACCAACTTGGTTCCAAAACTATGTTCCATACTGTATTTTCAAACTTACAGTATGCATCCCAGTGACCAGACGTCCACTTCATAACTGTGGCCTTTTTTACAGAGAACTTCAGGTGCTATGTAGTTGGGCGTTCCGCACAACGTCTTCTTCCGTTCGCCGTCAAACTCGATCTTAGTAGCCAAACCAAAGTCCCCTACAAAACAAATATGGAATGTTTTAAATATTAAGACTTCAACATATTTAGGACAAAAAAAAAAAAAGTGTCCAAAATATGCAATGTTATTTTTCATCTGAACAAATAACATGCAACATGTAATAAAACATGGATTACTATTGAAAGAGCTGCCTTTTAGGTGTATTGTGATGCATTGCAGGTTCATGCATGGTGGGGCTGACTGATAAGACTCAGCTCATACTTGTGCATTTTCTGCACAAGTAAAGAGTGATGAAGCAACAACTTAACTTGAAATGATTACAGACCATTAGTAATCATGAGAACTGATCATTCCAGATCCATCTGCTCCTCTCTAAATTACATTTCATCTTGTTGTTGGCCAATTTTTCTGAAATCCACATAGGTCTTGCAAAGACAAACCAAAGAGAGGTTTTCTCTCTTTGGTTTATTTCGTTTGCATTTCCTTTTTAATTTATGTAAAGCACTTTGAATTGCCTTGTTGCTGAAAATGTGCTATACAGATAAAATTATATTCCCATAATATTTTGTACAGAAATTAAAAGTTTTATATAAGCATATTATGGCTAAGTACCTATTTTAACCTCCATCTCGTCATTGAGGAAGATGTTCCCCAGCTTCAGGTCTCTGTGAATGACTCTGTTGTTATGCAGGTAATGGACTCCCTTCAGCAGCTGGGTCATGTAGTACCGGGCCTCTGGCTCTGTGACAGCCTTACGCCGCTTGTGCAGCTCCAACAGAGACTGAAAAAAGAAGGTTTTTAATAAACACATTAAAAAAACGTATTCCAGTTGACTAAACTGTAAACCTGGAGTCCCTCCAGTAATATTTGAATAAACTGTCTGTGTTAAACTGCCGTAACACAAATTCGGGTGTTTAAAGTTGCAATACGTGGTAATTTCTTTCCGCTTAAAATATAGAGGCTTGGTAAGCATTGATCGTTGTATTATTACACTTACCCTTCTCCTGCAGATTTCCAGGACCACAAAGACGAAGTCGTCGTCCTCAAAGAAGCCGTGGAAGCCAACAATGTTCGGATGATTAAGGCTCTTGTGAATGGCGATTTCAGACGTCATCTTTTCCCTTTGGTGCTGCTTCAGGATCAGAGATTTCGGCACAATTTTCCCAGCGAATACCTGCTTCGTCTCTACATTTGTGATTTCGTAGCATTTGGCGAAGCCCCCCTTCCCCAGAAATCTTCCTCTCGTGTATCTCTTCGTGGTGCGGGGGTCAACCAAGATGTCTGGGATCTCTTTGAGAGGCGCCGACTTCGGATCGGAAAGTGCAGATGTAGGAGCTGGCTTCGCAACACCAGCACTCATTTTGGCTTAAGGAAGCTTTTCGGTTGTTTTTTTTGAAGAAATAAACCACGTAAGCGGTTCAACGAAGCGATTAAAGTTAGCCTTAACTCAACCGACGCTAGTTTAACCTGGCAAGCTAGCTTCCTTCCGCTTGCATTCGTGTTTAAATCAAAACTAACGCCCTTTTGGTGCAAGTGTTCATTAAGACAACATTAACCATTAAAACAACGACGCATGAAAAGCAAACTTTAAAAAAGTCATTAAATAATTCGCCAGACCTGCCCGACTGTAGTTACTCGATTGTTCTCTCCAGCCTTATGACAACAGTTTTCGGTACAAGTTTAAATTGCTGCCTCTGTCGTTATCGCACTCTCTGATTGGCCCACAGGATTTGAATTGTAGGGCGTTGCAGCAATGCATCGTGGGACTTCTATGTGAAAATAGCCTATCGGTAAACGAGAAAGCTGCATCGTCGTCGTGATTGGGTCATCACAATCCTGTTGGTTGCCTATGGTTTCCGGAACAAGGAGGTGAAGGGAAATTGAGTATAAATGGGATTTATTTAAGCGTTGTGTGGTTTGAATCGTGATTTAAAACACGAAGCTTTAAAAAGAGAGTATCTTTTTTTAAAAAAAGATAACAATTTTATTGTACAGTGAGAAATATTTTTTGCCAAGATATTTCACCCATAATAATAAAAAATATCTTTAAAAAACAAATTCCAAATCATATATCCAAGTGTTATGGATATATGATTCCATCTTTCCTCTATCTGTTTTATCTGCTCACATGCACAATGCTGCATGCTTACATAACCATAACATATGTTATGGGACTGGGACTGGCGACAGTCCCAATCTTTGGTTCACTTGCTGGGCTTCACTCAGCGCTGGTTGGTAATGACACTCTGTATCTGTTCCAATATTACTTGTGTATGACTTGTAACATTTAATCATTTTCGGCATTACAGCCTGTTTTATATCTCATTATTTCTGAATGTAATGACTCTCAGGTCCCGGAACCGGTAAACGGACATGGGTGTTGCGCGGAAGGGAAAATGGTTGCACAACACAAGTGTATTTGGGAAAGGGAAAGATGGAAAAGTTTATCAGAAAAGTTCTTCTTCTTTCCGTATACAAGCTCTTCTGGTCTAGAAACCTATCTACAAGCATAACTTTTCTCCTACTAGCTGTTATATTTTGAATAATGGGAATATTTTTATATGCTTTTTTATGTAAAATGAATGGAACACGGTATTGCACTGGCAAAGCATGAAGGGAATCTCCTTTCTTACAATGATTTTTTAAATGCAAATTTAATTGGCCTGCTAAACCAGGAGAATATGCAATAGTGTTTTCTGCTCTACCTAACGGAATGCTGCTGCAACTTTCCCTAGTTGTAACTACTAATGTTCTACCTAATAATATATTATTATAATATATTATATTATATATATTATTATTATTATTATATATTATTGAGTGGAGATTTTGATATCTCAAAAATACTCCAATAAAATTATCAATAATATCAATAAAATTAGATATATATATAAAATAAATGTATTAGAAATATATTCTTAAACATGTCCATGTCCCTGCTGATCAGATTATACAGAAAAGGAATGAAAAAATGAAACCAAGACTGAGGACATTGATCAGAATGGATCCAACACAGCTGCCAGCCCAGACTGCAGCCATCCTGGGTTCAGTTCCCACTGCCACTCACTCAATGGTTTTATGTCCATTTTGTCTGTCACCTCCAAAATAAAGTCACCAGGGGCACAAAAACTGAAAACGAGTGTTGATTATAAGCTATCTTTCATCTTGACTGCTTTGGAGTTGTGGGAAAAATGTAAATTGTTGTGCAGAAGCTAATGGGGCCAGACAGCTACTAATGTTCATATGAAGTGACTTTTCACCTTTAATTTATATGTTAAAGCATTATTTAAATTTTATTGACTTAATCTTGTTTGGAAATGAAGAAGAAAACAGACACTAAACAATAAACCATCAAAAATGTTTAATAGAAATTTTAACAAAAACTAACAGTTCTTTTTTTGTTCCTTTTTATATAACAATTTTCATCCACAAAATAAAAAAACAAAACAAAAAAAAAAACAGTTAAAACAGCAGCTGTACTAAAATTAACAAGGGACAGAGCTTTAAAAGGATCTTCAGTCAAACTGGTTTACTGTGTTTTATATATGCAGTAAAAAGAGCTTCCTCTTGCTGCTTATGGGATGTTCTCAGTTCACAGCATTAAAATGCATCAGTTACCAATAACTACAGCAATCTGGATAGTGTAGAGACAATTCAGTAAATGCAACTAGTTACATTAGAATGCCCTCGGCTGATGACGGGTTTAAGTTGGCTACTTTAATGTTGCATTACATTAATGTTTGCATCCTTCTCACAATGGTGGAGTTTCAGCGTCAGCTTTAGCACCTTTCTTAGTCGGCCTCACGCCGTAGGGATATAAAGAGACGTCTCCGTTCTGATGCCCGATCACCAGGGTGTCCTCGTGCCCCCAACGAGCCAGTTGCCAGTACCCGTCCTCCTGAGCCTCCATCATTTGGGACGTCCCCCCTTCTCCGAGCTCCCACACACAGACGCAGCCGCTCTGACTCAGGCCCACCACGCTGCTGCGGTTAACGTCCACTTCACAAAGCCTTGCAGGGCAAAGGAAGAAGTGGTGTGCATTACCTGGATGTGTAATAAACAAACTTACACAAGCCTTGTTCTCCGTCTGACTTCGTCTCACCTGCCAGTCCAGCCATCCGGAGGATACAGCCAAGTAGATAAGACAGATCTTCCACTTAGAGGGTTGATGCCGACTAAAGAGAACAGAGCTGGCTTCGACCTCTCTGAAAGCAAGCATTTCTCTCTTGCCTTTTTCTCCTCTTGGTCCAGGGAGCTTAGAAACTGATGTTGCAGCAGGACCAACAACACTCCCTGCACAACATCAAACACACAGAAAGTTACCACCCAGGATTTAAGTGACTCAATCATTTCAAGAGATGTTGGCTACTTACACAGTAGGAGTAACCTTTGAGACAGGATGTGTTGGATAAACTGTCTTCAAGCAGCACTCTGCTCAGCAGATGGCCACTCTTTAAATTCCTTCAACAAGCAAATGGAATAGCTCAAAATCAGTAAACTTGTATGGAAAACACCTTGCCACAGATGCTCAATTGGATTTAAAATCAGACTTTCATCTGAACCATCAAACGGACCCCGTTTTGTATGTTTAGGCTTGTTATCCTGCTAGGAGGTCAACCTTCACCTCAGTCTGAAGACATTTCAGCCTCCAAAACTTTTTTTCCAGGATTGCTCTGTTACTATCTCCATGAATCTTTACATAAACTGCCCAGCGTTTTTCTCCCTGTTGTATAAGCATTACTCTACAGCATGATGCTGCCACCGTCAAGTGTCTCAGTAGCGACAGGGTGATGATGTGCAGTGTTACTTTGACAAATCACAAAATCACAGTCCTTTTAATATGTTCTTCCGCCTGAGCTGTGAAGCTCTGCAGCTCCTCCAGTGCAGACCCAGTTTGCTTTTATTATTACAGTTTTTCTCAATCGCTTTGGTGGATTTCTCATATCATTTTCGACATTTGTCAAATGGTTAAGTGCATTTCTCAAAATGATTCGTACAAACAGCAAAACAACATGGATCATCGGCAAAATCTAATTTCCTCCTTGAAATCCTTAGTTCATCTCTCAAAATTAAATATTTGCATCAAAGACCATATCAGTGCCTCAAAACAATAAGTTCTTGTTTCATAGTGTACAGACCAGACAGTCAAATTGATTAGCCATGTTGTCCATAGGACAGTGGGATGTTCTATAGTGATGGATGTTGTGAAGACAAACTTTGTAAATTATAATTGTGGGAGATCAATGGGCAAGAGACTGGACAAGATTCACTTATTTGACTTTACTGCAATTTATTGACAGACCATGTCATTGTGATACAGAAAGCAGAGCACAAAGAAAAAACATCTAAAGTAACAAGAGGAAAATATCAATCCCCTTAAGGAAAACGGCCCATTCAGTGTGGCAGGAATTACAGTTCAGTCTTCCTCTACTTTCCATCTCCATCTCCATGAGAAAAAAATTCTTCAATGGAGATAAGGAATGAAGAGAAGTGTGAGAGGAGCTCCATCAGCATCATTACCTGATGGAAACTGGCATTATGTCCTCAGCCTCTTCCTCTCTTTTGCCTCCTCACTCCTCTTCTTCTTCTCCAACTCCTTGTCCTTCCATTGTCATAAACGTAACATCGTGTTGTACTCTCGCTACATACACTATTTATCTGCCAGCTGATGGTTCATGAGATGAACCTTCAATCTATCACACATTTATCTGGTTGGATTCACCTGGGAGCAATTTACCAGTTCAGGACAGATTTAGAAAAATGTCTAATGGTAATGTATAGAAATATGTTTGATATATTATGAGAACCTGATAAAGCAAATTTCATGTTAAAACTTACACAAAGTTATGCTTAAATGTTGTGGAGTTTGAGACAATTCAACAGACTCGTATAATAAATTTTGATCAATATGACACTAGCAACTGAAAATGTAGGAAAAAGCAGATACGTGTACATAATCATTTGTATGATGTACAAAAGCATTCGCAACTTGTTGAAAGACGCAAGAAACTGATTTTTTGATGTGAACCAGCGACACAATGATTTGAAGATTGAACAAATAGTTTGGAGAATTTTAATTCTGTTCTGAGAAATGCACCAAAGTGACTGAGAAAAACTGCAATGATCCCATCAGTTTAGAAGATCCTACACAACATGCCAAGCTTCACGATTTTCCAAACTCAACTTTCCAGAATTCTCAGTCATTATTAGATATTTCAAAATACTGCATATGCAAGAAGTTTACAAATTTCACCTGAACTTTCTACTCTGGGGTATGGAAAAGGAAAGAAAAGAAACTGGAAATATGGAAGGTAGAAAGGACACAATGATAGAAGAGAGGGTAGAAAAGAGTGAGAGGAAGGAATGACACAAACAAGAAAGGAAAATGGAAAAACACACAAAGAAAATCATTTGTGGGGACTTTCCACTGACTTCCATTCATTTCTACAGCCTAACCCTAAACCTAACCCTCACCATTACATACCTAACCCTCACCAAAACTCATTTCTACAGCCTAAACCTTACCTTTACCCTTTTCCTAACCCTAACCATCACATACCTACCCCTAACCCTAACCAAAACTCAATTCATACCTTAGCCCTAAATCTGACCCCTGACCCATAAACAGGGTTTCCCCTCGTGGGGACCAGAGCCTGGTCCCCACGAAGAGCGATTGGTCCCCACAACGGAGTATATGTCAGGAAAATCGTCCCCACAAGGTATTACAAACAAACGCACACACGCACACACACACACGCACAGAAAAACCGAGTGTTATATTGAAGAGTTTGGCATTAAAATTACAATTCCAAAAAACGATTATGGTTGATTTTTAAATTGGTCACACAGTGTTAGGTGCTCATCCTCTAAACCATGATTTGGCCAAGCTTCATTCTACTATCACTTACCAGATGAAAAGATGTCCTACTTCATCTGTGCCGATGAGAGCGTCAGGAAGCCCCTCTACTGGAGCGAGGGCGCTCACACAAACACCAGGAGACACGAGAGGCTGAGGAGTCAGCAAGCTGACAGACACACAAGTTGAGAAACTAAAAAGCCTGTGCGTCAGTGCCAAGAGACGAGGCAGACTCTTCCTTACCTGATGCTGTCTGACAGGGTAAACACCTGCAGAGTGGAGCCTGCGGCCGAGTCGGAGGAGGTAACCACTCTGGAGCTGAATAAGCCAGCCACTGCCTGGATGATGTCCTCAAGTATCAGCGTCTGCCTGAGGCTGCAACAGGACAGGAGTCTGCAAAAACAAACAGTTTATATACTGATGAACTGATAAACTGCTTTATCAGCACCTTTATGTCAAGGCCGAGTATTTCTCAGAAATTTCCCACTGGTTTGTCTGACTACACATTGAAACGCAGCTAAGCTGGTTGTGCCGTTACTCTGAGGTATATCAAATGTAGCTTAATTTTTTTATCAACAATTCAGATCACAATATTAAAATACAGAGCATTACCTCAGCTGTCTTATTTCCAGCTGACCAAGAGACACCAATATCAGGCCTGCTGAGTCTGGGACAGGAAACACGTTTATCACAGGCTGCAAACACAAAACATATTCCATGTCTGAATCAAGAAATGTTTAGGATTTTCTTAGTACCTTGTATTTCTTCAGCTCATTAAATTACAACAAAATGTTTTAATCAGCTAAAACAACAATATAGCAACTGAAGCAGTTCACAGTTAATATTATTGATTTTATTAGCCTATGTAAGTAAAGCCAGATCCTGTCAGAAGCCATTTCTGTCACAGGAGCCACTGGTTGTCATGTTTCCTCTTATTTCTTTTGCAGTAAGTTCTTTTTGGATGTTTCTGTTTAATCTGGTATTAGCAGTAGTTTTGCTGGCCCCTCTGTGCCTTTTGTTCTGTTTGTCTGGGTCACCAGGTCCACCTCTATGTTTTTACTTTTGGGTTTTGCTCGGACACAGAAAGTGATGGTTCTCAGTCTTCTTTCTTTCTTTACAAAAAATAAAAAGCAGCTGAACAGAAGTTTTAAGAAAAAAACCACTGAGAAGAATAAGGATTTAAATAAAAAAAATGTTTGAATCTGAGTCTTTCTTAAATATGTTGTGACATCGAACAATTGTTGATCACCCAAAATTAAAGAAATTGGGCTGATCAATCTATTCGGCCCTCAAAGTCAAGTTCCTACGGGAAACACTACAAAGACATGTGTTTCCAGTGTAATCATTTTTTCCTAATTAACCAGTTACGTAATAACATATTTTACATAAGAAATGACAAGAATAATTTGAACCAAATGCAAGTGGTGGTCAAATTTATCAAGAAACTTGATAAATTTGACTGGTAGTCGATCACACGCCCATCAGAGACCCTGATCCCCCCTTTACTCTATCCAAGCGTAATAATGGAAAGTTGAGTGAAAGGAAAAGGTACTAGAGGTACTATGTTTGGTACTATAACCAAAACATTAAGAACCGCCAAACAAACATCCTTGGGACATGAACTGTGATTGAATTGAAGACAACATTTGTTGTGAAATAAGAAGCCTAAAAACAACAAACAGAAGAAGTCACCTCACTGAAAGTCCAGGTGTGTTTGAGGCTCCAGTTACATTCTGAAGTCTGGCTCCACAGGCACACTGCCCACTTTCCTGCTGCTGCGACACACACACCGGCTGATGGGTCTGACACACAGCACACATCCACCAGAGAGCCCCCTGCTGGCGCCTGGCAGGCACAAACACTGCTTACCCCACAAAACGCAGCTCAAGAGGATGCCCACAATGTTTTTACTCAGTAAGTAAAAAGCAAAGCAACAAAGAACAAATTTTACCTCCAGTGTGTGTGTGCACCTCAGTAAGAACTTCTCTGCAGGTCCGTCTGTCGTTATTCCCACTTCCACGGCCGAGCCTTGCAGTTGGATCCTGGACTGAGTCGGGCAGTCGTCAGGCTCCTCTCTGTCACCCTGATCTCTTGGAGCCAGAGGGTCTGATAAATCCTGAAGCTGACTGCAGAGAGAGGGAGGAGGAAGAATGGAAGGGAGGGAGGTGATGGATGCACCAGGACAAAGATCCAGAGGAGACAGATCCTGGGTGGACGGGCTGGGAGACGGAGGCAGGCAGAGAGGAGGAGCAGAGGGAGAGGAGTCAGAAGGCAGGCGAGCAGCATTAGGGGTGATTCCCAGGGAGGGCAGGACCGGACTGGTAGCTAGAGTGGGTGACGGATGGTAGACGGATGGCAGGCCTGTACAGGGGCACCCCATTGCATCCAGAGGAGACTTAAACAAGAACTGAGAGGCTTTACTTTTAATCGTTCCGTCCTCAGAAGAGTCTGTTTTAGTAGGTTCTGCAAAATCTTCTGCAGGATACTGTGGGTTTGGGTTATTTACAGGAGGGTTTGCTGCAGTGCTGTCAGTGCAGCTGGCCGGAGCTTCCTCTGCTGCTTTACTTTCAGAGAAATCAAAGGAAAGCATCTGAGTGATGCGTCCATCTATGAGTCCGAGCTCTTCTAAAGAGGGTTGCTTTTCATGTTCAGAATGCTCAACTTCTGGCTCATCTGAAAGTTGAACATCATTTTCTTTGTGTGGTGTTTGGTCCACCAGACCCTGTGGTTCATCTGTGCTTATAGATGTACATGTAATGCTGAGGGCCGCCCAGTTTTCAGTTCCAGCATCAAGCTCTTCAGTAAACCCTTGCACCACTGAAACAGCTTCTGCTGAGGTGTTGAGAGCGTCCGCACTGAGCTCTGCATTTGTTTCTGGAATACTTGGGTTACAAAGCTCTTCATTTAACAACGTGCCTATCAAATGATCTGTAACTGTGCATTGTGTCTGCTGTGGAGATGTTCGCTCGCTCTTGTTTGGACGGGTAGAATTTCTGATGGTAGATGTGGAATTGAGTGGGTGGGAACAGGGCATCAGCAGATCAACGGCGCTGCGCCGGCAGCTGGAGCGTCTACGTGTGTTGTGTGACGGGGTTGATTCCACGGCAACTTGACGGAGCTTATGCAGCTTCAAAGAGGCAAACTGATCATCAGGGAGGTGAAAATCTTGCTGGATGTCCAGGCTCTTCAGGCGGCTGATCAAACAGGGAAGAGAAAGCTGAGCTGTCTGAGACGATGAAGAGGAGGAGGGCAGGAGAAGAGCCTGAGAGTCTGATGAGCCTGCAGGACACAAGTTATAGAAGAAAAAATAGATTATGAAATTAAGAAAACAAACAACAAAAACAATCATGTAAAAATAAAATGATGATCGTAATTAATGAGGACAGCGTGACTAAAACAGAGTTGAGTATCTACATTTGACCAGGGCATGTAGATACTCAACTGTCAGATGTTGAAAAGTGTTCCAACATTTAAAAATCCAGCTCGAACCACAGCAGACAGAGGTCACAGGTCAATATGGAGAAAAATATAACATATAATGCATTTTATCCTTTGTGTTTTTAGGAAGCCTCTTATGGGTCAATCTTTCTGCCATAATTCAAGAGCACACACTGAAAGCAGGACTTCATGTCTTTCTTCTCAAAACTTGTAATGCTTGAACTCAAAACCTCTGCTCTCTTTCAAATATTCACTGTGCTCTCTCAAACCTTTCTCCTCGCTCTCAAAACTTGTCTCTGCTCGGATCAATTCTCTTCTTGCAAACCATTTTCTGCTGGAGCTTGGAACAGAAAAGTACAGTCACCTGGCAACCTCTCAGCCAATAGAATGAAAGTGTTGTACTGGGTGTGTTGGTTTCCTTCTAGTGGGTGCTAATGTGTGGCTACTATCGATTTTAGAAGCTTTCGAATTATGGCAGAAAAATACCCCCATAATCACAGATTTCCATTTCAATACATTGTCTACTTAAGCTTCATTACTGAAAATAAGCTCTCATGATGAAAACAGCTGGCTTTGACAATTCTTCCCTCTTGTAATGCACAATGTTTGGCAATGCAGAAAAGAAAGGGAGAACAACATGGAGTTTCCAAAGGATACCACCAGTGTTCCACTTAGAACAGGGGTGTCCAAAGTCGGTCTTCGAGGGCCGGCATCCTGCACGATTTAGTTCTCTCCTTCGTGGTAGTTACAACCTTTACCTCTTAGGCCTCTAATGAGCCATCATTTGATCCAGGGGCGTTAAACCAGGGAGAGAACTAAAACATGCAGGATGCCGGCCCTCGAAGACCCACTTTGAAAGATAAATTAATATTAGAGAATTAATATCTTATTTCAACAAAAATCTTAAAAATAACACAGCCAAATAATTTTACTTCAATAAAATACCATCAGTCTGCAGAAGCAGAATGTGTGTGTACCCCAGGTCAGAATGTGTGTGTACCCCAGGTCTACCTGTGTTCATCTGTTGGGGTCTGCTGGTGCTGCTCTTCAGAAAGATAGGATAGACTTTCTCCTGTTGTTCAGCAGTAAAACCAACTGGAGTTCCACTGACTGAAGAAGAAGGTTGGGCTGGACAGCTGTGGGTAGGAGTCTGCCGGAATAACACTGGTTCGGTGTTTGTCTCATCGGCTTGATGGATCGACTGGGTAGCCGGTGCAGGGCTGAGGGGGGGCTGGAGACCTCCTGAGGTCAGGCTACATCCTTCTTTAAGAAGCTGTTGTCTCGGAGGTCTTCCCCTGCCTCTGCCTCTCCTTGTCCCTTTGGGTGGACGGACGCCGGGGCCCCGAAGCGAAACAGGAGCTTCCGAAATGCCAGAGGCAGAAAAGTCACTGGAACTCTGGGAACAATCTTTGGAAGTGTTGGGTGGCTTCAGAGAATCCACAGATGTGGACGGAATTGTGGAAGAGGGTGAATCCGTCTGAGTGTGCCGGTCTGACCGCTGTACGTCCTGGTTCGCCCTCCTGCTGCGGCCTCGACTCCTGCGTTGTCGCCCTGCGCTCAGCTGGGACATTATGACAGCCTGGACATCTGGCTGGGTCTGGGATAGCGTCATCTGCCTTGTGGTTCTAATGTAGTACTCTACAGGGAAAAGTAGTCCTTCCACTAATGTGCAGGAGTCTAGGAGATGTACAGCGTTCTCGTCTGCTGTGGTCCGATTATTTTCCTCTATTATTTCTACAGATTCCTCATGTTTTTCAGTTGCTGTCATCTGGGCTCCATCATGGCTGCCCTCTTCACATGCCACTGGTTTTCTCACTTGGCTTTGACTGACACCATCTTCTCCCATCTTATTTATTAAACTGTTTTCTCTAGTATTTTGTCCTCTACTCTCTGTTGTTAAAGCAGGTCTACTGCATTTTCCATCAACTTCTGGACCAATTTTTTCCCTTGTTTCTTCCTGGGATCTTTGATTCCCATTTCCTGTTTTGTCCCCAGGTTTGGTGTGTTCTTGCGTGCTCCAATGTGTGAGTAGCAGAGAGGGGGACTCAGATTCTGGATCAGAAAACAGCTCCTCACTTTCAATGAAGACATCTTCGTCTTTGATCGTCTGCTCCTCATCTCCAGGTCTTCTGTTTCCTGTCAGCTCCTGCTGTCGCTGGGCTGAGCCTTCGGGAGCGTTGGCACTCCTCTTTTCCCAGCGCAAGCGGCTGCGTCTCGACCGCAGGCGCAAGGCCGGGCTGGGTCTGTGGCTGCCAGCGACGTCACTACTGAGATCTGAGGTTTTGGAAGAAGTCCGATCTCCAGAAAGTGAGAATCGTGTTGCCTGTTGTCTCCTGATTGTACTGGATTCTACTGCACCTGATAAACATCAGATTAGTACTCGTCAGTTCATTTCTGTACAGGTTTAACTGCAATGCCAATGAAATTACAGGAGTGTAAAATGAGAGATTTCATATAGCATTGAGTCAGACTTACCTTGACACCGTAGTGAACCTGGAGTTGCATCGTTTGTGTTAGATGTGAATGAGGAGGGGGTAATGCAGGCATTAGATGGAATCTCTGGATTGTTCAGGTCTTTCTGCAGAGAAATCCTGTTTTTCACATGCCTCTTCAACGCATCCACACACTCAGCACGCTGCGTGAGAAACAACATGAGCTTAAAACAAAACTTTTCCTCCATTTCCCTTGATAAAGCAGCAATGTGTCTCATAGCTGACAATTGGCATTTTTGCCCCATCGCACTTGTATCAGTGCTTAGCTTCTGTCCAACAAACGTTGTTTTTCACTGCCATCTACTTAGAACTGGAGTTTGTATTTATTGAAATGCTAAAGACATGTTCTCACACTACCTCTTATTCACACAACTTCAATTAGTTCTTCATTTTGTGTGTGAAAAGAAATTAAAGAAAGTTTGATTAAATGTTAAAATCAAAATCTGTTTCATACAGGCCTGGTTTCATTGATTTTTGTTTTAACCACAAAAATTATGTATTATTTTCGCTAATAAAATTTATTAGAAAAATGTATTCTGATTCACCATTTCATAACTTTTCTTGTCTAATAAAATCATCCAACTAGACAAAAACAAAAAGAAAAAAAAAACATCGGATCACAAAACATCACCAATTTTAAGTGTCATAATATTCAGCTCCTTTACTCCAATATCCCTACATAATGTGCAGGCAACTAACTGACTCATAATTGCTTATGTTTAAGCAGTTGGTGGTGAAACCTGAAACTGCTGCTGCACAAGTCCAACAAGTTATTGCTAGGTAACCAAAGAGTGGTGGCATCATCATTTGTTGTTGATGCTACCAACCTTGCCAGGTTGAGCAGCTAAAACCGTTCCTCTGTTTACATCCCCCAGAATGCAGAGCAACTCTGCATCGGTAGTTCAGTGAACATTTTATGTGTTGAATATTCTATCAAATGAATTATCTAGTCTGTAAAATGGCACAGTTTGTAGGACTGTTGCCTTGCAGCAAAAAGGTCTTAACTCTCACAGTCCAAAGAAATGACTGTCTAAATTCTCCATAGTTGTGAGTGTGTTTGTCACTGTTTTGTCCTGCAATGGATTGGCAACCTGTCCAGGGTGACCCCGCATCTCGCCCGTATGAAACAAAATGTGAATTGTAAAAAAATACTTTTGCAAGGCACTGCATTATTGGAAAGAGTGATGTCACTTTCATATTTACTTCTGATTTCTGTTACATTTTTTTAAAGTGTAGAAAAAGAATACGCGTCTCACCTTTAGTCTCTGGGCTGTCTTGAGATACTCCCTTTGTAAATATGCCAGTTTTCTACGGAGCTGAGAAGGAATAATACAAATGAGTAATGTAGCTGAATATCATTTAACTCGAGTGTGAAGAGAATGTTAAGTTACCTTTTCCTTGTCATCACATTGCAGTGTGTTCCTCAGCTGTTCCTCACTGTGCAGAATATTACCAATATTGGCATCCATCCTCCTCAACAAACACAACCTGACAAACACCGTACATACCACCAGCTAACGCTGATTTGTCACGGTGTTATACGGCTATAAACATATTCTAATTATACTTATCTACGCCGTTAGGGTAAATAATAACAAGCTAAAGGCAACGTATTACGTTTGTTGCGAACTTTAACTTTAACAACCAACAGCAACAATTAAATATGCCTACAGACAAAGGCATATAAAAGTAAACTTGCCGATTATGACATGTCAAAGTTAAGAGTTCAATTTGAACTCTGCCATCAGCTTGTTTATGAAAGTTTACTTCACTGTTCGATTATCCAGGTATTGATTTACTTCTAATTTCCCGCTACTCAAACAGGCATCAGGAATGGAGTCAAGATGACTCGATCGGCGTCATATGCGTAAGACGTAAGCGCGGTGACAACAAGCGCACCGACATAATATAAGAGTAAAGACGCCGCATTGGCTGCTTCGGCGCAGGAAATACGGCGGCCATCTTGGAGCGGTCATCCCTCCTACTTTGCTCAACCAAAACAATAGAAGATGCCTCAACACTGAGGGATATTGTTGTTCATCATTAGTCGATGGTCTAATGATGTGAGTGTCAAAAGTAAGATACGTCCCAAATCTTCCGTTTTTGTTTTGAAGGTTTCCTAAAGACACGATGTGAGGAAGAAGAGGGAAATATCTTTAAAGAGAGACGGATTCACTGCAGCACGGATGAATCTCGCATCGGATTTTGGACTCAATCTCAGCTGCTGAATCACTCTGAAGCTAGAACTCGTCGGCTGAAAAACATATATCTATATGTATGTACATACATACATACATACATACATACATACATACATACATACATACATACATACATACATACATACATAAATACATATAAACATCCAATATATATTATTCAGTATTAATCATTATTTATTTGTGCCATTATTAATCATTATTTATTTGTGTTTGTATAGTTATATAAATATGTATTGATATTACTAAATAATTTATTAAATAAATTATGAACGGCTGTGTGCTTTGTAATATGCTCTTCATACATCAATATCAGAATATTCCATTCCTATTCTATTGCTATAGCCACTAAGAATATTTAAATATGATGAACTATGTATTAAAAACATACTTAAAAATACAATTGTTTATGAATGTAGCTTTGATAGATGGTTGAATATGGTTTTCAGTAACAAAAAAGCGTGTTATGATCAATTAAATGCGCTGATACGTCATTGTGCCTGCTAAACACTTAACGCTGAGTGGCGTGGTGGACCGCTCTAAGATGGCCGCCCTAAATCTCGTCAGCGACAATAGGCGAGAGCGGTCCATGAGGCGTCTACTCTTATATTACGTCTATGCGCACCACACCCTAAGCCTCTCTATGTATGCTTAACTAAATCACAATACAAATACAAACAGTACAAATAATTAAAAAGGGAAATAGGCTTATAAGATCATTTTCTCTTGTGAGATGAGATTTTGTTTTGACTCAACAACAATCACTTTTTTTATTTGTTGTGTTTTGCAAGAAAAATGCCACAACAAACGCATAATAAAAAATATTAACTGCGGTGAAAAATAAATTAATCATCTGATATTTTCTTGGTGGTGCTATGACTTTTCCAGTGGGAGCTACAGCTCCCTCTAGCGTCCTCCTATGAAACTGCAGAGCCTTTTGCTTCTAATGCCTCAACGTATCCCAGCAGAGCGTTCTCAGCGTGACATCAAACCCTTGGAACGGAATCTGACTTGCACACCATTTTGTGCAGTAACTTTAACTGTGTCTGTCGCTCCGTCTCATGGTTACATCTGTCCAATGCCATAGTCCTTTGGTTTTTATTGATTAATTTGACATTTTCATTTTGGAGGGTCGAACACAACATGCAACCTCAAATATTTTTTTTAAAATCAAGAATCAGGTGCACAAGTTTCAGTTTATTAGGAGTATTCTTTGTATCACACAGGGTCACAATTATAGATGCATTCACATATATGTAGAAATGTGAAAAACAAATACACAATGTTTGAAACACCTTTAGTAATATTAGCTATATAGCTATCTATAAGATATTTAATTCTAACTGTCTTGTTAAAATGTCAATTGTTGTCTTGTTTTACATTGTATATGGTTTCAGCAAATATAAACTGCTACAGTCATGATGATTAAGGCTGGGCTACCTACAGTGGGTACGGAAAGTATTGCAGCTATTAAATATCAACAACATCACAACAATGCTGGTCAGAATCTAAATGTGTGCAAAACTTTTTGCAGAAAACAGATTAAAAACTTACAAAAAAAAAACAAAAAACAACAGATTAAAAACTTCCTATTCTATACTCCCATATGTTCCCTTGTTGAACCCTTCATCTTTCTTGCTTACTATCTCAGATAGTAAACAGCTGCAGCGGTTTGTTTCCCTTTTTGTTCATAATCCCTGCTGATATCTGTTTTTCATGTCATAAAACTTGTCATAATTAACTTCTTTCTTAAAATCTATAATGCTATAGTGTTTATAATTGTCTTTTGTAAATGTTGCAGCATTTGCCACATATATTTCAAATGTCTTCATTAGTCACATCAATCTGGTTGCTTCATTTATTGTGTTTTTTGTTTGTTTGTTTTTTTTAAAGAAATTTTACCAAACCGTATTAATTTGGCACTGAAGATAATGACTCATTTTGTCGGATTCAACCCCAATCCTGTCTCTAAACACACATAAAATGTTATACACAGGATAATATTTTGAAACCATCTACTACAGTAAGCATGATCTTGGACTGTGAAGTGTTTAAAATAGGTTGTGTTCATGAGAAAGTACTTAGCAAATCACATTGGTTTTTAGTTTGGTGAAATTGTCCTTCTCCTCAGACATCCACAGGTTAGATACTTTATGGCAGTCATACTGACATGCATCAGAGGCCCCATGTTGAAGAGCATGTGGTAGAAAGCATGAACAGACAGCCCTCCAGTTTCATCGGCGTACTTCAGTGCTACTATCGGCGTGTACAGCGGATTGGTCAGGTTACGGAAGCGGGGTCGACTTGCTTCGATCACTTTCTTGGTGCACTGTAAAAAAGAAAATACATTTGCATACATTTAAATGTTCAAACAGAGTGGTGCTGTTAAAGAGTGAAATGTAAAGATACAATAATTTTACTTTAGCAATGTCATCAGGTGTTTGTCCAAGTGCCTCAAAAATGTCCACAGAAGAAGGAAGATAGATGTTCTTGAAGTAATGCACAGTATCGGGATCGGCTCCAGGATATTCCTTCTGTTTCACATCCTGAATCATCTTTGCTTCAAATTCTGTGTGCACCGGTCCTGGCTCAATCAGCGACAGGCTGTGATAAATCAGGTATAGTAAGAGAAGGAGAAGATTTCAACCATGGAAACAATTATGCATTAATGCAGTATATTCACTTAAAAACTAAAATCCTCAACATTGTATGTTATTAAATACTGATAAGTTATGAAACTTTTGAGCAGTGATTTCCATTTTGAATGTTATATGCAAGTGTAAAACAGTAGCAAACATATAATCTGTCCATCATTCTTTCTACTGGTGGTCCATCTGTCCACCTGTGTGTCTGCTGTGGGAGGAACAGGTCCAGGAGAGAAACCCAGAAATTCCTCTCCCAGCACTTCACTCCTTCTAGGGAATCCATGGTTTATCCAAGTCAGGAGGAGAAGATAGTCCTCCCATTGAGCTCTTGGTCTGGTTTGTTCAAAGGAGAAACAGTGGATCTGTGCTTCCACTGATTATCTGATTCTCCTGACCATATAGACAAGGGTCAGAATGTAAAGAGATCACCAACACACTTTCTGTGTGACAGGACCTCAGATTCTCTCATCTGCATCGGATACATCCCGGATCCCTCCAGATGTATCCTTTCAAGACATCCATTTCCCAAGATTTTGTTCTGGTCTGGACCCAATTTAAAGCAGCTAATCAGCAGACATCGCAAAGAAACAGAAATTAAACTATATTGACAACTTTCAATAAAGATGTGGATGTAAAATGTGTACTTATACTAAGTTGCTTTAAAACTGTGATGTGTAGAAACAACATGTAAGATGCTGAAGTGTATAGTTCACTGGCCATCAAACAGCAAATACACTATTATGTATGTTAAGAAAGGATTCTTGCAAGAGACCCCAAAGGCATACTTTAAGAGAATTTTAATCATAGCTTATTAAACAGCAAGTTCAATAACTTACTGTTTAAACTTATTAAACATTAAGTTTAATAAGCTATGATTAAAGTGGGTTTCCATAAGTGGGTACGGAACAGTAAATCCCTATTAAACAGTAAATCCCTTCAATGATACTTACATGACGTTAAACTTCAAAAGCTGCACAGCCAAACTCTCACAAAAGCCCTCCATGGCAAACTTAGAAGCAGCGTAGACGTCATTAAACACAATACCTGAAGAAAAACAGATATAATTTCAGTCTGTGGAGAGACTTAGTGGATAATATTAGCCTCTTAATCTGTTGATGTTTCTCTTTGTCCATTGTCCAAACCCCATTTAAAGTAAAGCTGGTATTTGTTTTCTGTCAACATTGTTGACTGTTAGCATCTCTACTTACCTTGTAGTCCCATCACACTGCTAACTACAATGATGTGTCCTCCTCTTCTCTGCTTCATGTCCGGCATCACTTCCTTGATCATCCTGATGACTCCAAAGAAATTAGTCTCAAATACTTTCTTCATCTCTTCAATAGGAATGCTTTCTACAGGACCCACCAGGCCAATACCTGCATTGTTGACTGTTAAGGATGAGGGAAACCAGAAGATAAAGAGAGTCCAACTGTATGATCAACACATATTTTAGACGTTTTAATGATAAAAATGTCACATATTTGACTTACTAAGGACGTCTACATGTCGATCTTTGATGCTGTTTATGCATTGTTTGACAGATTCATCACTGCAGACATCCAGCACAGCAAGAGAAAGAGTTTTCCCATATGCATCTCCAGCAGCCTCTACCAGCTTGTCCTTTCGTTTCAGGTCACGCATCGTGGCTATTACTGAAAACGGGGAAAAACATGTTCTTATAGGCCTATAGTTTTCAAGATCAAGCTGCTATGAAATAAAGTCTTTATTTTTTGAGAAACTTCTATAAATGCCATTGGGGTAATGTTTCTATGTACAATCCTTGATTCATTCATCCTTTTTGTCTGCAGACAGGTTTCCATTTGTGTTTGGGACAGGCTTTAACAGCACAACACCTTCGGGGTACGGCTTTACATAAATGACGAGTCGGCAGCTTGCCCAGGTTCATTAACTGAGGTTAGACATTCAGTGTCAAACTAAGTTCATCCATAAGTTGGTGGGTTTATTGAACATACAGCTGCACATAAAAAAACACTTGAAAAAAACTTAAAAAAACAGCATGAACATATTTATGGATACATATTAATGTTTTTTTGTGTGTTTTTTTTACTACACATTTTTGGTGTTAAAAAAACCCTCATGACTAGTGAATTTACTTCAAAAATGTATCAATAATGCATCCAAGTTTCTGAACTGACTGATCTTATTTTTTGGAAATTAATTTGATTTAAAGAAAGAATTATATTTCAAGAGCTAAGATGGGGTGGCAAAAAAAAAATCTATATAATGAACACTGCATAAACCTCTACAATAAACACATCCAGTCTAGCCGCCCACATATCAGTATATAATATACTAATATAATACAATATATCAACAAAAAATATTATTTTTCATTAAGTCTGGATTTCTGCATTACAAATGATTTTTTTAGTCTGGTGTAATATTTCTAATCTGACGTTGTTTTTAATATCTACAAGTTGAAAATCATCATGATTAACAGATTTGAAAACAATCAGTCTCTGTGAAATAGACATAGTATGTTCTCCAGAACACGCTTTTTATTGTTGTTCATTTATTTCAAAAGGGACAATACACATGACATAACATGCCAGAGTTAGCCATTTTTATTAACAACATACTTGACCTGTTATATGATATACTTATTGTCCATGTTTGGAAACAAGTTAGACAAAAATCCAAAATGTTTCTGGCACAACATCACTGACTCCCGTGATGTATGGAGAGTAAAAAAAATGCAGAGGTGAAGATTTCAGCAACACTGGAAGTTCTAAGAAACAACATTATTCATAGACCAATGTGTTTTGGTTTATGGTCTTCATCAGGATCATTCAGCCAAAACGTATTGCTCAACAAATGAAATGGTTTCTTAGCACTTTGAGTGCTGCTGTAGTCTTCACCACAACAACTTACACACACATCTCTCACTTCTCCCTAATCCACTCCTAACCCCAAAACACACACCTCACCAACAGCCTCCAATCATTTCAGATCATGTGTATGGTTGTGCAAATACGGTATAGAACATCACTGCTGCTAAACATAGCAAGTATAGTAAAAATAAATCTTAAGCTCCTGTGTGCATAAGCAGCTCTGTTCAGGCAGCCACATTACACAGAGGTATTAGTTGTTATGTACTGGTGGTGCAGACGCATTCAGCCTGTGATCCAGAATCAAACTCTACAAGCCAAGGAATAATTAGTCAAAGCAGGGCTTTTGCCAGAGGTGAGAGTCAAAAGACTATTTTAGAACCAAGGCAATGATGGCAGAAAGGAGTAGTGAGCAGGGAGCTTTTTCCTACGCTGGTCACTTATTCAGATTTAGATAAACTATGAGCTTTATCAAAATATTCAACAGTTCAGGCAGTCAGGTAACATTTGTGATGGCCAAACTCATGGCCACACTCTTAAGTCGGTAACTCTTCTTTTGCACAACCTTTTTCACAAACACAAAACACTTTAGTTTCAATAAAACATTTATTAGTTGATTTGGATACATTTGTTCTATTTGTTAGCACACACATTTAGTTAATATGGTTAATATGTGTATTTATATCAACTTAAAGTTAATTTTTTGCCTAAGATTAACTTTTTGTTTTCTTGCCAGTTACCTGCCATGGAGTTGCCAGACAAAAGAAGGGGCCAACGCTCAGCAGGCTTAAATGCTGATTGGATTGCACCACTGGTTCCTGCTGGCAGGGGGAATTTGTATTTTATTTGTTTAGACAAGTTTTTGTATTTAAGTAAATGTTTGTATTCAGGGTTTAATAGTTTTGGATTTTCATTTTTGGGTGTTTAGTGTAGCCAAACTTAGCTGTATTGTTATTTGTTAATAATTGTATTCTGTTTAGTTAGCCCTATTGTGTCTTAATTGGTCTGATCAGCCAGTATATATACCCTGTGTGTCATTCCATTGTTAGGTCAGTTATGTTTGCTTGCACTTTTTTTGCCTGAGTTCAGTTTTGTTCCTTTGATCTCTTTTATGAGCTCATATCTTTCTTTGTTATTTAATACTTTGGGTTATAATAATAATAATAATAATAATAATAATAATAATAATAATAATAATAATAATAATAATAATAAACTATTTTTCTAATAATTTCTATGACTCCTCCTGTTTTCAACTCGGTTCATCACACATTTATAGAATTATATTTTTCACTCATTTTAAGACATAAGATTATTTCTAATTTTATAGTAATTGAACTATTTAATAAACAGTTTGCAGTAAATATGAAGTTTGATTCAAGTTTTCTATTTTAGTTTTTATGAAAATTTTATGACAATGGACTAAGAACATTACAGAGTGAAAAATGGCAGATAAAAGAGGATCTATTCAGAATACTTGAAGTGTTGTGGTCTTGCTTACTTTAAAAAAGAACTTAAGAACTGCTTAATAGCTTTGTGAAACAGTTTGATATGAATTTGAATAATGAATTATGATGTCCTTCGAGCTCTAATCTATTATGGGGACACATACATAACTATTGATGAACTTAGTTCTGGTGGATTTGAACTGAGTACATATTTAAACTAAGCAGCTTTCGTTCAATCTGGGCCTGCAAGGTTCTGCTTGGCTCATCTGACTGATTGGGACTCTTCACATTGGCCCTTGAAAGAATATAAATGCCTGTTAAAATACCAGGATGTAAAAACTGATACTTTGAGAAATCATTGCAAATAACTTTTCACCTATTATGTCATGTCTCCTGTACAGTTCAGGCAATTTCCGGTAAACTTCTTAGCATTGAACAGACGCATTACACAAATCACAGGCAAAAGTGAGGCACTGGGTAAAATTTAAAAGCTCAACAGAATTCACGCCTCCAGGAAGCAATTGTTTCTCAACAGCAGAGAACCCAGACCTTCTGTACGAAGCAAAGTGTAGTACAAAGGGCTGGTTTTTACCAGGCTGGTTGACATGAACTCTGTTGAAGTTTAAAACTTTACCTCTGACATGTGTAATATGCCAGTTTGATGCTATGAAGTATACCAGAAATTACCTGCACTGTAAATGACCAACTTCCACTGTGAAGAGAGAAGCTCAGAACTGAATGAGGCGGCTGTTAATGTTAATTCAATATTTGGAAGTGTGGTCAACAAGGACTCAGTGGCTTTGTTCACCTCCTCTGCTGCCATCACTAAAACTAATTATAGCGCACTATAATTCTAAAACAGTGCAGAAAATTGACATCATTGTTCACAACATCTCCTTCTGTTCACTGATTGGCCCAGTCAAAAATCAACCACAGACAATCTGAGTGAAGGGGAGAAATCCCAGACTGTCTTTGGATTTTAATCTCACAGGAAGGCAGTCATAGTGGAATTAAGTTTTTGTGGCCACAAGGAATAAAATTAATATCCAGTCATTTATTTTTAGCAAGAAGTATGTTTTAAAAAAAATGCTAACAATTGTTACATGTGTTTCAATGTTGACTTCATTTACACTTTAATTTTAGACATTAAATGTTGCTGTGCATGAGATGCAATCCAGTTAAAACGGCTGCTAAATAAGTTAAATAAGTGTAACATTGCTAAAAACATACTTGGCACATATTTTAGTTTTCAACAGTTCAGGTCATCATATTTATAATAACACAGTATATGTGTCAGGCTATTATATGAAGACATGGGTTGTAGTTTCATTGATGTTTACATTTGCTCAGTTATGAGCTTGTACTAATCTCACTTGGACTCTGACTTTGTGGAATGGTGATGTTGTCCAATCAGAACTTGGCTTTTATTGTTCATGTATTGATAATCCAGATTTTGCAGATTTTTTTTTAACAAAAACAGAAAGTTTATTAAACAGAACACCATGGTGGCCATTATGTGTTGTGGAGAAATAAGAGGATAGCAGAGTGAAGGTGCATTAATCCTATTTCTTTCCTGTTCCTTCAATAATCTGTTACTTTTCTTGAATACTTTGAAACTATAACATATTTAAATGCTACAGCAATAGAATTTAAGTTGCTAATGATCTCATCAATCCATATACCTACCGTTATAGCGTTTCTTCTCATCCTTGGCCAGCATCACAGCCATCCTAAGGCCAATCCCAGAGGAGCAGCCAGTGATCAGGACCACTTTTTGTTCAGGACTCACCATAATTCAGCTGCCAGTCCTGCTCTTTTTGCAGACCAGAAGACAGACACCAGTGCAGAGTCAATGCTAATCTGAAGTGAGACGAAGAGCTGCAGTAAGAGGATAAAACACACAGAGAGGGAGTCACATGGGCAGGGTGAAAATCTACAACAATCCTAGGATTACCTAAGGGGATGTCCCTCCATAACAGACAGTGTGGCAAATGTGTTTATTGGTGAAACACGGGGATGGTGCTTAAAAAAAGAGGAAAAAAGTTAGAAATGTATGGGTGGCAGAGCCTTAGATTTGCCGCCATCTAGTGGGCAGTATGTTCATTCCAGGAACAGGTCTTTCTAAACTTATGTTACGGATTTTTTCATAGAGAAATAAACCGTGGTAATTCTTCAATGAATCAGCAGACCTTGTTCTGCTGCTACACACACAGCCATCCATCATGCATAACCTCCAAATACAAAATACATACAGAAATTATAAACTACATAAATGAAAAAAAGCACACGCCCTCCCCCTCCCAAATGTATGCGTGCACACACACACACACACACACACACACACACACACACACACACACACACACACACACACACACACACACACACAAACACACACACACACAACACACACACACACACCCACACACACACACACACACACACACACACACACACATATATATTCACACGCACGCACGCACGCACACACACACCCACACACACACACACACACACATATATATTCACACACACACACACACGCACATACAAACACACACACCCCCTTCTTGATTATGGCTGGCAGTCATGATTTCACAGCACTTACAGCAGGAGAAAAGGAGCTGGAAAAATGCCTGGAATCTATGTTTCCTTCAGTCACTGTTTGCAGTGAACACCTGAAACTAAACCACTCTGATCCAAGAACATAAAATCCTAACAGTCATTATTCAGCACATTAACAGTATCTTTATTGTTGATCTTGTAATGACAAGACACCTGGCTAATAAGCCAGGTATATCCAAATGTGAAACCACTTCTTTCTGCACAATGGCACAAAACACAATCCATATTTCAGCTACAGTGAAAGCTACTTTTCACTTGTTACTAAAAACATTCAATTGACAGCATTTATCTCAAATTCTTATTAGAAAATTGTGGAACAACCCAAATCATAAATATATATATATATATATATATATATATATAATTGGACTTATACATGTAATTGATACAAATGTTTGCACAAAACAAGCATGGTGATGGCTCTGAACTTATCCTAAAAGCTTATAAAGGTTGTCGCAATGATCTCCTCTGAACTTTCCATCTTGTGGACAGAGCAGCATAAGCTCCTGAAACAAGTGGTTATTCTTTCTACAGCTAGCTGCATGTACATATCTTAGGAGCACTTCTCTGTTTTTGAAAAAAGTTTGGGCTGGGCAAAGACAGACAGGTGGTGGAATTTGGAATCTGCAGCAGCATATTTTTATTAGTTGGGCAGCAACGCTGTCCTGTTCCAGCATGTTGCTCTAGCTCATGGGCTTGTACACATATCCAAAGACAAAAAAGAAAAAGAAAATAAAGAATGAAATCCAGTGTGGAAAAAGCTCCCACTGTTTCAGGTCCTTTGGTAAACTTCTGAAGATTGCACCTGACTGAAACAGTTGAGTGGAACACCATCCACTGTAGGAATTTTTAGACAGGAAGTCTTAAACAAGTAAAAAAAGATAATTCTGCTCTGTTTTTTTTGACTCAATAACATTGCAAGAGGCTGAATTAATCATGACAGAATATAGGTTTCTAAATTACTTAAAATTTTATGTCAGATTTTTGATGGAATTCAAATGTCTTTTTTCATAAAACAAAAAGTTCAGTGTTTGTTACTCGTTTCTGAAAGCTCATACATAGAAATATTTCAAAACTTTATATCTTGTAATTTTTATGATCAGAGCTTACATATAATAACAGCCTAAAATTCAATTAGGATTTTGTGAAAAAGGCACAAATTTAGATATACATACAGGCATTTTTAATTGACAGTAATCTTACCCCATACATAACTCCTTGTGTTTCCACAGCAACTAAAACAAACAAGAACCTGACACAAGCTGTTTGACATCATCATGTTGATGAGAACCTCTATGTTCTCATCAATGATGTCATAACAGTTCAAAGAGATACAAGAATACAAGAATTCTCAGTTTGCTTCTCAACTTGGTTGGAGGTAGATCGATTCCAGAGAGACGACTTCAAACTGATTTTACAAACCATTTTAACTGTTCACCAAGTCAAGATGATTTTTGATATTGATGGGACCTTGGATTTCTTGTTACGAAGGGAGTTGAAAAGTTGTTAGGATAGAGCATAAGAGGCAAAGACGTTTTAGTAGAGAGCTCTGAGGATGAGAGATCAAAATACTTTGGTTTGGACATTGAAGGACATGGAAGATTCCTCTAAGGATGAGGAAGTTACCGTGAAAACCACAACTATGGATTTAACAGTAAAGGCATCAGGAGACTTTGTTGTTTTTGAAAGTGTCAATGTTCCTCATGACCAAGTAGTCCTGGATGTGTTTGCTGGCTCACAGGTTGAGTGAGTTACTTTAACAACCGCAGCTAACTCTTTATCAACACAGACATTACAAACAGTGTCTTTACCAGTCTTCCCAAAAACATAGAGGACCTGGATATGAAACCAAACTGTGACAGCAAGGAAATTGTGACAAATTTTGAAGAAATTTTTGAGCAGAAGAAAACTCAAAAGATGAATTTCAAAATGACACAGATGATTTCGACAGCATGGATGTTAATCTTGAGCCAACCATGTACTTTTGCAAATTGTCCAACTCATTTTTCAACTGTTGGATGAATGCCACAACACATAGCATTATGAACTTCAGTATTACCAGAAGGCTTGTAGCTCAGTATCTGTACTTTTTGCAGAGACTCCATTGTTTGCAAGGTTTTTCTTTACAGCAATGCACCATCCAGGAAGATATTTTCCCCAGATGAAGTCTTTGCAGTTCAGAATGAAATAACTGAAACACTGAAGATGAAGGATGTGATACATCGGGACAAGCCAGGAGTCTTTTTGTTTTATGTGTCAGACTATCTGACCTGGGGCTGCACAGTGGCACAGTTGGTAGAGCTATTGCCCTGCAGCAAGAAGGTTCTGGGTTCAATTCCCAGCCCTGGTCTTTCTGCGTGGAGTTTTCTCCCTGTGCATGAATGGGTTTTCTCTGAGTACTCCGGTTTCCTCCCACAGTCCAAAAACATGACTGTCAGGTCAATTGGTTTCTCTAAATTGTCCCTAGGTCTTTGTGTTGCACTGCGGCAGACTGGCAACCTGTCCAGGGTGTACCCTGCCTCTCACCCAGAACGTTAGCTGGAGATAGGCACCAGAACCCCTCCCGACCCCACTAAGGGACAAGGGTGTAAAAAAAATGGATGGATGGACTATCTGACCCAATATGGCATTAACACAGACTGTGAGCTGTACACAGCTGACTATTGTGAACAATGTCAAAAGTCTTCATGTGTTATTTGTAACCTTGGTCCTGTCAGTCCCCTACCAAAGGAACAATGTGAGGACACTACAACTACTCTTCTAAATTGTTATATGTGTGGAAAATTATTGTGACACCTGCAACTCCAACATAAAGACAGGAAGCTTTTTCAATGATGATCTACATCTGATGCGCTCACAGTCAGACAGTTCAGATGATTTAAGATATCCTGCGATTTCTGACCCAGTCCTTGAAACTCCTGTAGAACCTGGAACTTAGTCATCTGTCCTCAGTCATTTGCTGGTAACAAGCAGTGACTTCTGACACTAACAGCCTTTACTCATATCTGTTGTGTGGACAACTGTTGTTTAAGGCTGACGATGACCGGGTAACTCAGAAGTTATTACAGAGCTTCTGAGTTCTGTAATAACTCAGAAGTTATTACAGTCAACTGGTATAACTTCTGAGCAACAAGTTATCCTTTGATATGCATAGGAAAATTAATATATTGCTAGAGTCCAAAACTATCCAAGCAGGATATGAAGTCTTTGGAAGAGTAGTATTATCATCATCCACATGAATGTTAAAATCCCCCAGAAGCATCAGGAAGCCTGCAAGCTCAGTAATAAATCCTTATTATACTTTGTAGGCAATACAATCATAATGGGAGTCGGTCTAGAGAGCTGACATACAATATAGGTTGTGATCTACAGCTTATGCTGGAGTAGTTTGCAGCAGAGGGTGAAGCAGCCAGGATGAGGATCAGTGCCTCCAAATCTGAGACCATGGGCCTGAGCTGAAAAAGAGTAGAGTGCCTCTTCAGATTTGGGAAAAGGTCCTTTCCCAAGTGAAGGAGTTTCAGGATTTTGTTCACTGATGAGAGACAACTGGAGCCAGAGATCAATAGACGGATTGTTGCTGCATCTTCAGTGATACGGTTGATGTACCGGTCTGTCATGGTGAAAAGAGAACTGAGTCACAAGGTGGAACTCTCAATCTTTTGGTCAGTCTATGTACCCTCTTTTATGGGCAGAAGTTTTGAATAGTGACCAAAACAATGAGATCGCGGATACAAGCGGCTGAAGTGAGTTTGTGTGTTTTTCTGGGCTCTTTCATATAGACAGGATAATCTGACCCCAGATAAGTGGAACAAAGTGGATGGATGGATAATCCCAGATTTTACACGTAATTTTGCAATTTGTTTGTCTAATTCCATCCTTTGAAAACATAATTCAAATGTTATGATCAGTTATTTAGTTTTTGGCCATTCTATCAAATACTTAAAAAAATCTCTTACTTCTGATGCCAATATTTTACTTACCTTTGAGAAAAATTATATGCTGAGGTAGTAACACCTGAATACACTGCTGATCTAAAGTGAGCTAATGATATTACTAAATAGTCTAGTAAGTATGTCAATAAATTAAACAATCACGGTTCGTAATTATTTTTGTGTCCAGCCCCACTAGTCCAAACCGCCTCAGTGAGGGAGGGGTGGCCAAGTGGAAGGAGGAAGGGAAAGTGAGGAAAAATCTCTTGAGTATGAAAGAGAAAACACCTTCTTGGATTTTCTTTGTATTTGCCGCCGGACTGCTGTGTTCATGCTCTCAGATCTTAAGCAGTTGGAAGTGAAGCAAAAATGAGTTCGGGGTTGATCTGACGTAATTCCAAATTTGTCTTGATGCACGCGCGCTCTCTCAACTGCCAGCTGTCGGAACGCGCACCCAGACGCACTTCTGAACCGCTGAGGCTCACTGAGAGCGGCTCACCGCACGTGTCCCGCCTGGAGAGAGTTATTGTTGGTGAAACGGTGGAGAATAAAGAGCCGCACAAGGATGTCGCCGCCTCTGCTGCTGCTGCTACTGATTGTCACTTTCTTCTATATCGCAAACTCAGGTAGGTAGGATTGTTTCTTTTATGTTTGTTTGAAACTTGTTTTTTGTCCAAATTAATTTGCCTTGTCAGACATTAAGCGTAAATGGTTCCCCATTTCTGTTATTTTCAAACCCTGATCTCTCCGTCTGTCAGTCTACTTTTGCAACGAGTCCACTTGAGTATCAATCAATCAATCAATCAATCAATCAATCAATCAATCAATCAATCAATCAATCAATCAATCAATCAATCAATCAAATTTATTTGTATAACACATTTCAGCAATAAGGAAGTTCAAAGTGCTTTACATAATAAAAACACAAACATACAAAGTCATAAAAGACTCCACACAGTAAACCAGTTAACATTACATTTTGTCAAATGCCATCGTCACACATAAAAATGTTGGTCAGTGTTTCATTCATGATCGTTCAAAAGCAGGTGGGTTTTTAGTCTAGACTCAAAGGAAATCGGTGTTTCAACTCTTTTGCATTTTTCTGGATGTTTGACCTATAGATGGATATAATCTTCATTTTGTTATCTGAATAAAATAAATAATGCATTCCAGAGACACTGTTTAATTGTTGCTTTGTTTATTGTTTAAGGTCAGGTGATTATCATGATCATTTCCCAGTTAATCAAAGCTGTCCAGGGCAAAGGATGCTTTTGTTTTAGGGGTTATGTCATCACACCGGGTTGTGCTCCTTCTAAACTTTTTACACCGATCTGCCCTTTTCTGGGCTCCAAAGCCTGGTGCACAAGACAGTCTGGAGAGGTATAGGCCTTTAATGTGTCTGGGCTTGTTCTGCCATACCTGCTGCTGTATCTTTATACTGCAGCACTTGAGGATATTTAACCTCAGCTGGATAATGCAGAACAGACTCAGGCAAACCAAAGTGTGCTGTGGGCTGAGCTGCACTTGAAGTGCTTTGTTTTGTGCTGCAGCACCTGGAGCTGCACAGGAACCTGATGAGGAGGACTTTAATCTGCAGGAGTAGTTAGAGGCATCACTGATGATTAAATAAAGTGGGCATTGGTGAACTTCTCATTTTAAACACTGACAGAGGATTTTCAGTAAGAATTTATTTTAATGTCATAATTAAAATAAAAGCTTTAGGGAAAAGTTGATCTTAAATGGGTCTCTGATGAATGTCCAGTCCTTGGATAACTTCTCAAAGGCAAATTTGAATATGTATGGTAAAGAACTGTCAGGATTAAAGTTTGGTTTTGATGCCACTGGTTTACAGTCATTGCAGTCGGCGTGCTGGTTTTGTTTCTTATTTTCAGGGTAGCTGGAGTCAGTGGCAGGCTTCCTAAAACCACTGCATTGTACTGTTTCTGTGTGGATTTATTACTTTGCTTTGCAGACAATTTCAATAAAATGCATTAAAGTAAGACTTTAATGTGTTAAAGTTTTACACAATAAAGTGTAAAACACATTAAAGTAAAACTTGAATGTTTTCTATTGAAAATATGTGTAGTTAAACCAATAATTAATTTTTCAGTCCTTTCCAAATGAAAATCTTTACATTTCAACATGCATTCTTATTCACCCACCTTCATATTTTAATTTACAAAGGATTTTGAAAATCATGTATTAGTCTGATGCTTTTAAATACAATCAGGTACAACTAACTAATTTACTATGTGCTTCCTGGCAATGGGGAACTTGTCAATATTTATGGGGAAATAGAGGGAGCTAAATACAGGTTTGTCTTTGAATAAAAAAAAAACAGTTAGAAGCTGCTAAAGACTTGAATGACTGTTTACCTTCTAGTAAGACAATGTGTTAGAATGGCATAATCAAATCTCATTCTGAAATCCAGTAAGTAGTCAATGACAAAATGAGGAAACAGATGTTGTCCACTAAGGTTCACCACCATGCCATGTTTTCTCCATTTATGGATAATGGTTCTCACTGTGGTTTGCTGGAGCCTCAAAGCCTTTGTAACTCTTTTCAAATTTAATGTTAATGGATTTGTTTTTCATCTGTTCTTCATTTCTTCAGATGATGTGTTCATTTCCAAGATCTTTTTGCTCACTCAGTGTTGTCAACAGTCCCTACTACAATTATTTTTTGGCTCTACTCTGGCAGGCCATGGTTGGGCTTGTGAAATCATACTTCACCCATCTCGGCTGCTGCTGGTGCTCAGAGGGCCGGTGCATGGCAGCCTGGCCTCTGTCAGCTGTGGCTACTGCCCAGTAGCTCGCCACCATCAGCAGGTGAATGTGTGAAATAAGTGCAGAGAAAGCACTTTGGGTTCCTATGGGATTAATAAAGCACTATACAAGTACAATACATTTACTATTTAGAATAGAATAGAATAGACTATTGATCCCAATGAGAAATTGCTTATTAGTTGACAAGGTACTCCATCCAAGGTATTAAATATTACTAGTACAAATAACCATAAGAGATAAAATGTATAATATATATCCCTAAGAGTGATGTAAGTTATTCAATACCACTGAATATAAATAAATAAATAAATAAATAAATAAATAAATAAATAAATAAATAAATAAAATCTATAAGAAAATAAATAAGTGCAGATAAAATTAGATTTAAGTTGCTCAGATGTGGGCATTGTAAAGTCTGATTCCTGTGTTGCTGTGTGGTACACTTTGTTAAAATGAGTCCGGGGATGAAGCTGCTCCTGCAGCCGGCCAGCATGTCGTGAAGAGGATGAGACTCGTTGTCCTCCTGCACCTTAACATGATCCTTCTCTACTGCCAGAGAATCTAACTCCACAGCATACAGGATGCCAGTGCCAGACTTATAGTCTGTGGTTGCCAGACCACAGACTATAAGCCTGGCAACCTTGCTGAGGTCCGTCATGGTTCAGATGTTAAAGGACCTCAGCCGCCTCAGAAAGTAGAGGCGACTTTGGGTCTTCCTGTGTGGAGTATCAGTGCTCTTGACCCAGTCCAGTTTTTTGTCAATGTGGAATCCCAGATATTTATAATTCTCCACAATGTCCACATTGGCCCCCTAAATGGTAACAGGTCACCAACACCCTGGTCCTCTTCCTCAGATCCACCAGTTCCTTGGTTTTTGTCACATTGAGCTGCAGACCACACCATGTGACAAAGTCACCTACAGCAGCAACTCTGTACTCAACCTCATCATCCTCACTGATAGAACCAACACAGCTGAGTCATCTGAGAACGTCTGTAAAGACAGTCTCAGGGCAGTAGCTCTGAAGTTGCTTGTATAGAAGGTGAAGAGGAAAGGAAAGAGGTCATTTAATTTATTCCTTTAAAAAATGAAATAATTGTCATCATTTGCATTTGCTATTCACTCAGCTTTTCTTTGTCTTGTATGAGAATTTGCTTAATGATATGGAACATTTAAATGTTCCATAATAAGCAAAGTCAGAAGGAATCTCATTGCCACAGCACTATAGTAATATACTCATGTTCAAACACCTCTCTGTGTGTGCAGGTTATTACTGAGTGACCCCTGGGGTCACATTTGGGGTCAGTTTCAGAGTGTGAATCAATCAGTGGCTGTGTAGATGTCTGTGTTAATCACAATTCTTTAGAAAAAAAAAACAACCCTTGTGTGTTTTTACATTTTCATTTCTTTCTTCCTCAATTACTGGGCAGAAGCTTTTATTCTTGTCTTTATTTTATTGTCTGTTTTACTTCAGTTTTACTGTCATCTGCATCCATTCATTTGCCTTCCAGCGATTCTGGTTGGGTCTGAAATAAGATTGTAAACCTTCAAGCAATGTGGTGAGGTTACGGTCAAGAGTGTCACGATCCGACCTGAGGTTTGTCACAAACTTTACATTACTGGATTATTGTATCAAGAACTGTATACTCTTAACTGTTATGTTAAAAGCAGTTACATTTGAGTACAATTTTTTTCCTTTCCCAGATAAAAGATGGCCCAGCAGTAAAAGAATTGAATTTAAATGGCAATTTTCTAGTCAAACCAACAACGCAAACCATTTTTCTAGCTCCATTCGCACAGTCAACCTCACATTCATTCATTGATAGTTAGACCAGCGTTTCCCAACCCTGGTCCTCAAGGCATAAACATAACCATAAACCACAAATCTGGAGCAAACAGCAAAACAACTGAAACAGAGTTCATTTAAATCAAGGCTAAAAACCTACCTGTTTAGAGTTGACTTTGATTAATAGCAAGGGACACACTGATCAACATAATTGTTGTCTATTTGTTTGATTTTGATGACATTTGATAAACTGTAACATTTACTGCTTAATTAATAATTGATGACTGTATGATGTAAAGCAATTTAAACCGCCTTGTTGCTAAAATACCTTGTAAATAAACTTGATTTGACTTGGAAATGGTGGATGATAGAAAAGGAGCCCTTTCAGTTCATTCTTTAAGTCAGTTGTTTAACAATGTTTTACAAAGTGTTTGGTTAGAACTGCTTAACTTTAATCCCAGTAGTGTAAACTCAGCATTGGGGTAAAATAAATAACATGTAATAATCAGCTTTAACTATGCCACTGACTCTGTAAACAATTTTCTGGTCAAATTGTGAATGTTGAACATAGGTAGCTTGTGCTAAGTACTTGGCAATTTAATAATAAATAATCAATATCGATATAATCAATAATAAAATAATAATAATAATAATTCTATTATTGTTTTATTTTTTATATTTTTATTTTTAAATAGTCCTTTGGATCGAATTTAACAGAATAAATGAGTCGATTTCGGCAAATGTGAGGGTCAGTTCCTGTCCAGCCATAGCGGTCTGGACAGGAATAACAAACACTCTGACCCTCCAGGCACTCACCTGTTGAGTTCATGAGTACATCCAGAAAAAAAACAAACAAAAAAATGCACAATTCTCTTCATCAAACAAGACAAACTAAAGCTTTGCTTGGAGGTACTTTCTCTATGACATACATGGACGGAAAAATAGGAAATGTTGAAGGGTTCTACTAGCTGCGTTAATGCTGCAAGGTAATGCTCCAACACTGATGTTCGAGAGCAAGTTGAACTGTGTGTTTTTCAGCCTCATAGGCCCAATGACTGAGAGACTGCAAGTTCAAATTGTGGCAGCGGCAGCTATAGAGGCACTTTCAGTGTCAGCTGACAAGACTGCTGTCAGCTGCCACTGCTGCTGGAAACTGATACAGCTTAGTGGTGGCAGCATCTGACTTTTATGGCAGCTGACACAGATTCTGTGGCAGGTTGGATGTTGAATATGAATACATTTAATTTGAATAAATATATAAACAGAAAAAAAAACTGTAAAAAATAAATAATTAAAAAAATCAAGAATGGACATGTCTAAAGTCTGATCAGGTTGTTGAGAAATAATTGGAGGCTCCAAACTGGGTCACAATATTTGGTTATAACTGCTTAACTTCTTTCCCAGCAGGAAAACCCCAGATGTTTGGTAAACAAAATAACCCAGCAGTTTTTTGTCTGTTGTAGACAGATTGCTGTGGATCACTGATGACCTCATGCTGAAATGTAATTTGTCTTTCTTAACTCTTCATCTATCAGCAGGTCTGATCTTTTAAAGACGAGAACAAAAATGCCTTTTCTACCTGCATACTCTGCACCTCGTGTGTCAGTTACTTATTATCCATCACCAGCAGACTACTTGCCTAGCTAAAAGCTAGCACTGCACTTTTCTACCCTGAACAATTAGTCATCATACATAATACGCTTACATTGGAGGATCTGAAATGAAGTGGGTGCACTGGCTCACTGGGAGGAAAATCTCTTGCAGGAGTGATTGATGACAGAGATCTTTGAACTGATAGTTTGAGCTGTTTTGTTGAAGTGAGGTTTTAAGGTCACCTCCAGCAGATTGGTGTTTCTAGAGGCGTTATTTTGCAGCTGAGTTATAGGGTGATAACTAAGTTCCTCATTAACTCATCCTTTCCTGGGACATCTTGGTTTTGACTGAAAAAAAAGTAGTTTTTTTCTTCTGGCATTTTGTGAAGTATTTTCCTATTGAGTGTATGGGCAGAGTTTTAAACGAGTTCAGCTATTTTAAAACATCTCAAAGGTTTTATATGTCAGTTCTCTGATTTGTTAGATAGCATTCCTACATTAAACCTCTAACAGGTTCATGTTCACAAGTAATCTATATTACATCAGTGTCTTCAGCAAAGATGAATAAAATTGCTGTTTTATGAAGAGCATAGAACATCCATGCATAGAATGTGCCTTTTAGTTGATCATTTTCCAGGTTGGCAGATCATCAAACCTAATACTTAAGGTTTGATGATCTGTCACTCACCCCTACTTTATTCCAGAGGCTCAAGACTGGATTCAAAAGATCACCTTTGGGATGTGTTAGAAGGGGAATGTCAGGATCGTGGGTTGTTTGTTTTGGGTTTTGTCATTATTTGTGTTCCTTAGTTTCTTATCTACAGCAGTTCTGCCTTGTTTCTACTATTACTTTATTTCCTACTAAGTAATTCTAGTTATGATTATTTTTTATGTCTAGTCCTTTCTTAGTTACTCTAGTTTAATTATATTTCTTAGGCCTAGTTATTCTTTAGAGATAGATTTATGTCCTAGTTCCCTGTGTGCTCTCGCTCACCCCATGCCACTTTCTCTCTCTCTCTCTCTCTCTCTCTCTCTCTCTCTTTTTTTTTTCTTTCTCCTCACACCTGCAAACCATTTATAATTAACCATTCATTCCTTGTCCCCAGTACAACTCATTCTCAGTTAACTCCTTGCTGGTTACTCCCGTAATATCCTAATCAATATGGACCAAAATCTCAGAATTTTTTTTTATTGTAGACAATTTTAGCCATTCTTCCAGAAGCAGATATTTTTCGGTTAGATACTGAGCCACTGAGTGTGTGAATTGTCTGACCTGTGATGCCCTGTATGCCTTGATGCAGTAGAAATAGCTCCAATATTGAACAAATTCACAGAATAATACTCAGGTAAATGCCAGACCTCCACAGAACTTGCCGGAGATGCTTGGTGAACCAGAATCGGTTGGCTTGACTTCCTGACTCAGTAATGAAGAGTGGATCTGGAGGTGAAGTGTTTGCAGATAGTATGGAGTGAACATAGTTAGAGATTGGTCCATAGGTGCTGAGAAATAAGTTATAACATCAGAGATTAATTGAGAAAGACACAGGAAATTGGTCATTTTTACTTCTCTGGAGAATGGAGATCATTATGACTCTGAATGGAGATCTCTGAAAGAAATGGATGAATAGGTGAAAATGGGGCAAGCTTAGTACTGCAGGAGGCCAAACAGGGCTAGCAGAAACATGAATTCCAAAGTCTGGTAAATGGAGGGAAATGGATATCTGGAGCGCAGCATAAGGATGAAATGACTGAGGATGGCTGAATGTTACTGCTTTTAACATCCTTTAAGAAGCATGGGTAGATGGTCATGAGAAATAGATGAACAGCTGTTACCTGATACCAGCTTGAAGAAAAATTTAATGCCAGAGAGATAAGTCTGGATGGTGCAAGGACATATTTTGAAGACTGAATGAGTGTATGTGAAGGGACAGACTGATGTGGTGTCAGGAGAATGGAAATACAGTTGATTATCTCCGTGGAAAGATTTTGTTAGATTGTTCCAATCTAACAAACAGGCTGACAGAGTTCGAGGAGTGAGGCTGTTAAGAATGGCTTCCATGAGAAGCAGGGGAATTACTTGAAGATCGTTGAAGAAAATGGAGGGATTGGACTTGGATGAGTTTCTGACTCTGGAGCCAAGAGTTGGAACTTCTGAAAAGAGAGTCGAGACAGAGCATCATGTTCTATGTTCCTGGAACATGTGATTCACAAAGAAACAATTGGAGTAGTGCAGATCCCAATGTAAGCTCACATGTGGTTTGGAACAAGTTGCTTTCTGCTTCTAAGAGCTCCGTGGCTATGAGCCTTGGATGTTGTTGGAGGTGAAGAGATCACCTTGGATTGATGGTGAACTGGAGGTATGATGGTGTGAGACTGAGATCGAGGCATTTACGATGAGGAGTCTGTCTCATCACTGGAGGAGGAGATGTTTCAGCAGCAGCTGGATCGGTTAGAAGATCACGTCTGGATAGAGCTGACTCGTGGGATTGCTGTGGTGAGTCAAGTCATTCCAAAAGCATGGACATCTGACAGTCTGATGGTTGCATAAAATGTAACAGACTGTGAAGCATTGGTGAGCTGAGTATAAATAGGCTGTTGGGAAATTATGTGTGGTTTTGGGCGTGGCCCTGCTCCCAAACCTAAGTGAACATTAACTTTATATGTTACTAGCCCAACTTCTAACAGTCCCACACTATAATCACCTCCTCCAATTTACTCTTGACAGAGTCCAGCAGTGTTATCCCCCTGACAAATGGTAAACTCATCCATTGGATTGAAAAACCAAATACCTTTTGTGCAACAGTTTCAGTGTAGGAATAAGTGCCAGAGGCTATTGACAAAACTTGTCATTTAGAACAAAATTGCCAAGTCGGAGCCACACTTGATAATCAGAAAATAGCCAAATAGTTTTCAGTCTCAACTATTGTTCTAGTACCATGACTGGTGGTGAGGCATGGTATTATAAAATAGATGAAGAGTTAAGTTTACATACTGACATGAGCCTGATTGCACCGCAGAGCAGCAGTGTGCAGGTGGATCAGATGAGCTTGATTGATTGAAAGGAGAGATAAAGGGAAAACAGAGCAGGCAGATGGGCCAAAGTCATTACAGATTTATTAACAAAAATACTTCAACTTGCAGTTAAAATAATTTTCTCAGCAAACAAGTTGCTTGGAACAGTCAACTAAATTAATAAGTTCAAATTAAAAGGATAATGAGAACTATTAAATGAAAATGAAGAAAAATAGTAAAAAGAAACAGTTCAGTGTGAATTTTGAAGAATTTGGAATGAAGCCAAATTAGCTTTTGACTAATTAATATTAGTAAATATATATAAAAAAATAAAAATAAAAGGTACAATAACCTGTTAAGTGATATATGGACCCCCTTGAATGTTATGTGTTGGCTGCTACACGCAGGCTCGTTGCCATAGCAACTGACAATAACGCCACTATATGTTTCAGGACTCAACACCAAAAGATACTCAAACATTTCCCACACAAAGAACAGAACAGTCAGACCAATAAACCTTTTTCAGTTCACAAAAAGTTTGTGCCAGTATACTTGAAATCTTAGGCATGTTTTTGGTTTTGCTGGATGCAAGTAGCACTTAGCATATGTGGCTGGAGAATCATGCTTTTATTTGTGGAAATTGTGATAAAATAGTGATTCCGACTGTACTGTAGACAATCTGGAGATATGTTCACCTTGCTGTTCACCCATAGGCATGAACAAAGTTATGGCCTGATGAACTGCAAAATCTTTGATTATCAGATCTTTAATAATCCCATAAAAATGCTCATTTCTTTTGAGCTTGTAAAGCAGTGGCAGCCTGTGAACATTAATCAAGACATCAGGTTATGAATAAATTAAATCCTCTCTGTTTATATATGTTTTTGGAAAACCTTGGTAGGCTTCAATGCAAAGACAATGTTTATAGAGCTAGAATGCTACAAATTTCTCAAATGTTCACTCTTTGTTCTCTAAAAATCAAAACCACCATGAGATGGAACATCCAACAATAACAGAGACCAGAGCCTGGTGCTGAACCCTGTGATGGATAAATATTGATGCAGTGTTTGAAGGAAGCCCAGCCAAAGAAACCCTGCATTTTCAATGACTCAAACTGAAAAGCCTGCATTAGAAGTGAGCAATGACTGTTGCTCAGATTCCTCTAATCTTTTAAGATAACTGTAGTTGTCTCCAGCTGGTCCATCCTTCTTTCTAACTCCATAATTAAAAACTGATTCAGGGAAAATTCACGTGTCTGACAATTCAGTATATATCTCTGATCAAACCCATATAAGAGAAGGGAAAATGAAGCATGTGGTCCCTTTATCTCATTCATTGCTGTTCTCTATGTCTCTCCTTTGTATATTGCAATCCATCTGGTTTTTATCATTGGTGAACTTGGAGTGGAATCAAGTCAAGTTATTCAGAGAAATATCTGAAGCAAGCTGCAGGGAAAGAAGATGACAAGCAATGGCAATGCCAGCCTGCTGCCACAAGTAGAGTCTTAAACCTGTTTTGGGTGATTTGATGTTTTGGTGCTCAGTCAGCCCAGATTCCTGTTTCTGCAGAAAACTATGTTAATGCATTCCCTGCCATTACTGAGATAATGAATGGCTGATTAAAAACACACATTTACAATGTACACCAACACATGCACATGATAAAGAGTCTCATCTGGTGTTCAGTCACACAACACAATACGTACATACACACACACATGCACACGCATAAACACTCATACATGTATACGCAGACACATCTGGTTTCCAGACACAATCTCTGTTGTCTTTTAATGCCGTGCCTGTTTGGTCAGTGTGTCTATCTACATCCCTGGTTTAGTCAGATTTTCTACCAACACAAGAGTTGATGTTCAGGTTTGCTAATGTTGTTTTCTACCAAAGCAAATACATGAAAAGTTCTCACGTTAGTTTTGGTGGTTTGGCACCTGGCGTAATGCTGTAGTGTATAGAAGGATGGCAAACGCTTCTGTTGGTAATCAGTGCATTCTCTGTTCACTCATGTTGTGTTTAGTAATAGTTTGGAGTCAGTGATATGATAAAATAGTCATAAAGAATTAATAAAATATTCACAGGCAGATAAAGCAAAGCAGTAATCTAAAGTCTATTGTTTTGCTCTTATACAGATTCATCAATTTTATTTTCTTCCTTTTTATTTATATTTCTAAATTAACTTTTACATAAGAAAATTGCACTTTTCCCAAATGCTGGTATTTACCTTATGCATTAAGATATATTTTAAGTGATGGAAAATAGTCTGAGGCTCAGCGTGTTTCAAATGTCTCAATGCATTTATCAGATGAGGTTATGACATGAAACTCGATGATAACAATAGACTTTTTTTTCTTCTCATTGTGGAACACTAAGTCAGAGTAAACCTGTCCTGTTTTAGCATTTAGGTAAATGACAATGACTAAAAGTATTTCAATTTAAAGAATGCATGAACAATGAGAGAATTTTAAAGCAAGGCAAGTATATTTGTACAGCACATTTCAGTAAAAAGGCAGTTCAAAGTGCTTTACATGACGGACATATAAAACAATAAACAAACAAGAACCATTACTTTGGAGTGGAAAAATAAAGGAAAGTAATCAAGTGTTGGGATAATGCTTGCCTGGCCTTTCTCTATTCAGTGCTCCATCTGGGATTTTATTCCTGTGACCTGGATTTTGATCTTTATGTCCAAAAATAATTTCTTGAGTCTTGTTTCTAATCAAATGAAGAAAGTTATGACACACCCATGCCAGATCCAGTACTTGAATATGTTCAAACTCACCAGGTGACATTGTGAGTTTTGTATTATTTCCATAATTAGTGTAACTCAATGTATGCTGTACTCTGAGCCGGGGTGACATCAGTTACAGATACCTTAGAAATATTAAGACTTTACAGATGATCAAATCCAGAGTATGTTTCCATTTTTGTGTTGGCTGTTTAACATGTTGAGTCAAACCAAAATTTTGAATCACATGGTTATTTTGCCCCTCTGTTGTTAGGGTTACCAACACAGGTGTTGATCTTCCACAATGATGAAACAATCATAATAAACCCCAAACACAGATGGAAGGTCACTAAAATTATTGAAGAAGTTAGCTTTATATTTGTGCAGTTTACACATGTTTAGAAACATGACTCAGGTGGGGTCCTTTACCAGGACAGAAGAAATCAAAAGATTTTCTCAGGAATAAATTTTTACACTTTAGTGAATTCTGAAATAAGCTTGCAATGCACTCCCTGTTTTATGTTTCATACATAAGAGAGAGATTATGCTCTCACTTACAAAATATTAGAAGGCATTGACTCTTGGCAGAGCCTCTATTTTGCTTTTCAGAATAAAAGATGTTTGATGTCAAAAGTTGTCTTCCAGATTTATTAAGACAAAATCCATCTACCTTAAAGCTATGCTTATGTTCCCATGAAATGTTTAAGTTATTGATAAATTTCACTGAACTGTTGATCAGAAAGGTCTGCTGAATATTTTGTTTTCACTCTGAACTGTACGCTGAGAAATGCTTTGATATTTAGATCTTGAACTTTGTTCAGCAGGTGGATAAAACTGAGTCAATTAACCAAGAAAAGCTGCTCTTCCTCAGCACATAGTCGGATTTGTTTACACCTATGTTGTGCAAGAGGATAGGTTAATAACTATTAATTAGTTCAATAAGGCAAGAAGGTCTTCAAATGGAAAATAACCGCAAGCATCTGACCAAAGTGGTTGCAAAGTGACTTTTGGTGTGGCCATGACTAAGTCCTGATCTCAGTCCTATGAAGAAGTTGTGGGTTTGTGTGAACAAGTGTGTGTGAGTGAACAAAATGGACTCAGTGGAACTGAGTCTTTTTGAGGAACTTTTTGTGGAAAAACCCCCCAAAACGTTTGACCAATTACACAATCTGAAAGACAGTTAACTCTGATGCTGACCAAATGTATGTAAACTTTTGAGTTTGAGGAAACTTACAAAAAAAATTCTAAAAAAAAATGTCCTCGTTAAGTTTTCTAGTATTTAGCAAATAGAAATAAGTTTTTTTAATTTTTATTTTTAATTCTAACTGAACAAAAAATGTTTGGTCTGATTTAAATTCAATGAGTGAGAAAAAATTTTTTGTGTCTTTTTATTCAGTGTATGTAAATATCTGGTTTCAACTGCTTTCAGTTCAGAGCTTCATGGCTGTGACCCAAACAACCTTCTTCAAATTCAAGATTTTACATAATAATTCTTTGTCATCAAAAAGTTTGAGAAAACTCAAGGGATGATTTAATGTGTCATAACATTTGAATTACTTTAATTCCAGACTCACTTGTGGATATATTTTAGACTACTCTGTGTGACATCATGTAAAAAAACATAAGGGTAAATTTGCAAAAAAAATATGCATGTTATATCCTATAATCCATAAATTATTCCAGGTACTCCCTTTAACTGGTGCACTCCTGTTTATTATGCACTAAAAACTTCAGCATTTTTTCTCTACCTACAGTATTAAAGGTTTAGTTGCAATATTTGATTACGAGCACAAACATCTAGAGAGTGCAAATTTAATTTTGTAGTATTTTCCTGATGCAATTCAAGAGAATACAGTAAAATGCAATATAAACTTTAAGCTAAAATGGTTAAACATTTTCCAAAAGGAGACAGAGAAACTTTTCAAGAAACCCCTCTGCCTATAACTGCCTTACATAAATATCAGGTCTGCAAAATACAGTATTTTTGTTTTGTTCTCTCTCAATAGGACCCACATTGATACTAGAGCCAAAATTGTTAAATGAAGACTTTATGCTGATTACTGTGATGCACCTCATGGGTTTACACCCCATTCTTACAGCAGAGAGAGAAAATGACCAACAGAGCGTAGAATACTAATTTACTTTTGAGGATACATTTGTAATGTAACACATTTTGTTAAATATGTTACATTAGTGTCTTAGCTGCATACAGTATATCACACATTACTTAGCTTTATATGTAGTGTTTAGATAGTGACTCATCCAGTCCCACAAGGAAAATCTGTATGTCCCCCCCCCAAAAGACAGTTTTTCTACTTTTAGTTGAGACTCACAACATACTATGCATGTGTGTGCATGTTGATCATAATCCGTTCACACAACCCTGCAGAGCCTCAGGACAGCAGCAGCAGCAGCTGACAAAGACCAGAATGTCTCATTTGATGCACATGAACAAAACATATTTACATGTGAACATTACACAGAAGTTGCTTTAAGCCTTTTTTCTTATCAATGAGCAACAAAGGCAACCCAAAGTTTTTATTGTACATATTTAGAAAAAAAGGGCCCATGTCTTGTCTTGTCTTCTAGTGTATTCAGATGTCAGCAGCCGTTCATACTGTAGCTGTAAAAACTGCAAGGAAATTAGAAGCAGTTTGCCTGGCAAGTGTGCCTGCCAGAATCTACTGGGGAGAAAAGTTGTATCTGTAACAAAAGGCCTTAACATCTGGTTATATTAATACCTGCAATGCATATTTATGTCATTACTTCTTATCAAAGTGAAAGTTCTACATATGTTCATTGACTTTAATATGTTTTTCTATGACTCTGATTTGGACCTTTTTGATACAACATTCACACCAATTGAACTTGTTTTTGTTTTACATTTTGTGATAGTTTGCAAACAAGAATGTAATTTATTGGATCTCGTGGTAGACCAACACAAAGTGATGAATAAATGTTATGTTTAAGTCATTCTCAACTAAATATAGGATGTAGAGAGATCAATGAAGCTGCTGCAGAATCAATTGGTGATAAAGGTTTACAGGCATGCTAATGAGAAAATACAATCATTTAAATCAACAGTGCTACAGTGGGGGACACTTTTTTTACATTTTAAAGAATGCTGTTAAGCAGATCAAAACTACATCAGATTTAGTTAGATCTGCTGTAAATTGTGGTTATTGTTAAAAGAATACAGATAATCTAAGAGGTGTCAAGTAACTTAGTGGAAAGAAAATGGTCTAAATGAGAGACGTGAAAATCAGAGATTTTTGTCGTCTATGAGAACTCTAGCTGGAGAATCGTATTTAACAGGCTGAGCACAAAACTCTGAGCAAACAATTCAAATTCCAATAGTCGTTTATCAGCTTATAAAGTCACAAGAATCACTGCCAAAATTTAACTGCATCAATTATAACTGCTAATGATACGATTCCAGGCTGATGATGGACACAATTATTAGCTGATAGATGTGTAGACACATGGGCAAACAGACGAGTAAACTCAAAACCAAAGGGCAAAACTACATCTGGTACTCAGACTCTGACATCTTTCCAGCGTGATGTGTGCCTACACAAGTCTGTGTGTGTTTAACGGTGAAGAACAGATGGAGATGGAGGGATTACGTAAGCCTCTGAACTACGTGTAAAAAGAAGCCACACCAGTAGAAGCATGCCCTCCTGTCCCATTATATATATTATTTCTTCTATGAGCTCTCTGATCTCAGTTCTCTCCATTTTCAATATGTAGCAGATTTCTCCCTGCTTTAAGACAACCTTTATGGCTCATTTTTACTTTGCTTGTTCTATCAAAGCACTGTTCTGGTCATTGAGTCTACATGTTTGCATATGAAGTGTTCCAAGATAAAAGTTATTGGAATATTTTATGTAAAGTTTCACAAAAAATATGTTCTGGACATCAACATGAAAGCATGTTGCTGTTTCTCATAAGTTTTTACTTGCAGTCTTTTTGTTGCAGAAAACACTGATTTGTTCAACGAGTCAATTTCAGGTTTTATCAGCTTGCTCTATATACAGTAGATTTGATTTACAATGCAATCTCACATCAGAGAGTTCTGCAATCTCACATCAGAGAGTTCTGCAATCTCACATCAGAGAGTTCTGTGTTCGGACTTCCTGCTGGGGATGTTGTTTTGGTATGAGTTAAGTCTAAGAGCTTTTGTCAATCAACCTGTGTGGTGGGTCTGTCATGGATTTGTGCCAAAATAAAACTAGAGATTTGTCATACACAGTCAAATTCAACAAAAAAGTGGAAACAAACTAAAAGTATTTCTTCAAAAATAACAAACAACCTTTAAGCATGTATTAAAATATACTTTTCATTAACTCCAACCACATTTCTGTATTAAAAATGTTTTTCCCCCATTGGTCTGATGTTTTATTCTACTTCTAAAAGTCACATTTTAATTAGGTGAATGAAAAAATAAAGTAGAAAATAAATAAATAAAATAAATAAACCGTATGCCCAGGCACTCACACTCACATTTCCTACTTTGAATAAAGGTTAATGGTTGAATAGTTGAATAGCTCCTGCTTGTGCTAACTGCTTAGCAGCCAAAAGACGAATGTTAGCTAAGGTGAACAGTCTTACTCTATAGTGAGAACTTAAGTCCATAACTAAACTTCTGACATAACTATCACTATATAACCTCATTTTAGCATCTAAACTTTTTTTCATCGGTCTGTGGACGAGGTTCAGTGCAGTCTGATCACATCCTTTGTAAAGGTAAAAATGCCGTACTATGAAGAGTGATGATGGCTTAAGCTAACGTTTGGTTAAAACTACCAGTCAACTTTTGTTGCAACAGCTTTAACTCTGCAATTATTGATGCCTTCCTTTATTTTTGGTTGTCATCTTTGGATTATGTATTAGTTAACTTTGCATAAGTAAGTCAAAACATTGATCACCACTGATAGATGATGTGAATGACACTGATCAGCTCATTGAGGTCAAAGTAATTAGCCCCCCTCATTCCCCCGTGACATTTTTCTGTTTTTCAAAAATTGAAAAAAAATTGAAAAAAAAAAAAAGTTAATATTTTTTAATACACATTTCCCAAACATCCTAGCCCCACTCATACTAACAGTCCCTACAGTATACTTTTTGCTGAATAATGACATTTTGTTATTATAGATTGTAAGACGTCTTTGGCAAAGTTTTCAAGCTTCTCCAGATTTGATGGTTTTCTGTCTGGACCCATATTTCCAATGGGATTCAGGCAGGGCTTTGTGTAGGACGGTTAACATCACTCTCCCTCGTTTTCTGGCGGTAACTTTTCACCGGCTTTGATTGTATGTTTTGGGTCATTGTGATGTTGGATGGCAAAGTCTCAACCCAGACCCAGTTTTGCTGCTAACTGCTTGAAGTCTACTTTCAAACTCTTCACATATCCTTATTTCATCATTTCTTCAACCAGCTTGTTGAGATTACCAGTTCCAGATCCACTGAAGCATCTCCACAGCATGATACTCCACCACCATGTTTAACAGTGGGACAGTGTTCTTTGGGTTATACACCTCTCCCTTCTTTCTCCAAACTCAAACTCTACCTTGGTCCAGTATGCATAATGTTTCTCCAGATTATCCTTAGGTTTGAAGGTGTCTCTTCTCTAGAAGTGGAGTTTTTCTTGGCCTGCATCCTTGCAGTCTACTTCTATTCAGGGTTCTAGTGACTGTCTTATTGGACACTAAAGTTCCTGACTTAGCTGGATCATTAACTAGTGTTCTGGTAGTTTTTCTAGGTCAGTGGTCTCAAACTGCATTCCTCCAGGTCTAGAGTCATGCAGCTTTTAGATGTGGTCCTTCTCTTACACCCTTGAATTAAATGATGAAACCGCTTTACTAGCATGCAGTCGAGCTCTACAGAGCTCTGCTAATCAGCTAATATTGGAGCCAGGTGTGCTGAAGCAGTGAGACATTTAAATGTTACAGGAGACCGGCCCTTGAGGACAGGAGTTTGAGACCCTTGTCCTAGGGTCTTTGGACTCAAGCTTTCTTTCCACAGACTTTGAAATCTTTCACTTCCTACTTCTGTCAGACTATTTGCTGCACCACTGTGTAGTTATCTTTGAACTTATTGATGATACTTTGTTCTCACTCCACTTCTTGACACTTAGAAGTGCTGTGATAGCATATATTCACTGTGATATGTATATCTTTCTCCTGCTTTGTGAGCTTCAATAATTTATTTTCTCAAGTCAAAACTGAATTCTTTTGTTTTTTGGCACGATGCTTTCTCAAGTGAGAACTCAAACTCTTAATGAGGATTTTATGCTGTGTGTAAAGTGTAGGATAACCTTTAGTTTTACCTCAATAAAAGCTAATGCTCGGAAAAGCTGTATTGAAAAATCATTGATCTGTTTGAGAGCACTTGAGAATGTTTTGAACAACAACAAAAACTTAAAATTCCACAAAAGGACTAATTATTTTGACCTACTTTGGAACATTTTTGTATTTGCTAAAGAAATAAAAAAAATATTTTACAATAACTCTCCAAAAGTCATGAAAATCAAACTATTGGATGTTTTACTTAAAATGTGTTTTATTAATATGGCTCTTCTAGCTTCCATCCATCCATCCATCCATCCATCCATCCATCCATCCATCCATCCATCCATCCATCCATCCATCCATCCATCCATCCATCCATCCATCCATCCATCCATCCATCCATCCATTTTTTTACACCTTTGTCCCTAGTGGGGTCAGGAGGGCTGATGGTGCCTATCTCCAGCGAGACATTTCGGGCGAGAAGCGGGGTACACCCTGGACAGGTTGCCAGTCCACCGCAGTCTTCTAGCTTGTTAAATCATAAAAAAAATTATAATCACATCCACAAATACCAATCAGTTACAAAGATGTTGTTTTATCTATCTTTGCAGCTAATCCTATTGACCTCATAAAGACACTAGAGCTTTCGGAGGACATGGAGGGCGTGTCACTGGAGGCAGGGCTGTGCACCAGCAGGAAGGGCCGAGCAGAGACCGACCTTTCCTTTAAGATCAACAAGAAGATTCAGCTGAGCGCACCCACCAAGCAACTCTTTCCAGGTTAAGTTTTGATAAAACTCCATGGCATTCATTTATTGGTGGAAAAATAAAGCTATTTACATAATTGTGTTTTTCTCGTTTCCTGTCCACCAGACTTGCCATTTCCTGTGGATTTCTCACTCATGACGACAGTTAAAGCTGTGAAAGGATCGCAAGTCTTTCTTCTCTCCCTGTATGACACACAGGTATGAACTGGAAATGCTAATGTGAAATTTACACTGAAACACAGTTAATTAACAGTTCTAGATAGATGCAATTAGAACTGTTTGAATCTTTAATCCAATGGCAGTCCGATTTGACAAAAAGATGACATTTTGTATAGAATCATATGTAAAAGTTAAGACAAATCTTGTTCTAGCAAAACTTTACACCTAATAATAACTTATTAGATATATTTCATTAAAACTATTTTTCTCAGGGCACACAGCAGCTGGGTTTGGAGCTTGCTCGTTCTCCTGTTTTCCTGTATGAGGATCACGAGGGTCAGCCAACTCCTGAACTTTACCCCACCTTCAGAAAAATCAACTTGGCTGATGGCAAGTGGGTAACTTCATACAAACACTTTTCTTTTTGCTTGTATTTGATTTCTGTATACATATCAACACAATAACAGAAATATTAAAATCAATTAAAACTAATGCCAGAGTTAGCCAGCAGGTTATTACAGAAAGGAAAAAAAAAATCATAAAAAAAGGAAGAAAGAAACAGTACAAAAAAATAAATTTTTTGCATGCAAAGTGTAAAATAGCGAAACATCCTTCTTATGTTTGTCTTCAGGTGGCACAGAATTGCCTACAGTGTGGAGGGCCAGTCAGTGACTCTATACTTAGACTGTGAAAAGGTGGAGACTCTGGATCTGCTCAGAGGTCCAGATCCCCACGTCAGCACTGATGGAGTCACTGTGTTTGGAACCCGTCTGCTGGACGAGGAGGTGTTTGAGGTGAGTCTTCACTGCATTTTCTGGATGTTAAAAATTAGAAATGTTAAAATTGTGGTGGACTGAGTTGTCATCTCTTAATGATTTCCCCATAAAACCAGATATTACTGGATAATTATTTTACTGGAAAACATTGTTGACAAAACTTAAGCATACAAATATATGTCATCTTCAAAAGGACAAAAAATACAGTTAAAGTAAATAATGTTAATTTTTGCACTTCTGTTAAATCCCAATTCAGTAATCAGTCAGTGGATCATAAAACACTGTGCTGCTGGTCACATTTAGAATATAAAAAAGCTAAGCAGCTGCTTTGGGCCCCTGGTCCTTCAGGGGCCCTTAAATGCTAACAAACACTGACCATATTTCTAGAACTTTAACATTTGTCTTAGCTTCTTATTCAATACAACATAGGAGCGATGCTTCTGTCACCAAAATTTCCCAATCTTTCTGTCTCCTGCTCCTTCCTACTGTTGTTAGTGAGTGAGACTTGAAGATGCTTGAACAGTTCTGCCTCAGGCTAAGAGAAGCTGACCTCAAAGAGTTCAGTGAAGGCAGACCGTGATGAATGGCATACCTCACCCAGTTCAGAGAGGCCAGGGCACCATCCTGATACAAGGCATGGGGGAAGGGTAGGAGAAGCTTGACTGGGTCCCACACCTGCATGGAGAGAAGTCATCATTGGATTTTGGAACATGTTTATATTGTTTTAGATTATTCCTCATTAACTTTGCTTCCAAGAACTCAAACTTTCTTGTTATCCTTTTAGTGGTCTTGAAACATTTTTTCAAATTATGTTATAATGTTCTTTCCTGATCAAAGACATACCAGAAGTGTTGTATCCTTTCACACATGTTAGAGAAATCTCCCGTGGCGGGCATTCTTGCTCATACATGTGCCGTCTACCATGTCTTGAGAAAGTATTCACCCCTCCTGGCATTTTATGTGTTTTGTTAAATTATAACCTGTATTTGATTGTTTTGTTTTTTAATTTAAATTATACATTATGCATCTGCACAAAATATCCTGTGTTGTGCAGGTGAAGTGAATTAAGATAAAGGGAATATATCTAAGCATTTTTAAAGGTCTACTATTATGTTTCCTTGCACAAGCTAGGACAGGTCTGTGTCTATACAGAACTGGTTCAGTACATTTAATAGACAAACTCATTCTCGGATGTTGAGATTTCACCTTTTCAGTTGCGTCTGTTTTGAGATCTTTGAGAAATGCACTGTTTTAGGACTAAGTCACAATTATGCAAATGAGCTGCTGTTGGTCGAGTTTTACCAACTCAGTATTTACATTAACACTAACTGTGAAAATAGCTACAAACAGATGCACAGTGGTGCAACCATACATCTTGACCCAGAAGCAGACCAAGTGGAGCCTCCTGAACAACCATCAAACCAGCACTAGTGAAAGATTAAACGCTGCACATCTGTTGCATATTGTTATTAATTCAAACTGAGGATGCTTTGGGGTGTGAGTTATAATGTGAAGTCAAGCAGCTGACATCAGCACAATAATTCAGCATAAAGACCGTTTTTTTTATCAAATGCAATCTTTTTTTAAATATATATTTGTAAAATTAAAGGAGTAACACTACGGAAGCGCATTGCTATCATGCAGTAAAAAAATTTTTTCGATCGCTATCTCGTTATAACGTACGGAAGCGCATTGCTATCATGCAGTAAAAAAATTTTTTCGATCGCTATCTCGTTATAATGAGTTACGTATCTCGTTTTAACGAGTTACGTATCTCGTTTTAACGACTTACGTATCTCGTTATAACGAGTTACGTATCTCGTTTTAACGACTTAAAACGAGATACGTAACTCGTTATAACGAGATAGCGATCGAAAAAATTTTTTTACTGCATGATAGCAATGCGCTTCCGTATAACACCTCTCTCAACATGCAAGAAAAAAAACAAAACAAAGCAAACAATATTGGTATTGTCCGAGAGACTGACATGTTTTCACAAACATATTTACATGTTTGTGAAAACATGTAAATATTCTCAAACTGTGGTCCTGGGAGCAATGGGTGTCCATATTTACATTGGGATATCTATAGACTGAAAGAAAATGCCAAAGCAACTGAAGCCTACTTTTCTTTTATTATACTTCTAAACTACAAATAGCCCTGAAATGTTATATTAGAGCACACAACACTGGTATTAAATAACTATTTTGATTTCCAAGCTTAGAATCCATACTTTTAGAATTTGTAAATAACTCAAACCTCCCTGAGTAGACTTGTTTTATTGTGGCCAGTCACATTTACAAAGCAGCAACACCCTTTACATCAGGAGGAATGAAGGGAGTGAGTTAAGAGATGAATATCAGGTCAGCTTGTATATTTTAAGATGTTGTGTTGTTTTGGGGGCAATTTAAAGTGAGGTGGTTTGTAAGTGTTTGCTAAGTGGGGTAAGTGGTCTGGTTGTAACTGCATAATAGATTTATTTGTTAAAGAATTTATTAAAAAACAGACATAAAGACTCATCTCTACACCACCCTCCAGTGGTGGTAGTGATGAAATGCAGCTTCCCTAACCACCCTGAACCTTTACATCCTGGAGGTGTGCAGCAACATTTTAATATGAATATTTACCTTTTGAGCTCATCAGCAGATCTTTTAGACATTGACACAGTCGAACGTGAGAGACTTCTCAGCTGTTTATTCCTTTTGGATGTTTACCTGTGCTGTTTGTGGTTTTTTACTGATTGCAGCCTGAAGTGATTTTCACAGACTTGAGGTGCAGACAGTGACCTTATGTGATGTCAGGTGGGACATCTGCAGTGCAGCACTTTGCTGTATTTGGCCCGGGCTCCTCATGTATGTGCACGTGTAAAACAGAGAGCAGAGGAGATGTCTGTGCTGTGGAAGTCTTGCGCTGGCGCCACCAGAGGCTGCAGCTCTGGAGACCATTAACTGCAGAGCGACAATAAAAACAGCATGTTGTGCTACTTTGATCTGACTATATGAACACATCTAGTGATAAATACATGACAGACATGTGGATGTGCTGTGTCATTTATTTTATTAATACCATGCTGCTTAGTGTTGACCACTGGTGACACCTATTCTGTCTGCATTCCTTGAGTTTCTTTTCATCTCTTTTGTTTGTTTTAAAAACAATCATAGGGACAAATCCAGCAACTTCTTCTTGTGGATGATCCTCGGGCAGCAGAGACGTACTGCAGAGACTACATCCCAGACTGCGACACACCCTTACCTTATGACAGCATTGTCATAGAGACTGAAAAGGTACGGTTATGCACTACATTCACAAGGCACGCTAAGAAAATGTCATTTTACATACTAAATATTCCGAAACATTTGATTGCATAAATAGTTTGAATTATCTTCCCCATCCTTTATCTGTCTGGCTTTGTCTTGAATCAAAGCTCACAACGCTCCAACTTCTAGGAAAACTTTCTAATCATTTCCTTCTGCTGCTGTTTGATTCACCATCTGGCTCACAACTCAACACATATTTATTTGGTTTAACATTTCGTCTCAGGCTCTTCTAGAACTGCAATTCACCAAAAGAGTCAATGTAAGACATAAATCTGAGGTGTTAATTTAACAAGATTTATCTGAATTTTTTTTTACAATGTTTTGTTTTCAGTCAGGTTTGGACCTGTAGCTCACAACAGTTCTATTCATTGTTCTGTTCGGAAAAGAAGAATATATAAAAATGTTGGGGAAACAAACAAACTGTCATGAGTTGAGGTGGAGGTGGTGAGAGTGAACGCAGGCAGGACTCAGATTGAGAGGTGATAATGATGATTGGTTTAATAGACAGTAGCTTAAAACAGTCCAGTTCAGGCGGCACAGCAGAGAACTAAGCAACAGCTTGATACCGGTAGCAACTGAAACTAATAAAACTGACATATAAGAGCTAACGCCGTCACAGGACTGTACAGTCCAACTGTGACGACTAAGACAATAACTGACAATGACAAGACTGACTTTAGACGAGGGCGAGACAACAGGTGGACTTAAATATGCAGGGAGGGTATTCAGGGAATGAGACACACCTGGGAAGCAATCAACAGAGAAGACAGGACAGGAACAGGACTAAACACAGAAAACCTCAAAAATAACTACACAGAAAACACAGAACACAACACAAACTAACAAACACAAGGCTGCTGAAGTTGCCAAACAGTGTTAACGTTTTGTCTGGAATGCTTAGATGATGTTATTGCACAGAATATGGCCAACTTTATAATAGCAACATAATTAGCATAAATGTAAAATCATGAAGTTAGGTTTAGTTAAAGAGATATAAAGAGTAGATTTGACATCAAACAGACAGGGATGGTTGAGCTTTGTGTTCTTTCTTGTCATTGTTTTTTGGTCTTTAGGAAGAGGGAACACCAAAGAAACGAGTAGCAGAAGAATTTGACTACAGTGTCTTCTATGATGATATCTCAGTGTCCACCGTGACAGCAGGTCCTAACGTCACAGAGTACGAGGTGAGACTCAGTAACCACCAATGATTTCTGTTTATATGGTCAACTTTTTCTTATCCTTCATAATTTGTTCATCTGTCAATGTGTTGCACAGTTCATAGAGTACGAAGACTATGACAACACAACAAACTATTTCCATGCCAATGAGTATGAGGAGTACGACGAAGAGTACGACGAACGCTACGGACCTGCTCAGAGAGAACGGGAGTACCTGCTGAACACACAGGTGGTGTAAAAGGCTTTATTCATTTCAGCATAAAATCAAATAAAAAAAAAATGAATCATGTACAATTACAATGTTATCTCTGTCACTTATTTTAAATTAGAATTTACCAGAAAAAGGACAGAAAGGAGAGCCTGGCTATTTGGGGCTGGTAAGAAAACCACACAATCAAAAACAGGCTGTTTTATGGATTACTGATTCACTTCTTAAATAATTTGATTAGTAGGTAAAAGTGTTTCATTTACAAAAATATTATGATTTTCAGTTTAGATTGCTGAATTAGGATTTTTAATATTAACCTGTTATAACCACCAACCATCAACAAGACACACTGTGTTTCCCTTCCTTGGAATTATGATCCACGTCAAATATTAGATGTATCCCTTTTTCATTTCTGAAATTGACAAATTAAAGGGATCCCATTCTAACCCAATATTTTCTCAACTATTAGCAATTGCCAAACAATAATGCTTTTCACACTTTATATTGAAATGTATTTTCCACTTCCAGATTTCTTTTTTGCCACACATAAATATTTCAGAGACTTCTCTCTGTCCAGTTTTAATACTGGACAGAGAGAAACTGTGTAAATAGAAGATGTGCTGTTCATCTCACAGTTATGGTGTTACTAAAGGAAGAAAGAAACTCAAGCTCAAATTGAGAAGGTGTGGCTTTAGCCTTTCATTTTCAAAACCTCTCCAATATGGGTGAGTTAAAACTAAGATCTGCAAAGAAGAGTTGGTCAGAAATCTTCCAAACTGAGGTAACAAACTAAGTGCCAGTTCCTGTAAATGGTGACAACAGTCGGTGCTTCAGATGGAGGCACAACTGTTTAATAGGTTTAGATGGAAAATACTTTTTACACAAATCCTGGTGGTTTGGAGAGGTTTAGGCTTAATAAATGAAATCGTCATTTGATAACTGCAGTTTGGATTACCTCTGGTCATACTGGTCAGATATTAACCTGGTCAGATGTAACCTAAAGAAACATCAAAAACCTTTTGCTTTGGTGATTTTTTTTTTCTTTACAGGGAACCCAGATTACAGGACCATATGGACCTCCAGGACCTGAGGTTAGTGAAGCTTACTGTGCAATTTGTAACTAGAAACATGTTTTTGTTTGGGTACAGTACCTCTTTATTCAGGTGCAAATTTAACCACAACAGCTGAAAATGTAATTTTTTAGGATAAACAGCATCGTTTCAAACTGAATGTTGTTTATGATGATGTGCAGGGAGCACCGGGGCCTCCGGGAATCACTGGACCAGTGGGACCTCGAGGAGACCCTGGAGAGCTGGTTGGGTCTGCCGTCTGTGTGCTCAAAGACTGAGTCAACGGACTGATGTCTCTTCAGATCTGTCTTCATCTCTCTCTTTGCTGTTAGGGTCCTCCAGGGCGGCCGGGCCTTAGTGGTGCTGATGGGATCCCAGGTCCCCCAGGAAACATAATGCTCATACCGGTAACAGACTGCTTTCCCAGAGGCCCTGAATGCTGCAGCCGAGCTGCTGTGGCTCTGCTGCTATTAACTTAGAGAAGAGCCTGAGGGCAAATGGAAAAGTTTCAGAGTTGTTACTGAAAAATGTGACTTTTAGAGTCTTAAAGTAGACTAGCTGTTTGCCTTTTAGACTTTACAATAATGGCGACTCATTATTTAATCATATTTAGTGGTATGTGATTTCATTATGATAATCTGATTAAATTTTTTATTATCAGGCAAGTTTAATAGTTCTAGATCTATATAATCCCACTCTTTCAATACTGTGTTAAGACAGCATATTGTGTTCCTTCCCTCATAAATTCCTTTGTTTTGTTTCATTTTGTTCCACTGTTGACAGGACATACTTATCAAATCATGGCTGACAGTGGGATTCTCTGGCCACTAGGCGGAGTGTTGAGTTATTTTTTTTTCTGATCTTCAGTTCCAGTCTGGTGGTGATCCGAGGACAGGAGCTGTCGTTTCTGCACAGGAGGCTCAGGCTCAGGCCATCCTGCAACAGACAAAAGTACACAAACATAATATTACATTGCATCAAGCACAACTGATTTAAATGAGCTATTTTTGAGGATTAATATAAATAAGTCTCTTTTTCCAGCTGGCCATGAAGGGCCCTCCTGGCCCACTGGGTCTCAGAGGCAGACCCGGACCACTGGTAAGTTACCCTGCAAATGTTGATTTATTGTAGTGTTTTAATGTTAGCTTTATGAACAAGACATGTATTAAAGTCACTTTTGATGAATTTAGATATTTAAACATCCATAAAGTAGAAGATCAACTGAAGGATGACTGACCTCCACAGACCCGTCACATCTTTGCCGTATTTTTTCCCTTTAATTCTACTTCAGTTTCTCAAGCTATATTCTTAACAAAACTTTAAATAGACCTTCAGAAAACTTGAAAAACGGTAAAATTATAAAATAATGGAGAAGAGAAATTAAAACAATAGAATGAGAGTCCTTTGTATTCTGTGAGATTAAACATAAAATGCAATGCAGGACATACAAACATTTATTTCCCCTTCAGCAGACAAGCATCCCATGTGTTGGACACACACGACAACAACAACATCACTGTGCATTTTGACAGAAGTTTGACCTGTTCACACCTCAGACATGTAGAATGGTGTGATGAGGAACTGATCCAAAAATCTGTGCACCAGAGCGTGTTTAAGGAAAATTTGACATTTTATCTTTAACAAAAAGATGAGATTTGACATTAATATGTGACCATATTTCTTCACATGAAAATATACACTTTATTTCTTGTGTGGATTTTTCTAATTTTTTAAAATAAATATTTGTAACTTGTAATACATGTTGCTTTTTGTGTTAAAAATATGATAAAAGAAAGACTTGAATTAGTCTTTGGAGGTGGCAGTGAGTCAGGATGGAGGGATTGGGCCTGTAACTGGTGAGTTGCAGGTTTGAACCTCGCTCCATTGCGTTGCTGCTGGTGGTGGTTAAAGGACCCAGTGCTGCAGATAGTCTGATAGTCTGACTGACTGTAAAGTACTTTGGAGTCCTCTGACTTGACAAAGCATAATGCAAATGTTGGCCAATTATCATTTTTGTGTTTTTGCTTTTTCTAAAGGGAGCATCGGGGCCTCCAGGGCTGAAAGGGAGCAGCGGTGAAATGGGACCACCTGTAAGTTTATCTTTGTTGTCATTTCAGTTATACCAGCTACAGTTTTTTTTATCTCATATTTTACTCTCTCAGGGTCCTGCAGGACTACCGGGTATTCCAGGTCAGATTGGAAGGCCTGGAAAACGGGTGAGGATATTTAATGTGCTGCATCTTTTGTTGTTGTAAAATTTTGCTTCAAATTATATGTAGTTCATTGATATACATGTTTCTTAGGGTCGGGGAGGTTCAGATGGAGGCCGCGGTGCGATAGGAGAAACTGGAGCAAAGGTGAATTAATGTTCCAGACACACATTTTCTTTCCTTCTTGTTCTGCTTCCGCAAAATATGGACTTACTCCGTTTTTTTTCCTGCTAGGGAGATCGAGGCTTTGATGGCTTACCTGGCCTCCCAGGAAATAAAGGACACAAGGTACAGACACAAGGATGAACGAGTACAGGACATCAAATCCACAATTCAATTATCTTTCTGTAATGTTTTGACAGGGAGACAGGGGGAAGCCAGGACCCCTAGGTCCTCCAGGAGAGCTGGGAGAAAAGGTAGGAAGCCATTCCAGAAATAAGTATTTGTAATTTTGATGTTTTTACTATGGGAGGAAGAATGATTTTGTATTTTTCTATATATTTACAGGGCTCTCAGGGGCCACCAGGGCCAAGAGGTCAACCAGGTGATGCTGTGAGTGTTTATGCCTCAACTTTCAATTTTCATCAGCTTCATGAACAGTTTGATAATGGGACATTTGTATGGTCTTTATACTTGCATATAATTCTTTCAATGGGTGAATCTGGCACTTTAGGTATGTGGAATATGTATCCAAAGATAAACCAGACTTGTTGAGTTCCACAAGTTTCAAAATCTCTTCATGCTATCTTGACTGATTTATTTTTGTTTTCCCTTTTCACACAATGCATTGTGTTTGATGCACTGACTTAAATTTCAGTCACAGATGTGCCTCCATCAGATAACAAAGCATCATTATCACAATCTGAGCTTTCCCACATTGTTTAAGGAAAGAATCATCTTAGTGTAAACCTCTGCCTTTAGAAAAAACTATTAAGCAATTTTCTCTGTATTTAGTTAATAGAAAAATATTCAGCAAACCTAACAGACCTAAAAAAGAAAACCTTTAGTCTAGATCAGGGGTGCCCATAATCGGTCCTGGAGGGCCGGCATCCTGCATGTTTTAGTTCTCTCCCTGGTTTAGCGCACCTGGATGAAATGATGGCTCACACCGACAAGCTCAAAAGGTTGTAACAACCACCAGGGAGAGAACTAAAATGTGCAGGATGCCGGGCCTCGAGGACCGACTTTGGACACCCCTGGTCTACATCTTCCCAAACTGTGATTCTTAGACCACTGGTGGTTCATGGGCGCCCCCTAGTGGTCCATGAGGTACTGCATGCAAACAACTGTTTATTTGCCATGACGTGAGTTTAAAGTGCGATGCTACAGTTAGCTACCAAATGATTGTGTTTAAAAATAATAATGGATAAATGGTCCGAAGGTATCAGTGTAAAGTTTCTCATGGTGAGTTCAGGAACTTTTAATTTTGAGCACCATTACATATCATGCCGCACAGGCATGGAGATCTAGGTCTGTGGCTGTGCTGAACTGACAAGGCGGTGGACGGAGCTGCGCCCCACGCTGACTAACTGCATCTTAAGACCTAAAATAAAATAATTAAGAAAATGTTTATATTTTCCAAGGCAACGCCAAGTCTGTTTTTCTTTTATTATGCTTTTAAATTACAAATAGCTCTAAAGCGTCAGTGCACACAACAGTTGTAATAAAGAACTTTTTTGATTGGAAAACATAGAATCTACACTTTCAGAATCTGTAAATAACTCAAAATGCTTCACAATAAGTCTATTTTTCGGTTTAGCTTTGGGAGATCATCGATTTTCTTTCAGAAAAGCATAACACCTGTCTGCATATCCTCAGCTTTATCACCTTGTGTAACTTCAATGTGTAATTCAAGGGTCCCAGAGGTCTGACTGGCCCTAGAGGTCGTCCTGGAAACTCAGGCTTGATGGTAAGTGTTAAATCTTGCATGCTAGTTTAGCATATGCTACACATGATATTTACTTTTACACACACTGAACTCTCTCACAGACAACAGACCCTGCTACTGGGATTACATGTTTAGCTCCAGTGACTCTCTGCAGTCAAGCATCAATAATCTCTGGGCTGCACCTTCTAATCACAATGTTAAAGTAGTTCTTGGATTCTTTAACAGGATATATACAATCCTTATCTCATCTAAAGAATGACTGCTTACTCGCCTGAAGTGGTTTCTTCAGTTGTGTCTGATTTGTGTGCTTGTTGGAACATGAGTAAGCACTTGTCAGCATCAATGAACATCATTTCATTTGTATATTTTACAGACAGTTTGGATTTTGATTTAGGAAGCGCTAATGAACTTAAGCTAATTTTCAATTAGGGCTTGAAAGTCATCTATTGAAAAGCACCAGGCAATGCAGTAAAATCTTGTATGGGAAGGTTGATGATTCTGAAAACCGATCATCAGGAAATGGGCTCTCTGCGTTTCAGGATATAGCAGAAAATGTTTGTTTTTGTTTAAATCCCATGCTGTGTCTCCTCAAAGGGCATTCGTGGAACTGATGGGGTCCAAGGCTCAAAAGGCAACATAGTAAGTAAAGTAAAATACGTGACCCTAATGGTGCTGGATTAGTTCATTACTCTTACATGAATTATTGTCTGCAACAGGGACCACCAGGAGAAATTGGAGCACCGGGTCAGCAAGGCAACCCTGGAATTGTTGTATGTGCTAAAATAAAGCATGCTGAAAATAAACTCCATGGCTTAGTTTTAAGACTAATGTGATACTGCATCTGCAGGGTTTTCCTGGCCCTCAGGGGCTAGTAGGACTACCAGGAGAGAAGGTAAGTGAGCTTTATTTGGGGATTTTTTCATTAGCATAAGAAATCTTGATGGACAATTTCTCACTGTCTGGCAGGGACCTCAAGGGAAGAAAGGGATGCAGGGCTTACCTGGAAATGACGGGCCTCCGGTACGTACAGATTTCATGTTCCATGTTCCGGGTCTGTCCCAGAAAACCTGTTCAGCCTGCAGGCAGGGCGGTTCTCCAGTGGCCCGCCGTGTTGTTGTTAAAAATGTTAAACGTTGAGTGGAAATTTGAAAATATGGCTAAGAATTAATGTTATTGGAAGACATTATAGGCAATACTTAAACATCAGCTACAGAATCCTCAAAAAATATAGCTCAAATAAATAAACATTTTGGCACTTAAGTTAAAACCTGATTAAGTAGTTAGCCAGTGAATGCTAAAACAAGCAATGTAATGCCAGTCACATTCAAGAGTTAAATAAAATCAAAGAAATAATGATAGGTAAGTATTTGTAAGTTTTGTTGCGTTTTCCTACATTTTCCAGTTTTGTTTAGCAATGTCTGCCACTGGCGCAGTATTTTGATTTGCTAATTGTTATTAGTTGTTTCTTATCAAAGTGATTGAAGTATTTGCAGGGAGCATTCCGATTGGCTGTCGGTGTGGCTCATTTAGTTGCTGGCGCAGACAAAAAGAAAAAACAGAATTCTAAATGCAAACGAGACGCATTTTCCTTTATACACAAGGCATGCTCAGGTTGGTGGCACAAATATAACATCATATGCAGAAAGTTGCTTTGCAGCATGCTGACATCCATCCATGTTAGCTAGTACTGCCTCATCTGGCAATCCACAGCTCTGGTAATGTAAACATCATCAGCTCGGTGGCGCCCTCTTCCTGCAGTGAGCAGGTGAACAAGAAGGCTCATTATCCCTTCCGCTGCTCCTCAGATGTCAGAAAGAGAAAGTGTCCAATGATTTATTTATTTTTTGTCCTTTATCCATGACTTGTCGCTTTATTTGATTAAGTTGTTAGCATGTAGGTCGGTAGAAAAATGCAGCAGTTACGGAACTCCAGTTATTAATAAAAGACGCCTGACCTCAAACCCCCTTCCTTAGTGTTTGCATGCATAACATAATATGCTGCCACTGCACTTTTAATCATTATACCAAAGATACTCTTTAACCCACGTCTGCTATCATTGTTACTGGTGTATTTAAAACGAATAAGCAAACAAAGCTCAGCCTGGTGGGAAGCAAGTAAAGCCTAGCAGCCCACCAGGCCTGCAATACTCTGGGACTGACCCTGTCTATTTCAGACTCTTGTTGCATTCCTGAGTCTCTACACCATAATAACCTCAGTTACATGACTAAGTATTTGTCTGCTTGTCTACAGGGTCATCCTGGAAGAGAAGGGACTCCAGGTGAAAAGGGATTGCCAGTAAGCATATACAAACTTTCTTTTGCAGTTTTGATGCTATTTGCAATGTAGATTTTCTTTCAACATGTGCATATGTTTGTTGTTAGGGTCCTTCCGGCGTGCAGGGACCTGTAGGATACCCCGGACAACGGGGAGTTAAGGTGAGAAATGCACATTCATGGTGCTTGCAAATGTACTGTAACACCTTTCACTTTTTCATATTTCATCTCGTTACAACTGAGATTCTGAAAAATGGGGATGCATTTGTTTTTCCAACTCCCCATCCTCTGATAATGGCAAATAAAATCCAGCATGAATAAATAGAGTCTGCCTGCCTTAGTTTAAATCTGTCTGTTGTATGTAGGCATCAGAAGGGATTAGAGAACTACTGCACAAGTCAATGAGAATGGTGTGGAGAACCTTAAAGCAGGGTTAGGTTTCTGACAATATCCCAATCTTAGAACAACTCATGAAACCACATCAGCTCAGCTGAAATAATCTATCAAGAGGACGGTCCTGTCATTCACCCAATCAATCCAGCCTTTAAGGAAGACAAACAAGGTGAAAATAACTTACTTTGGGTTAATAATCATTACCAAAATTTTTACATGTCCGTAACTGTCCTCATGACAGTGAAGGAGTTAACTCTTGAGAATATGGTTCCTCTGAAAACTGGACATTTCTTTCATCTCATCTCGAATGGACAAAAAACAAAGTAAAATATTAAAGATTTAAAAAGAAACAGGTTTAAGTTTTCCTTTCACTTTACAATCACTTCCTTAAAGTGAAATGAAACTGAGTGTAATGTTTTTCAACATGCAGGAGTTTTCCATTCCCTCTGACCAAATGCTGCAGTGAGAATCATCTCCTGATGTTTCATTTTTATATGTTGTTGTCTGACAGGGTGCAGATGGAATCAGAGGGTTGAAGGGAAGCAAAGGGGAGAAGGTAAAATGTAACAAAACTAATATCATCTTTGTACATTCAGAAAGCCAAGCTGTCTAGAGCTGCTATTTTAAACCTATAGATAAACTGAAGTGTCTCCTGTTTTACTGCACGACTTTCAGTTTTTTAGTTTATCACACTGCTGTTCTCTGCAGGGAGAAGATGGTTTTCCTGGGGCAAAAGGGGAGATGGGAGCAAAGGGGGATATTGGAGATAATGGACCTCCAGGGTCTCGAGGTGAAGATGGACCTGAAGGTCCCAAAGGTCAGTTGGGTCCTCAGGGAGAGGCCGGGCCGGCTGGCATTTCTGGAGAGAAGGTACATGTTGTATTAGTCCATGTATAATTAACAGAACAGTCTTAACCTACGTTTATCTGCAAATTCACTCAACTAGTTTTGTGTTTCAGGGGAAACTGGGGGTTCCAGGTTTACCTGGGTATCCAGGACGACAGGGCCCCAAGGTAAAATGAACTGAGGATTCAAAATTGGTTAATGATGAAACAGCAGATGAAGTTTATGTTGACCTATCTTCCTTTACAGGGTTCTGATGGCTTTCCTGGTGCGCAGGGGGCTCCTGGAGAGAAAGGGAAGAAAGTAAGGGAAGCATTCAGAACAGATGCTGTGAAATCTTTTCTGTTTCATAAATATCTGACATTTGTCTCGTTTAACAGGGTCCTGCAGGACAAGCAGGAAGTGGAGGCCAAAGAGGTCCAAACGTGAGTCTTGACCATAAGATCTTCACTTTTAGTATAAACAAGAAAATCACTCTACTGTCATTACTGTCCTGCCTGAGTTTTGCAAGTTTCTTTGTGCCAGTATCTGTTTTTATCACATTTTTCTAATGCTGCAAATGTTCTCATTTTGTTGTTATGTCCAAGTCAGATGACTGCTAGTTTTGGTGGTTTTAAAAGTTTCTGTTTACCTTCGCAGCAAAAAAAAAAAAAAAAGAAAAAAAAAAGAAAAGAAAATCATGGAGCATCCCAGTGAAAAAGAACTTTACACAGCCTTGGATAATGTGGAGCTTCTTTCTTTCTGCTTTTGAACCACAGCTTCCTCTCATGTCAGGACATATTCTAAGCAGCTTTCACCTTTCATCTGATTTCAAAGTGTTTTTTATGTTGTGTTTCTGGCAGGGTGCCCGAGGAGGCAGGGGGGTGAGAGGTCCTACAGGGAAACCAGGAGAAAAGGTTAGCTGACTCTCACTTGAACCCGCAGCAACATGTTTCTGTTCCCTGTGTTCCTGCTCTGTCACTGATCCTGTGTTCTCCTTCCCTCTCAGGGAGCCTCAGGACATGATGGGCCCCCAGGATCTCCTGGAGAGAGGGTAAAATATGCAATTATGTCACAAAAACATTATGCATGCAAACATCCGTATATTTTATTGATTATATGTGAGAAGCTCGTATAAAATCCTAATAGAAAAAATATGATGAATATTTGTTTTACTTATTTTCCATGAAAACCTTAAAAGTGTGGTTTATATTTGTCTTCAAACTAATATTATTTGAATATGTCCTAAATAACAATTAATAATATCAAGGGTAGTGCAGTAAATAAAGGGCTGGTCTAAGATCAGGGGCCTCATGTTAAAGCGTGCGTATGCACGAGAAATATGCGGCGCGATATTTTACGCAAAAGTCAGCATGTATAAAAATGAATGTGGCGTGAAAGTTTGCATCAACATATGCAAACTTTTGACCTGCTGTGAAAATAGGCAAACTTTTTCTGTGGACAATAACAAACTACAAGGTGTCAAAACTCACCTAAATACACTGAAATCTGACAACATTCAGTGATTTTCAGACCAAGAAGCATCAAACCCGATGATTTTTCATGATTTTAATATTTTATTGTTTAAACATAAGCTATGAAACTGAACAACATTTATCCTAAGACAATAACCTAACATGCACACAAAATAAATAAAATAAAATAAAAATGTGCAAAAACCTCACTGAAATGTAAATAGTAATTCATGTAAAGCACTTTGAATTGCCTTGTTGCTAAAAATGTGCTATATAAATAAAATTACCTTAGTACATTTCCTCAGGTTTTGTCTCAAATATACAATCGTTCTGTGTGCTGAACCACATGAAATGCATCTATACGGTAATTTCATTCTCACTAAAAAAGAAAACAGGGTTAGATCAGCAGGTTAACTCAAAATAGGTTTGATTGTTTTTAAGGTGATTAAGGTGTGTAGACAAGTACAAGTAGAGGCGCAAAGGTGAGCCACGTAATTGAGGAGCGCTTTGGCTCTGATGGAGAACATCGCCAATGGAAGGATTCAGAGGGAGTCTGTGTTTAGAGATCATGTTGATCTGCTGGGAAATGTTGATTGTTTATTAGCATTTAGATCATCCTGGAGCTCCAAGCAAAACTTAAAGAAAGAGCCGTGGGTTACCGGTGCAACTACGTACGACTTTTCTAAATTTGTCCATATGCCAAGTTTTAGCCCCAAGCTGTCTGTCTGTCTGTCTGTCTCTCTACTGTACAGATATATACAAACTGTAGTTTTATATATACTAACTACAATTAGGTGCTTAGAGTCTGATAGGTCTATCATTGAAATGCTGTGCAGATTCCTATGTAATTGCTATAATAGAGCCTAAATTAAAACACAAGCGGGAATTGAAGCACATTTATCTTCGATATGTATCGCCCATATCGCCAGGACATAATCCACTTAAGTGAAACAGTAATTTCAGGTAGAAATTGCCTTTCACTGTGCAGCATATGGGCCTTAATTGCTTTTTGGCAGAACCCCCCCCCCAGATATATTTTGCATTTTTGGTATCTTTTCGGTGTAACACAGAAGGTTTTCTTCAACACAGTGCATAAGACTTCCTGTGCTCTAAAATTCTTAATTTAACTAAATTAACAGAACCCCTCAGTAAAGAAAAAAAACAAAACATCAAAAATCTTTTTTATTATTATTTATTGAATCACAGGGCAGTGATCAAACAGTGGTTCAAAATCTAAGCTAGTTTAATGCAGATAACCCATGAAAAGCACACTTTTACTGCTATGGGCACATTAGGAATTTAAGGAGGCAGATATTATGACAAAAGACCAAACATGGACACTCAAGGGGAGAACATCCCAAATTATAGGAAGAGGAAAGGATAAAAGAGACAAACTTTTGTCGCAACCCTGAGAATACATCTGTGTTACTGGTGTGAACATAATTTGTATGAAAGAACTAAATGACCGAGAAAGACACTCAAAACGATTCGACGAGACACTCGAGCTGCATGTGATTGGGTCTTGGCACAACACCTGGTTTATTCCTGCTGTCGGCATTAACCTTGTGAGAACTGAGCTACTGCAGGTGGCAGCTCTCATGAGTCTAGTGACTTAATTAGCCTGTGATCTTCATCATCCTTCACCATACTCCTGATGTCATTCTCCTGGAGCTTACTCTTGAGTTTTTTTCCCATACTCCTCCATGTTGTCTCTGTTAACTTTAACTTGCTTCTGACTCCGACTTCATGGTTCTTCTTTTCTTCAGGTCACAGGTAAGTCAGGGTTTGTGTTTGGTGAAGCATCTCACTGTTTCGGTGGGCATGGTTCACAGACGTTCAGATAGTTGGTCACCTGCTCAGTCGCTGCATCAATGTCATTTAAAGTCTGAGCTTCAGTTGTTCTGCAAACAATAACAGGTTTAAATGAATTTCAGATCTGTCCTCAAGGCAAACTGCCATGCTCGCTTTAGATGTTTTCCTGCTTTTACACACCTGATTCAATATGACCAAACATTGCACTGAAAGCCATTTATAAAAGCATCACTATATTAATCCCTTCTCTATTGGCTCATTTTGCATTTTTTGTTTTCTAGGGACCTTCAGGGCCACAAGGAAGGAATGGAGAACCAGGACCTAAAGGCTCAAGCGTAAGCAATTAAAAAAAACACTTATTTCATTTTACAAATGTTAAACGGCGCCACAAATTTTGATATAAATCTGTGAAAACATAAAATATGCAAAATAGTCAAAAGCTTGGATCTTACTTCCTGATTTTTTTTTAAGAAAAAATAAATCTGTAAGTTTGAGCTGCCAGGTCATTAAACAGTCAGATCTGTAGACCAGAATCAGATCCAGTGTTAAACCGTTGTTCAACTTGATCCACTTCAAATATGTTTTTTCTAACAAAGCAGTTTTGCTTATTGATCATCAAGTTCTGACCACATCCATGTACATATTACTGTAAACAAAACTTTGTTTGCCATAGAAAAGGATGTAGATGTGGATTAATGTTTATTTATTACTGACACAGAACTATGAATTAGAATTGACTATATTTTACTAAAAGAGAATATTTGTAATATTTTCTACTCCACTGTTGTGCTTCTTTTTTGTTTTAACTGCTGTTTATATCTTTATGTTTTTTATGCTATTACTATTGTGTTTATTGTCACAGGGTCCAGCTGGGAAGGATGGACTTCCGGGTCATCCGGGTCAAAGAGGAGAACCAGTGAGTTACATTATTCTTTTCAAGAGATGTCTTAACCACACATTTACCCAGAAACCCTTGCTCAACCAGTACTGAGCCTCACTGCGAGATTGAATCCCAGCCCAGGGTTTTAATTACATTTAAACTCTGATCAATGATAGTCTAAAAGGATTGCAGACACACTGTCAGTATTTAATGTCCAACTTTTTTTCAGGGCTTTCAAGGAAAAACGGGCCCCCCAGGGCCTTCAGGTGTGGTCGGACCGCAGGTAGGCGCCTCGGTTTGAAGCTATTGTTTTGAGTTGAAGAATTTTCCCATACTCCTCCATGCTGTCTCTAATGTTAACTTTAACTTGCTTCTGACTCCGACTTCATGGAGTCATGGTTCTTCTTTTCTTCAGGTCTTCAGGTTGAACTGAACATAATAATCAGTTCAATTCAATTGCAGTTAAACAAATTTCAGTTTGATAAAATTTTACCTAACTTATTTTTTTATTGCAATTAATTTAGCTGAATTATTCTGATTACATTCAAAATATTTGAAGTAATTTCAGTTTATTTCAATGCATTTTAGTTCAGTTCAGCTCAGTTTTTATACAACTTAAAACAGAAGCATTACATCAAGGCCCTTTAAGAGTCAAAAAGATTAAATTTACATCTCGTCACACTGAGTACATAGACATTCTCCATCTGAGATTTAGTTTGGATTATTTCAATATGATAAGTCTCCTTACATTCAGAGTCATTTTCGAAGCCCTGCTGTCTCATTGGGTTGGATTGTAATACCCTGTTACTGTTATTATTGAATTCCACTGAAATCATGTGTGATGTTTGCTTCAGGGGAAATCAGGGGAACCTGGACCAACAGGAGACCGCGGTCACCCGGGAGCACCAGGGGTACCCGGAGAGCACGGTTTACCTGGGGCTGCTGGGAAAGAAGGCGGAAAGGTCAGATGCAGATTTATTATTTCTGTTTTCATCATTCCACTTATTCTGTAGGTAATATTTCTATTCTTGTTAATTCATGTCTTAGGGGGATCCTGGTTTACCAGGGACATCAGGGAAGAACGGTCCAACTGGACTGAAGGGGTTCAGAGGGAGCAGAGGAGCTACTGGAATTATGGTACCACATAACTGCTGAAATACTCTACATCTGTGTTTGTGTTTTTGTGAAGATCTTTTAGTAGTTTAGTTCTACAAAATGCTTTATTGACCTTTAAAGGGACCCTCTGGTCTGAAAGGAGCAACAGGCCCCGGTGGATCCCCCGGATCTCTGGTGAGTAATGGCACAACGATTCTGATTTACCATAACTCCCTGTCAGGCATTCTGCAGCTGTGGTTCCCCATATGCAACATTATCTTCTGCAGTAATTTGGTCCTTGAAGACATTTAAAGGGCTGATATATTGTGTGTAGGGGCCATCAGGAGAAAGGGGCCCTCCAGGACCAGCTGGGGCAATCGGACAGCCTGGTCGTGCCGGAGCGGTTGGAGGTCCGGGACCAATGGGAGAGAAGGGGGAGCCTGTAATTATCAGCATGCTTCTTGTTTCTTTTAATCATTTCATCTGCTGACACCGGAGGCTGCTTTAGAAAACATAAACACAAACAAAAAAATACTTCTATGTAATTTTAATAAATTAATTGTTGCTTGTAATTTTTCTCTGCATTGTTTATATCCTAGTTGCACTTTTTTAAATGAGCTCTGCATTTGCCTCAGGGAGAGAAGGGTCCTATTGGACCTGCGGGTAAGGATGGGGATCAGGGTCTGGTAGGAATGCCCGGAGCAACAGGACCTGCAGGACCTTCGGGGGATGATGGGGATAAGGTAAAGCATGCATGATGGGTTACAGTACAAGAGAAGTAAATACAGGATCTGGGGCCAATATCTGATTTATGCTTTTTGTAAATCTGTGTTCCTATACAGATTATATCTTATTCTGATTGTTCTGTAATACCTCCAGTTATCAATATTTAAAAAGCATATTTTCTACAACATTTCCACACCCAGCATCAAAACTCAGCTTGACGGCTCCAAAAAATGAAATCGATCTGCTTCTCTGTAATTCCTTCAGTCTTCCTGTTATCTGCTGGATTCTCAGCCTGTTTGAAACTGTAGAAAATACAGATTCATTTTAAATAGATTCCTACAAATGTTCTGCATCACCTCAATGATACTGAAAGTATTCAGATCGGAGTGTTCTTCCCTCAGTAACCACGTCCACATCAAAAACTGTTGTTAGCTCGAGATGTTAGCTCTTGGCATGGTGTGCTCATGAATTGAAAGAAAGATCGGATGTTTAAGTTCTCAGCTGGCCACTCACCATTCAGTCAAGTGGAAAGTTTCCAGATGTTTTGTGTTTCATGTCCACAGGGGGAGCAGGGAGGACCTGGACAGAAAGGCAGCAAAGGAGACAAGGGGGAAGCGGTGAGTGTGGTGTCAGTTTGTGCTTCAGAAGAATCTGTTATGGTCACCTGATCCAATTTCACATAATTCTTTGGTGGTTTCTCAACAGGGCCCCCCAGGTCCTACTGGCACCCAGGGGCCAGTTGGTCAGCCAGGTCTTCCAGTGAGTCTTCATCTCTTTTCTTTTCTGTCTTGTTAGGACTGATGGTTGAAAGAGAGAATTTCTGTTGTGACATTTTTTATGTAATATATCATAATATGATTACATTTATGTCCTAAATGCACCATCACAATGGACTGATCCCAGTAATCAATCTGTTGTCACTAATGTCACGAGACGTTGATCCTGAATGTGTTCACACCAGACTCCACCTGTCTAACAGGGTGTAGATGGGCTGTCTGGCCCTCGAGGGCAGCAGGGTATGTACGGTCCCAAAGGAGACGAGGGGCCCCGTGGTTTCAAGGGCTCCAGAGGGCCGAGAGGATTACAGGTTAGGTTTGTGAATGTGGGGATTCTTGAAGCATATTAATTTAGTTTTTATTTCAGTTAAATAATTCTGTGCATATTGTCCCAGGGCATGCCTGGCTTACCTGGAGAAAAGGGAGAGAGTGGACATGTTGGTCTGATGGTAAGTTTATATTCTCTTTATTCTGTTTGTTTGCTTTTGCACCTTTTTTTCTAATGTCACAAATGTTTGAAAAAAATTTTGATTTATCGTGGTTACCTGGTTGTAGGGTCCACCTGGACTACAAGGCCCCAATGGTGCTCAAGGACCAATGGGAGGACTGGTAATTCCTTAGGCGTTTGATTTTGAATCTTAATCTTTCCAGAACTAAATTCTACGGTAATAAATATAATTTGTGTGGCACAGGGACAAACCGGCAGACCTGGGATGATTGGACAGCCGGGTGTTGTGGGCGAAAAGGTAAAAAAAAAAAACTTCACTGTTTTCACTTGAATATCCTAATACTTCTCTTATTTTTTGCACTTAATATTTTTTCCTCTTAGGGAGAGGATGGAGAAGCGGGGGACCCTGGACCCGTCGGTATTCCAGGAAGGCTGGTGAGTCTGTTTGGTTTGTAGCTAGCAAATCCTTGGAATAAAAATGTATTTTACAATTAATGTTATTGCCTTAAGAGTCTCCCACACTTTACATTTCCTCTCTCCTCTCCTGTTGCTTACAGGGTGACAAAGGAGACCAAGGTGAAAAGGGAGATACGGGCCCTCCAGGAGCCGCCGGCCCCCCGGGGGCCAGGGGCATTCCAGGAGAGGATGGAGCAAAGGGCAATGCTGTAAGGGCCACTCACACTGTACTGTGTGATGTGCTATGACACACATTACTGTAGCATACACAAACAACTTTAGTTGTAAATAGAAATGTAGAGTCTATTCCTAAAGAATTGAACAGTTGTAGTAAATAAATGGGTGATAGATAAATTTGTGGTTTTAAAGTAAAATACCAATATTGTTAAGTATTTACCATTTACAGATTTCCTAGTCTTTTAGAGTGTTTGTCAAATATAAATGTTTCAGATCATTAAACAAATTTTAATATCAGACAGAGATAAACACGAGTATAACAAGAAAAATATTTCATTTATTAGGAAAAAAGAAGCTATGTGATAAAGTAATTGCCCTGTTAAGGGCAACAATTAGCCATCAAATGTCTGTGGGATCTGCAGTCTTCTTGTTGAGAAAGTTTGGCCTCTTCCAATTAAACCATGAATTAATTATAATTAGGTACAAAAGAGCTTCATCTTACTTGCCACAACCAGTCTTGATTACTGCCTGACCTCTCGAATCAAGAAGTTACTTAAACAGAACCAGTCTGTCTGAGACTGTTGGCAAAATGAACTCAAATCAGTGCATCAGGTACAAATGGAAAAAAATTCAAGAACAGACTAGAACTACAGTGAGTAACATCCTAATGTTTTCAGAGTCTTTTCTCAGCCTCTGAGACTTAAGGAGACTACAAAAGCTTTTATTGCTTGTGTCTTTAGTTCAGGGGAATAACTGCATTCCACCTGGAGATATACCGTTTTAGCTACAGGCCTTCAGAGACTCTTCATGGCTTCAGGGTCTACCATCACCACTGACCTCCAGTCGTCCTGGTTCTCTGTCATCGATGGCCTCCAGATTCTCAGCTCCTTCGTGACCGGCCACCTTCCTGTGGCCTTTCTGAACTGATTAAGAACTCTAGTTTGCTTTTCTTTCGGACCCTTTATTTTATTTTCGGTTTCCTCTGTTGTGAGGAGTTCTGACCGTAAATCCAATACTGAATCTGTGGCTGGCAGCTAAAGATTGAGGTGAAGACACCGAGGCCTTCAATATCACAGACTTTGATCACATTCCTAAAATCAAATTTTCAAACATGAAAAAAGCTGGTTAGCGAATATAAGAGTGTGGTTGTTGTAATGCAAAACAAATATTTTTTTCTATTGGTTTTTAACATAGGTATACATGCTGTTTGACCAATAATAGTTTTTTTTCTATTATTTTCTCACATGTTTTAAGAGATGCCTGCCATATTCTCTATTGGAAACAAACGTTTTAGCCTAATGACTCACTTTAGCTTCAATCAAACATTTGAAATCTTTTAGCAATAGCAAATTCACATTGTTGAAAATTAACAAAATATGTGCTTTCATTGTAAGGTTTAATGCGTTGTATTTTTGAATTGTCTTCTTTCCACAGGGTCCTATAGGTCTGACTGGTGACCTTGGTCAGCAGGGAGAGGCAGGACCCAACGTGAGTGCCTGCTTGAAATTCACTTGTTTTATCTTTTAAATAATCATAAAGTGCTGACTGTTGGTCTGTTTATCTCACTGCTGTAAGGCAGCAATGTATGACACATTCCTTAGAAGCTTGTGTTGTATGTGTGGGAACGTTTGATGTGCATTCACATTCTAAGAACATACAAAACTAGAAAACTATTCACACCCCTTGAACGTTTCCATATTTTGACACATTACAACCAAAAATATAAGTATATTTCATTGGAATTTTATCTGACATACCAACACAAAGTGGTATGCATTTGTGAAGTAGAAAGAAAATTATATGTGATTCAAAACATATTTTACAATAAAAACACTGAAAAGCACGGCGTGCAGAAGTATTCAGCCCCCTTTAATTTGAGTGCAACCAATTGCCTTCAGAAGTTACCTGATGGCTCCCTGTGATTAAACAGAGTCCAGGTGTGTGTAATCTGATGTCAGTAGAGACCCAGCTGCTCTGTGACGCCTCAGAGGTTCAGAGAATATGAGAGAGCAAACAGCATCATGAAGTCCAGGGAACACAGCAGACAGGTCAGGGAGAAGATGCAGAGACGTTTAAAGCAGACTTAGACTGTAAAAAGATTTCCCACGCTCTGAACATCTCACTGTTGAATCCATCATCCAGAGATGGAAACAGTCTGGTCCAACTGTAAACCTACAAGATGAGGCCGTCCACCTAAACGTCCAGCTGAACAAGCAGAGCTCTGATCAGAGACTCAGCCAAGAGGCCCATGGTGACTCTGGACCAGATACAGAGATCCACAGCTCGGGTGGGGGAATCTATCCACAGGACAACTATTAGTCATCACTGCACAAATGTCTTTCTGGAAGAGTGGCAAGAAGAAAGTCGTTAGAGAAGCACAAGAAGTCCTGTTTACAGTTTGACAGAAGCAGACATGTGGCAGGAGGAGCTTCTGCTATGTGTTGGCTTCAGGTTGGAAAGTGACAAAATATGGAAAAGTTCAAGGGTTATGAATATTTTTGCAAATCACTGCATGTAAGCTAAACATTTATTTTGTAAAAAAATAAAAATAAATAGAAAAGTCAATATGATCTCAGTTAGACTTTGATTAAACCACATATTCCAATTAAAGATTAAATATAGAAGAGAAGGAAGCAACTCCTAACCACAACTGTTTATTTATATTTATGTTTAAATATTGCATATTTTATATTAACATTGTAAGAAACCACAAGATCACATAAATATAACATCTCTTTAATGTATGTATGTTATGGATATTTTATTTATTAATGTTGCGTGTTTGTAGTGAAAGACAGTGATGTGTTCCAGAAGGACAAAATCAAAAAATCAATAAGTAAATAAAAAACTAAATAAATACTACAGCAATCCAGAAGTAAAATATGAACATTTGTTGGCATTTTTACATTTGTTTAACCCTGCTATTTGTGTATAAAACTAACATTGCATATTTTCAGTTTACTCACTAAACTGTAAAACACAAAGTTTTTTGTAAATTCTCAGCTATGCTTTTCACAATATTTTCTCATGTTAATTTTTAATACAGCTATGAATGTTTTATAGTTTAGTTTTCCTCTGCCCACTCTGTTCTCTTCCTCATTAGGGTGTAGATGGCCTCCTCGGATCTAAAGGAGACACCGGAGAACCTGGTAAATCTGTAAGTTTCACTTTGTAAACTGTAACCTTTGACATCCTTAATGTCATTATTTAAGATGATGTTATCATACAAGGGGACCTCATTCTTTGAATTCCTCAGGGACCCCCAGGGCCGACAGGGGAGCCTGGACCACCGGGGCCTCCTGGACGAAGGGTTTGTATTGCTGATTGTGTTTTTTTTAATTATTATTCTCTCAGTATCAAGTTTCATTATTTGAATGATGTCCTGCTACTTTCAACTCACCTGTAAACATTCAGGGACACTTGGGAAAACCAGGGAAGGAAGGCAAAGAAGGTCTGAAAGGAACAAAGGTAACATTTGAAGCATCTTTAAAAAAAAAAACAAAAAAAACCTTTGAAATGAACCGTGTGTCTGAGGGTGTCCCATGTTTCTGTCATTCTGTCAGGGGTCCCCTGGACTGGAGGGTCCCATTGGAAAGACGGGACCCAGAGGTTCTCAAGGGCATCCAGGAAAAAATGGTCCACAGGGCCTGAGAGGAATCCCTGGGCCAGCAGTGAGTCTGTTTGTGCCACTAGGAAGAAAGCAGACTAAAGACCACGCTCAATAAGTTTCTCTTTCTGTGTGTTTGTAGGGTGAGCAGGGTTTAAATGGGCCACCGGGTCAAACTGGACCTCCAGGTCCCATGGTAAGATCTTCAATTTAAACATTTAGGCTAATGTGCATGAGGCTAATTAGCAATATGAACTTGTACATAAAAGTGAATCGTTTCTAGACATGAGACAACAACTATCGCCAAATATCGTCCGGTTACCTTTCATTTGTTTCCCTCAGTAAGCGCCTGGCGAGGGTCTCAAACTGCAGGACTCAACTGCCAGTGTTCTGCAGCTTTTAGCTGTGTCTCAGTTTAAGCACACCCCAACTTAGTTTGCTAGGCTGAGTCTGTAGGGCTTGAATAAAGGCTAAAGAAGCTGTTTAGTCATTTGATGTAGGAAAACATTTAAAGGTTCAAGGACACTGACCTTGTTGGACTTCAGGTTGAGAGCCACTAAATAGTTAACCTGAAGGTTTCTGTTTGGGAGAATGTATGAATTTGGTTAAAATGTTAATTAACTTTTAACTAAAATTGCAAACATTAATAATAAGGATCTATAGCTATCAAAAATAAATTACATTTCTTCAATTGAGTAGAGAAAATGTATCAACAAAATTATATGAATACTAATGTTTTATGACTGATCTGATCAGGTTGATGTAAAAAAACAAACAACATAAAAAAACATGATTTTAACTATATAACCTTTGACTCTTTAGGGTCCACCAGGTTTACCCGGCTTCAAGGGAGATCCTGGCAGGAAGGGAGACAAGGTTAATCAAAAACATGCAACTATTCTTTTACTCTAATATGTTCACTGTTGTGTTTGTAACCTTGTTCATGGTGTGGTCACAGGGTCATGGTGGACTAATCGGACTCATAGGACCTCCAGGAGACATCGGAGAGAAAGGTGACAGAGGACTACCAGGAAACCAAGGCCTCCAAGGTCCAAAAGGAGATGAGGTACTGAAACACCCACAGTCAGAACTTAATCAGAACACAATGGAATTATATACTTGAGAGTTGCTTGGTGAAATAATTCAGATTGCACATAGGTACACATTAATAAGGAAAACTTACATTGATAACACATTTTTTAAACATGTTTCATTTTCACCTCCATGGGACGCTCCCTGCTGTTTAAAGAAACTGAGCCTGCTCTGTAAATCCAGATTTGTTGCTTATAATACAGTTTTGTACAGCATCCACATAAAAATAGATTGGGATTTCTTAATAATTAGCTTAACAGTATGCTCACAGAAACTATGGGTGTACCTGACATAAAATCACAGTGTACTAATAATGGGTTTCAAAAGTTGAGTTTTGTGGCAGCTTCAAAAACCAATCATACCTCAGACTTGATCGGGACATTTCCAGCTTCAAGTAGACGTTGAGCAACAAGAACAGTGTTTAAGATATTTCTGTTGAAGCTTGTCTTGTTTACTTACAGTTTTGTCTCCTTGAATAAAAATTAGGGTGCAGTCGGCCCAGCAGGCCCACCTGGACCTCCTGGTCCCACGGGACTGTCTGTGAGTAAACTATAGGCCGTCTCACAGCTTGTAAAGAGACTAAACAATTGCTAACCTGACAGTTTTCTGGAAAACTACTAATCCTAGTTTTATGCTTGTCTCTTCTCAACACCTGTCCTATTCTAATAGGGTGCTATTGGTCAAAAAGGCTCCAAAGGGAACCAGGTACAGTTGATACTGATTTTTAGGTTTTAACTGTTCCCTGTTATTACACTCATTGTTAGCAGCTCCACAGTACAACCTAAAGTACATTGTATTATTTACTATTTAGGGTCCAATAGGTCCCAGAGGAGACACCGGCCCTGTGGGGCCTCCAGGACCACCTGTGAGTTCTGCCCATAGCAAATGTTGTGCCATCAAAGTGTCTGTATTCATTAAGACTCTGCCTTAACTTCTTCTTTGTTCTTTTGGTGTGTTTTCTCTCCCTAGGGTCGGGCCGCTGTTGGTTTTTCACCTCTTCCAGAGCGAGGAAGAAGAAGAAGAACTCACCCTGTGGTCGATGGTGCTACAGTGGAGGATGAGGAGGAGACCATGGACAGAGGAGAGGACGACGGTTGGGTGCAAAGTGACCAGGCCACACTGGATGGTTTGGTGAAAGATAATGAGGCTCAGGACATGGAAGAAGTGTTTGCTTCAATTTCATCTATGAAAGTTGAGGTGGAGGGTCTGCGTAACCCAATGGGGACTTACCACAGCCCAGCACGCACCTGCAAGGAGCTCTGGCTCCTCCATCCAGAGCTCCCCAGTGGTACTTTATCACTTTATGAACTTTTTGAATCAGAACATCTGGACCTCTTCTGTTTACATGTCTAAAACATTCATGTCCTTTATGTGAATTAGTTTTTTGTTTCTTTTTTGCCTCTCCAGGGGAGTACTGGATAGACCCCAACCAGGGCTGCCACAGAGATGCCTTCAAAGCTTTCTGTAACTTTACTGCACAGGGAGAAACGTGTTTGTACCCAGACAAAAAGTTCCAGTCTGTTAGTTTATACAGCTTACAGTAAGACATCACTAAATCTTATTTTGTTTTGCAGCAGTACTAACTTCATGTTATTTGTTTCCATCAGGTGAAATTAGCAGCATGGAAAGGGGAAAAACCTAAGACCTGGTACAGTAAATTCAGGAAAGGAAAACAGGTACAATGTGATAAATAAATCTGCATCAGTTTCATTCCGACTTAATGGGGAGATATATGCGATTTCATAGATAATTTTTATGATTCTAGCAACAGAGATCCATTTCTGGTGATCAATATAAAATCAACTAAACGTCTGTCCATGTCATAACTAATGAGTCTCTGCACTGAGTTTATATACAACATGTTCTTGTAAGCTTTCTATTTTTTTCCCCACAAGTTAATTTTTCAGGCTTTTTAAATGTTCAGTGATCAAAAGCACCATCGATGGTAATTGAGCTGAGGTGACGCTCTTTTCCACAACAACAGAGAGAAAACTTGTCTGCACAGATTGGTTTGTTTCCATGGAGAAAATTGGTTGAGTGAATAGATAGGAAGTCTGCACTGATTGGTACGCTCTCTGCAGCCCTGGGGATGCTTTTAAAGAAAGTGTTGGTTTAGTTAGAGCCACAGATGACCAGAATAACAGCTTCAATTATTTTACCTAAGAAAACAAAACACAGGCTGTCAGTTTCATTTTGACAAGCAACAGTATAATCAGAAAGTTTGAGGGATGAAGACAGAGATTTGTTCCTGGAGACTAAATGAGGCTGCTGTGAGTGACTACCATCCAGAGCTCTGAAAAAGAACCTGGCTCTGCCGAAAGTTTAAATACAAGATGCAATTTATGCTTCTTAGTTTGTCAAAATTATAACACTGTGGTGATGATGTGCACAGAGCTACTTTTTGTTTCCATTGTGTCTTCGCTGTATTTGACCATGAATTGTGTGGCTCTCTTCCAGTTCTCCTACACAGGGTCAGATGGTGTTTCGATACACATCGTTCAGCTGACCTTCCTGAAGCTTCTCAGTGCCACAGCAAAGCAGACGTTCACCTATCACTGCCTCAACTCTGCTGCCTGGCTACACGTGGCCACCTACAGTCATGAACATGCACTGCGCTTCAGAGGCAGCAACGGGGAGGAGCTGACTCACGAGAACGCACATTACATCAGTCCACTATACGACGGCTGCCAAGTAAGTGTTGCAGACATGTGACATTAAAGCAAACGTGCAGAAATGTGCTTCAATTTTTGTCGTTTGATATTGTGCAGGTACGCTCAGGACAGGAGAGGACGGTTTTGGAAATTGAGGCACCGACGTCCCAGACTCTCCCCATCATCGACATAGCTGTGTCCGATTTCGGCAATGGGAACCAGAAATTTGGTTTCCAAGTTGGCCCGGTTTGCTTCAATGGTTAACAATCTCAGGAAGGCATAAGAACGGGATTAATTTAATAGAAAGGAGCCTTGGACACTTTTTTACATGCAGGGAGAACAAAACTTTCAGGATCACATATTTAATTTGTACAGTAAACAATGTTTCATGGCTCAAACTACCACTCTTGCTCAAATGTTCATTCGGTTTGTATGTTACAGGTTCATTGTTGTTGTATGCTGCAGTGGCTCACTGTGGACCCACATGCTGTTACAAAGAGAAGGACACCTCTGTTGATGTCCTCATGGTTTTTTCTCTTCTTTTTTCTTCTTCAACACGTGTACTCTGCTCTGTTTTCTCTGCTTCTGTTTCAGTAATGACTTTGAAAAAACAATTTAGTTTTGTCACACACATCTATCTCCAGTCACCTGTAAGGGAATCAGGGTGGAGGAATGAATATTCTTAAACCTGACAGATGAAGATCATCCAGCATAATCCAATGAAGTAACTGAAACTGTCAGCATTCACAAATAGGTTCATATTAGTTTATTGTGTTCATCGCAAATATCTGATTGAAAAATCATAAAGAAGAAGCTGACTTTTAATTTGTGACACAGAGAATAATTCTGGCTACTGGAATCGGGTTTGATGATCATTCTTAGTGTTCCTAAGTACCACAAGGAAGGAGAAACATCTTTCATTTGTGTGGAACCTGTTACTGAGGAAAAACACTCATTGTTACTTATTTTAACCATTTAATCAGTTTGATGTTTACAATAAAGTCAAAGGACGAACAGTGATATTATAAGCTATTCAAAAGGAAAATAGTTTGCTATTAATTTAGGCTGCAGTGGAATGATGAACACATTGCAACAAACCTGATCTTATTTATTCTTTACTGCCTGCAGCCACTGAAAGTCTGAATCCAACAAAGAAAATAGACTTTGACCTACATTCATTCACATTCTCTTAACAGTGCTACAAATATTCTCCACTCCACTTTCTTAGTGATGAAAAACATAGATGTTTTAACAATTTTTCCAAGAAGGACATCAATAAGAGTTAGTGTGTTTTATAAAAATGTATTTCAATACAATTCAAATCTCATATTTGTGACTGTGTACAGTTTCAGATATTTTTTGTCGTTATCAAACCTCAATTTTTTGTTTTCTTTTGTTCTTTGTTTTGTTATACTTGTGTGGTTGTGATTGAGTTAAACACATTGCATTGATGAGCCACAACATTAAAACCACTTTCAAAATGAGTAACACCAACATTGATTCATAATTAATCAATGTTTTATCTTTTAGAATATCTTCTATCTTAAACTATCTGTATTAAACCCTGTTTGATGTCAAACGCCATGTCTGGTACGTCCTGATCAAGTATGTTTTCATTATCAGAATTGAAGTCTGAACTAAAAGTGAACTAAATTCAACTTCAGGTCCATGTTGTTAGTTCATCACAGGTCTGCAGTGTTAGCTATTAAGTAACAGACTAGTCATTCATTTTCTTAAATTTACAAGTATACATTCTCTAAAACAGTTTAGATGTTTTTCACCTTTTATAATAATTACTGTGAAAGACACTACAAAATACAACTTCCTGTTTATCTCTGTGATGTCACCTGTTCTGGGCTCTGTTCAGAAATCCTTAGAAAACTGCTTATACGAGGAAAATAATAGTCAATTTCATGACCAAAAAAATGCTAAGTTTTCAATGTTACAAAACAAGTCCTACAACTCACTCAGTCACAACATAGAAAAATGAAAACTCCAGTCAAACTCCATTCATAAACTAAGTCACAGGAGAGCCTGACATAAATCTTTTGTGAGTTTATTTAAGACTGTAACTTCAGGTGTTGAGTAAGATATATCTGTAGAAAAAAAAAGGTTTATTTTCAAATCATTATAACAGCTTCCTTCAGCTAACTAAGCTCATATTGCTGCAGCAGCTATGGAAAAAAAAAAGTATGTCACTGTTGAAAGGATATGATCAGAATGTCTTGGACCTACGGGGTCTATAAAAACCACTCATCACCTTGGATGTTTTACCCTTTGTATTACTTTAGCTACTTAATCAAAGGCAACAAAATTTGTTTTTTTGTGTTGAAGAAGTTTAACAACCCCTCACTCCTTGTGTAATATCAAAGTGGAAACTGATTTCTATATATGATTTATAAATATTCACCTCTTTCAAATCAGTATTTAATGAAAGCATATTCAGCTGCAATCTGAGTCTGTGTGGACAAGTCTCAGTCAGACTTGCACATCTGGATTCTGCAATGTTACTCTGTTCCTTCTTGCAAATCTCTTCAAGCTGTGTCAGGTTGTTTGGGGATTGGCTGTGAACGCCCTTTTTCCAGACCTGGCACAAATTCTCTATTGGATTGAGGTCTAAGCTTTGACTTGGCCACTCCTGAACATCCGCCTTGTTGTCTTCAAACCATTACTCTGGAGCTTTGGCTGGATTCTTTGGATCCCTGTCTTTCTGGAAAATAAATGTTGCCATAATTCTCCTATAAATGGAAGCAAATGATTCTTTAGAATTTCCCTATATTTTATTGTTTTCATTTTACCTTGTTCAGCCTTCAATTGCCTGCTGCCAAGAAGCCTCCCCACCATCAGGATTCCACAGTGTGTAGTGATTAGCAGTGTTTTGTGTCTGCCAAACATATAATGTTGTCTGATGGCTAAAAAGCTGCATTTGGTTTCATCTGACCAAAGAACGACCATGGAGTCTCATGTGCCTTTTGGAAAACTCTAGTCAAGCTTTTATATGAGTTTTCGTCAGCAGTGGCTTTCTCATACTCTGCCATAAAACTTTGAAAGGTGAAGAAGATGGTCAACAGTGGTTGTAATGCAGAGTCTCTCCCATCTCAGCTGCTAAAGCTTGTAGCTCTTTAAGTGTAGTCATGGTGACCCAGTGACTTCTCTCACTAGTCTAGTTTTTCCACATGCAGTCAGTTTGTGAGGATGGCCTGGTCTGGTCTCAGATTTAATGTGTAAAATATTCCTTCCAATTCTTGAGGATCAATTTAGCTGAACTCCAGGGACGGTTAACCACCTTAGAGATTTTGTTTGTATCCATCACTTGACTTATACTTTTCACTAACCTTTCCTCTGATTTGCTTGGGATATTCTTTTGTCTTCATGGTGTCATGGCAACCAGGAATTCCAATTAACAGGTGAATAGACCTTCTAGACACAGGTGCCTTTCTACTACAACCCCATGACACATAACTAACCCCTGTACTCAGGTGATCTCCACTCCACTCATTGTGAAACTACTAGCACCAACTGGCTGGACCACTGTTGAATTAGGTCAGTCGATTTAAAAGATTTGAGTATTTATTCATTTATTTTATGTTACACATTATTAATTTCACTTGGACATTAAAATATATTTTTGTATGTTGGTCAAAAAAGACAAGTTTTGTTGATTAATTTGAAGAAAAAAACAATAATAAGGGCAAAACATTTGAAACTCATTCTTAGCAAATGTCTAATCTTAAATCACTCAGATATTTGGAAAAAAAATATCTTGATTGCCTGGCAATGATTCAGCACAACACAAATTTCCTATATTCATTCCCTGAAACGCTAGACTTCTGTTAAAGAAAAGTCTTACAAATTATTAAGGCGGTGCTTTTAAAGTTGTGGCTGATCCACAGATTTTGGAGTGTAATATCATGGCGTTATTATATAGGTCCCCCTGGAATACAATTATATATATATATAGTTGTGAGGAAACATTGATGTTTGTCAATAATCAATGTTGTTCTTGGTATATTTGTTCGGAAACTGATTGTGTTTTAATAAAAGTACATAATGTACATTTAAATTATTATAATCCCATTTTTATCAAATTTAACATAAAAGCAAACAATAACTTTTATACAAATGGTGGAATCTGTTGCTTTTTGATATCCTGGAAAAAAATATGTTTTATTCATGTTTATATTCTGGTGTTGTCCTGTGATGGACTGGTGACTGTCCAGGGTGACCCCGACCCTCACCAGTTGGCCTCTGGAGATGGACACTAGCACCTCTCCTGACCTCACTTTTTAACTGCTTTTTATTAGCATTATTTCAGACATATGGCTATGTGATTATGTATTATGTTTCTTGTATAGTTTAACTGCTATTGTTTTATATCACACTTAATCATTTTCCAAGTTAGAAATGTTAGAAATCAGATTCACTGCCCCTTTGACAAGTAAATTCAATGTGACTAACCTTATTGTCATGTCATTCATACTTTAGTGCTAACAGTAGCCTCCAACCTGTTTACCTGCTCCATAAAATTAACATTTTATCACAGTTGTAAATATTCTTTGAGCATACCTGGTTCAGAACAAAAGACCAGGGAGACGTTCTGTGCAGTTTGGGGTGTCACCTGTAGGAGTAAAAAAACAATTTTCACTTTGTTCAATGTTCATACCTGGAGCAATTCTAGTTGGATTTTTTACCACTCTTCACAACACAAATTTCCTATATTCATTCCCTGAAACGCTAGACTTCTGTTAAAGAAAAGACTTACAAATTATTAAGACGGTGCTTTTAAAGTTGTGGCTGATCCACAGATTTTGGAGTGTAATATCATGGCGTTATTATATAGGTCCCCCTGGAATACAATTATATATATATATAGTTGTGAGGAAACATTGATGTTTGTCAATAATCAATGTTGTTCTTGGTATATTTGTTCGGAAACTGATTGTGTTTTAATAAAAGTACATAATGTACATTTAAATTATTATAATCCCATTTTTATCAAATTTAACATAAAAGCAAACAATAACTTTTATACAAATGGTGGAATCTGTTGCTTTTTGATATCCTGGAAAAAAATATGTTTTATTCATGTTTATATTCTGGTGTTGTCCTGTGATGGACTGGTGACTGTCCAGGGTGACCCCGACCCTCACCAGTTGGCCTCTGGAGATGGACACTAGCACCTCTCCTGACCTCACTTTTTAACTGCTTTTTATTAGCATTATTTCAGACATATGGCTATGTGATTATGTATTATGTTTCTTGTATAGTTTAACTGCTATTGTTTTATATCACACTTAATCATTTTCCAAGTTAGAAATGTTAGAAATCAGATTCACTGCCCCTTTGACAAGTAAATTCAATGTGACTAACCTTATTGTCATGTCATTCATACTTTAGTGCTAACAGTAGCCTCCAACCTGTTTACCTGCTCCATAAAATTAACATTTTATCACAGTTGTAAATATTCTTTGAGCATACCTGGTTCAGAACAAAAGACCAGGGAGACGTTCTGTGCAGTTTGGGGTGTCACCTGTAGGAGTAAAAAAACAATTTTCACTTTGTTCAATGTTCATACCTGGAGCAATTCTAGTTGGATTTTTTACCACTCTTCACAACACAAATTTCCTATATTCATTCCCTGAAACGCTAGACTTCTGTTAAAGAAAAGACTTACAAATTATTAAGACGGTGCTTTTAAAGTTGTGGCTGATCCACAGATTTTGGAGTGTAATATCATGGTGTTATTATATAGGTCCCCCTGGAATACAATTATATATATATATATATATATATATATATATATATATATATATATATATATATATATATATATATATATATATATATATATATATATAAAAGGGTGATCTTGGTCAGTTAAAGATGGAGTCCTTTTCTGTCTTTTTAAAAATTCCCTGCGTTGTGGTGCCTTTTTTTATTATTCTGCCATTGTCTGTACTTTAATATATTCTGTTATTAGTCACCATGATAGATAACACAACAAATGAAACAAGGCACTGACCTTCTCTAATCACGCAAACATCTTCAATTCCCCAGATGAACTCCTTCTACTTTGCATTAAAAGCAATTTATCTTTTCCCTGAATTTAATCTGAGATGATTGGCTCCGATAATTTACAGGAAAAAGAAGGAGCAGTTAGAGCGGCAGCTGAAAAGAAGAAGCCAACACACACACTGAGGATGTAGGTACGTGGAGCCTGGACTGACACGATGAATTGAATCAGTATATGCTTTCATCAAATATGACATTCTATTTTCTGTAATTGCCACAGCATGCATAACATAAAAAATGTATTGCTCACACGTGACTGTTGATGTTACAATCATCAGAAAATGGAATGATTGGAAACAAGACGTTAAACTGAGCTCTGAAGGTCAGATTTGTTGCTAAAAATCCAGATGTGAACAAATGAAGCACTAAAAAGTAAGACTACTTTCATTTGTTCTGGAGCAAGATGGGGGAATGGTGACCTCTGGATGACCTAGACTCATTTTTAATATCTCAGAAACCAAAGCAGCACAAACAAAGTACTAAGCGCTCATTCTTCTATTTTCTGTTATTTTTCATGCAGATGGAGTGTCAGCTTCATTCAACTGAAAATGTTCTACTATTAACAGAAGTTATTGGTTTTGAACCAAAGCATATGAAGAATAAACTGTTAGTCCATCACTTGATCTGGATGGCATTAAGATGGCCGCTTATAATAAAGTAAAACTCTTTCATTTTTGATCAGGATATGGAATTTAATCTTATATTAGACAGGTTTCTATGAATTTTTTTTCTTCATAATGGTGGTTACTAGAAGTAGAATTTTAGAATTTCAGATGTTTTAGTTACCTCAGCTTTACGCTTTAACTAAATCAATAAAAAAAAAAAATCTCAACTAAGCATCATGTCTGAGCTGGACTCATGTCTGGTGCAGCTGAACCAGATGTTTCCTGTCTGAAAAATCTGAAGGACGACTCTTCTATGTGTCCGCCCCTGTGGCCAGTGATACAACCAACAACTGACTTCAAACCAGCCCTGCTTCCAAAAGGAACCACAGCTCTCAGGGTGCCAGGGAGCAGGGTAGGACTGGGCTCTAAGTGCTAATGCACAAACCCTGAACCCAGGTTTGAACCCAGGCTCGGCCTTCACCAAGTCAACACAACAATGCTTTGGATTATGCCATTAACCGGCATCCAATTTGCGTAGCACTGAGAAATAGTTTGTATGATGAGGTCATCAGACTCACAGTTCCACTAGGTTTTTGCTAATTGCTGCTGCAGCTAGTCTAAAGGAGCTGTATTAGGGAAGCGTGGGGGTGGGTTGCTCTGAGAAGCAAATGTTTAGCTTGAGACTACAACAGCTCTGAGGAGGAGCTGTAGTCTAACCCTAACCCTAACCCTCCTCAGAGCTCCCAGTTTGCTTGCTCCCTAAGCAACAGTTTGTGGGAGCAAGCAAATGGAGATTGAAGGATCATCGAATCCCAGGTCTGCTTTTGATTCAGGGGAACATTTTAACATTATATAAATCTCAAACAAGTTGATTTTTATATAATTACCCCCACTGTAAACTAAATTATATGGATAAATGGTGTAAATCTTAGAGTCCAGATGTTTATAGGCAATAAAGTTGTTTCCTTGTACATCAAGCATGCTTGAGTCTTCACTCCACAAGATCTTTGCCTCTCTAAACAACTTGGGAGGTGGTGAAGTCGTGCCAGAAACTTTTGAATTTCAGTTTCTAGCAAAGGTGGTAAACATAATCCATCTGGCCATATTAATATAACAAGGATTCAACCTTTTCTCCAATTCTTCCCTCTCTGCATTTCTTCTCCAACTCTGAGACACGTTCTGTCTGCAGTCAATGCTTGAGTGACATCATTATGCAGCCAAGTCCCAGACTCTGCCTGAGGCAATTCACAGTTAGTCTATAACGTCTGGATGTGCAGTCTGCAAAGAAGGACAGAAATGGACAGTGATTGATCCGTCTGACACTCTGCAGCCGGTGTTGATTCTTCAGGATTCTTCCAATATTGATTCATCGCTTCAGTCGTTATACATGTTTTGATTAAACTTCATTTTATTGTAATTATGATGTTCATGAATAATAAACGTTAAACACCAGAGATCTTGAACATTAATTACTGGAGGTTTTGTGATGTGTAAGTCAGCATGCAAGTAAGACGTTTGTTCATGTTTGTTCAAAATGTTTGTTCACTATTAAAGTACATGTTCTTTTGTTCCATGTTTCTTTTCTTCTAAAATCAAGAAGTAACTATAAATTTATATTTATAAAATATGAATATAAATATAAATATATTCCTCTAGATTTTGTAACCGATGTTTGTAAAATTCTAGCCCCTATTAGCCAAGAGCCCAGTTTTAAATTTTGCTCAGTTGCTAACATTTGTCCATGACATAATGATGCACCAGTTCAACACTATGACGCTTAACACACATGGCCTGCTCTTTAAAAAAATACATAATCCACTTCAAAGAGAGAAAAGCCGAGCTGAACAGTTGGATGCTAGTTCCATATTCAATATTTGCGTGACCAACATAGACTGACCAGCTTCATTTACTTCCTCCATTGTCATTGTTAAAACAGGCAGGCTACAATTCTAAAATATCGCTGAAAATCAATGTCATCATTCACCACTCTTTCTGTTCTGATTGGTCCAGTCAAAAATCAACTGGAGACAATCCAAGTGAAAGGGAGAAATCTCAGACTGTGATGGAAGCAAGACTTTTTTTGAGAGGAATTGCACAGGAAGGCAATGGCCTTCTAGAAAAGAAACCACTGAATGTCACATGATCAATAAACCCTTCCCAGACCTGCTATTGCTGCTTGGCAGAACAAACTGTTAGTCAGCTGACAGGTGGGCGTTGGTGTTTGTTTGGCATCAGTTTGGCTCCTGCTGTGGCTGCTGGATGAAGAATTGGCATTGTAAACAGAACTGAGCAGCAATGGCTCTTCAAAATCCATTACAACATGTAGCCATATCTTTGACTTTGTTTTTGTTTGTATGTTTGTAGCAGTATTTGACTAAGTTTAGCTATTTAAAATCTTTTGTTTTGTCTCCTAGATAAATCTGAGGTTTTGAAAAGAAAGAAAACCACAAAACACTCTGAAACAAAGTCTGGAACAGACATTTGAACTGAAAACTGGGACTGCAGATGAACTGATCTGAACATTTATTATTTTGAATTATTCAATCAAATATCTTTGTTAATGTGCAAACTTGCCGAAACAGGGGTCGAGTTATTATTTCCCTCAACCTCTGTCTCTACTCCAATAATCATAGACATTATTTGGATTTAAGCTTTAAATTCAAATTCAATTCATTTCAATTCAAAAATACTTTATTCATACAAAAGGGAAATTAAATGTTGTTGTAACTTTTTAAATTAAATATGTATTAAGTGCCACTAAATTAGCAGAAATTGTACAGTTATTTCTACAGTTGAATGGTAAATACTGTATTTGTGTATTTTTATGGAAAGGTTGAATAAATCTCAACAAAATATTATATTGTTTCCTCAAATAAAAAAACAAAACAAAACATAGACTTTTTTTCAAAAATATTATTTAAATTTGGATAATTTTCAATTTAACTGAAAACAAAATATTTTTATTTACTTGTGATGGTCTTATTTTTTTAACTTATTAATAGACAACCAGTTATTTCACTATTGTGGGATGGTGCAGTCACAGGTTCTGCAGGTTATTGAGCTTTAAAAACTCAAACAATAGCATCTGTTTTGTTCTGTTCTGTCCTTTGTAAATATATTATCTCATGAAAATGCAAATATTGAGTTACAAGAATTGGTGACCATAAATACTCTGAAAATGTTTGAACCCCTCAGCTGTCTTGTTAGCTCTGTTTAGTCTCCACACCTCTTGAAAATCATCTAAGTGTGTCTAGTTGAAATATTCATGTTGGTTCTTATTTGCTGAAAGACAACGTATTTATAATCCATGTGTATCCTGTAGAGTTTTTTTTTTTACTGAGATCAGACACAGCAATCTTGTTTCTGCTGAAGAGAACAAATGCTTTATGAAGTACTTATAGTGAGTTAGTTGAATTGTCAACAAGTAAAAGATACCTTCAAACATTAAACCTGGAGCAAATAAGATGGCAATTATAAAATGTTAAGATGTACCGGCTAAGGTCAGGTTTATCAGCTGTTCACTACTGTCTGTCGTCTTTGCTTGTCTCTTCTGGTAGCAAAATATTAAACATTCAGCAATTGCCTCACTGATATGATAATATTGCAGCAGTTTTAAGCATGTACCACACACACGGTTATCCCAGGGATAAACGTGAGGCTGTTGCCCAGTGGTCACCGAGAGAGGAAGTCACCATGGACAAGTTTCCAGTCCATCACTGGATAGTTATTTTAAAAAAACCATTTCAGCAAATTTGATCTATTTTTTACCTAAGGATATGTTTTCTGCCAAATGTACTTTATTTATATATAATCAAAATCACTTTTTCCAGAATAAAACTTCTTTCTCCTTTTTTTCTAAATTGAAACCTTAGACTAATCGTAGAGTCATTAACTCAACTGAAATGGCATATGTTATTATTATTGTTAGTTTTGAGGAATTGTGTTGCCCATAGTAACTCAGGAGAGCCACAGTTGATCATGGGTGTATTTTACTGTTTTTATACAAATATGACCACATGGTGGCAGAGCTGCGTCAGTTTGTGAAGCTTGTGCCATAATTCTCAGATGAGGATAAGTCAATCCTAAGCATTGTGCATTCATTCCATCATGTACTAAAGAAGAAAAGCGAGGGCAAACAGAAAGGAAAAGATAAGCATTCAATGACAACACCTGGACAAGAAAGGAACATCTTAGTTCAAACAAGTGAGAAAAATATAAAAATACAAATAAGAGGGATATTAAAAAAGTGGAAAAATAAATGCTATTTTTAATGGGGACTGTTATATTTCCCACTGAGATTCTTTTGTTAATTCTGCATCTTCGATGATCAAGTTGAAAGAACAAGGACGAGTCTGTAAACGATGGAGGGGTGTCTGCAGAGAGGGATCGGAGAGAGAGAGGGAGCAAAGAGTGGATAAAACCGAACAGCAGCTCTGGCTCAGTCACAACTCCTCAGTGCCAGACAAAGGCAGCAGCCCAAAACCCACACACACATTTAAAGAAAAAACCCAGACTGTTTCAGGAAGAATCTCCTGCATTCTGAGCTGAGTTTTGGATGCTCTGACTTGCCTTTACCTCTGGAGCTGATTGTGTATCAGGATTTATTCTCTAACTTGGGACTGTTGTTGGACTTCAGCAGTGGGAAAAATCTCCATTGGATTTCCTTTCCTGTCTTGTGGCTGCACACAATGCTTCACTCGTAGTTCAGTGAGGCATAGCTACCTGCTGGTTTTAGGATGACTGCTACCAACACTTTGATGCTGCAGAGTTTCTTGTAATTGTGTGAATGTGTGTGTATCAGGATGACTGTTCCAATGCTCAAGATTGGTGCTGTGCTCAGCACCATGGCTATGGTAACTAACTGGATGTCCCAGACTTTGCCGTCGCTCGTTGGACTCAATGGAACCATCATCTCCCCTGATGGCACACACGAACGGATCATCAGTGTATGTATCCCTTGTTTTTCTAAATAACATATTCAATGATATTTTATCAACTAAAGTGATGAACCTTGATGAATCTTTTAAGAAATAATTTACCTTCTAACTTCTAACTAATGTGCAAAAGATTTTTTTGGGCGACTTCTTTCTTTTATGTCTTTTGAAATTTCTCAGTGATGGATCAAACGCTTTCTCCTTCTGTTTCCTCCATGCAAATACTTGCATAAGTTCTCTGTGGTGGCATGCTTTGTTGTTAATGAGACTAAGACAAATGTCTGCCTTTTAAATGGGGAGGAAAAACCCAAAAGGAAATCTAGTTTCATATCTGAAAGTATTTATTCTGGACGCACATTTTCTTTCTTTTTGTAAGAGAAAAAATAGATTCTAACAAAAACTAAAATGCAAAGCAGAATCAGAAACCCTATTCAGAAATTGAAAAAGCTTTAAGAGATGTAAATTAGCAAACTAGATAGTGCAAATGAGTAAATATGTCTCCTCCTGGACCATATGCACATTATGAAGCCACTGATTCACAAAGAAAATTAAACGGCTTAGTAGGATTGCTCTGTCTTAGACTTGCTAGTGTGATATTTCTCCTGTGAAGGGAGAAAAGGGGAAGGAATGTGACTCACCCATGGGACAACCAGCGGATTGGTTACCCTGGCAACACCCTGGCAGCCCTAATGTGTAGATGCTGGTCCACTGCACACATGGGAGTCTTACTTAATGGTAGTCTTACTGTGCATATTCATCACTTTTTCTCCGTGGTCGAGCTTTTCCTCATCTGTTTACAGAATCACAAACTCAAGATGTGCTACATTTAAGGTGGACATCAAGTGTGGATGTAGAGCTTCTTGTGTGTATTTGTCTCCAAAAATAAATGTGGATGAATAGGATGTCTTCAGAAGTGATGAATACACAACTGAGTGTGTTTTCGTGTTTGGAGCCTTTGACTTGGCTCTTCCTCGTCTGCTGCATGGCAGCACTTTGCAAGTTCAGCAAAGTACAAGCGGTCTTGTGAAAGCGGACGCCCACACACCAACAGATGGAGTCATTATGGCTGCGAAGCAGGTTGAGAGTGTATTTGTTCAAGGTTTATTGACAGAAACCAAAAGTTGTTGTGTTCTCTGCAAACCTGAATTTGTAATTTTTTATACTTGACTGCACATGGAGAGCAGTTATACTAGTTCTATGCAAATGTAAGGAATATATTTTAAGCTGGATGTGAAGTCAAAGAATTGCTTATGTAAACATGAAAGTTATTAAGATTGAGTTTGCATGGCAGTTAAAGAAAAGTCATTATTTCAAGCATGCTGTCTGAGCATTTTTTAAATCACATTTTGTTCATTCAATATTATTACAATTTGACTAAATCTATTATTTTCAGTGAATTTTGAAAGAACATTTTCCTTTCAGTCTTTATTGTACTGCTGAATCTCAGTACAAAATATTTTTTAATCAATCACATTTTATAGATCCCTGTGACAAAGTGGTACAGTTTATGTTCACCACTTGTCCCTTATATTTTCTCATTCACTTATTTTTATAGTTGGTTATAATAATTAATGTAAACATTGCAATGTTGCTTTACTTACTATCCCGGGTTTGTTTGTGTTAGCATTATGTTGCAGGATCCATCTATGTTTAGGTTGGTTATTATTTCTGGATTGTGGGTTGAATTTGTTTCAAGGTGTATTTATTTTTTCTTTGTACTCACCATCATTTGTCCTTGTAGATCTGCAGGAGTGTGGGAGGGGCCGACCCAGTACTTCCTGATTAAGTGGCTGGATGATGTCAGTGATTACCTTATTGGGTTCTACCAATTAGAGGGTTTTTCTTGTGTATTGCTTTGTTTGTTTTTCTTTAAAAATAATCTTTTGAGTTATTTTGGATTATGTAACTTATTTTGCAGATAATTTCATTATGTAGGAGTTTGTAAATTGATTTGTAGTTTTGGTGTTTCTTTGTTTAGATTTTGTTTGTTTGACCTGTTCCTTGGTGGCTGTGTCCAATCAAGCACAGGTGTGGTGCCAAGTTTGTATAAAAACAGTGAGTTTGAATGCTGGGAGAGAAGTCTGAGAAATGACTGAATAAAAAAATATAACTGGAAGAAACTGAAGCAGTGGCTGGTTCTGATTTTCTGCTCACCTCTGATCCTTGAGCCTATACTACTTTACAATCCCACAGGGACATTACATTAACATTTCTGTAATTCAGTTAAAAAATTCAGCCTCTTATATATTTATTGGACACAATCATACTTGATTGGTTATTTTTTGTTGATTTTACAGGTAATAAAACTCAGCCAATAAAATTCCTGTAAGTAAGTTTCTCAGAAAGGTGGATTTATACATGACAGAAATATTACATGATTACCCAGTTATTGGGTTTCGTTAGAGAAAAAACTTTTGAAACGAATTTGAATAATGAGCCAAACTTAATGCTGGTGCCTATCTCCAGCTGTCCAACAGGCCAGAGGCGGGGTACACCCTGGACAGGTCGCCAGTCCATCACAAGGGATAATAATTTTAAAAAATGTTATTTCTTAAAATGTATAAAAGGTAAATTAATAATTTTAATTGCATGATATCAGTAACATGGTTTTTGGGGGAATACCTGGAATATGAAATGATGAAAACTTTTAATAACAAAGATATTGCAAAAAAACAAAGAACAAAAAAATACCTCTCTGGGTCAAAGAAGACCCACTTGCACATCAATGCTGGTGTTAAGAGGATCCTCCTCACCCACAGTTCAAAACAGATCAAGCAGATGGTTCAGAGCCAGTTTCTAAATGTGACTGATGTGTGTCTAACTTCTGGAAAAATACTTACTGTCTTTATTAAACCTATCAAAAACACTTTTATTAATTTATTTGTTCATGAGTATTCTCGTAAAATCTCAGATTTTTACATGTATGAGTTGGAAAACAGGAGAAATACAAAACTTTAATTTATGCACATTTATTGACTAATATTTACAAATTTAGATGTCTACGCATGCATTTTTAAATGACAATAATCATACCAAATGCATAACTGCTTGTGTTTCCATAGCAACTAAAACAAACAAGAACCTGACGAGTTGTTTGACATCATCATGTTGATGAGAACCTCTATGTTCTCATCAATGATGTCATAAGAGTTCAAAGAGATACAAGAATACAAGAATTCTCAGTTTGCTTCTCAACTTGGTTGGAGGTAGATCGATTCCAGAGAGACGACTTCAAACTGATTTTACAAACCATTTTAACTGTTCACCAAGTCAAGAGGATTTTTGATATTGATGGGACCTTGGATTTCTTGTTACAACGGGAGTTGAAAAGTTGTTAGGATAGAGCATAAGAGGCAAAGACGTTTTAGTAGAGAGCTCTGAGGATGAGAGATCAAAATACTTTGGTTTGGACATTGAACCCTGAAGACCAAAAGGACATGGAAGATTCCTCTAAGGATGAGAAAGTTCACTTTGAAAACACAAATGCTGGAAATGTGTGGATACATTTTGAAGAAATCAACTAACTCTTTGCCAACACAGACATTACAAAAAAGTGTCTTTACCAGTCTTCCCAAAAACATAAAGGACCTGGATGTGAAACCAAGCTTTGACAGCAAGAAAATTGTGACAAATTTTGAAGAAATCTTTGAGGATTCATCATTAGAAGAATCCTCTTCAGCAGAAGAAAACTCACAAGATGAAATTCAAAATGACACAGATAATTTCGGCAATGTGGATGTTCATGAGCCGACCATGTAGTTTGGTAGATTTCCCAACTCATTCTTCAACTGTTGGATGAATGCTACAACACATAGCATTATGAACTTGATTATTACCAGAAGGTTTGTGGCTCAGCATTTGAATTTTTTCAGAGACTCCATTGTTTGTGAGGTTTTTCTTTACAGCAATGCAACATTCAGGAAGATATTTCCCCCCAGATGAAGTCTTTGCAGTTCAGAATGAAATAATTGAAACACTGAAGATGTAGGATGTAGTAAATTGGGACAAGCCAGGAGTCTTTTTGTTTTATGTGTCAGACTATCTGACCCAATATGGCATTAACACAGACTGTGAGCTGTACACAGCTGACTATTGTGGACAATGTCCGAGGTCTTCATGTATTATTTGTAAAGTTGGTCCTGTCATTCCTCTACCAAAGGAACAACGAGACACTACAACTACTCTTCTAAACTATTAAATGTGTGGAATTGCAAACTGTTGTGATACCTTCAACTCCAACATAAAGACACTTTTTAAATGACACTGATGTGATGATACTGATTGTCCCATGGTCAGACAGTCTAGATGATTTAAGATATCCTGTGATTCCTGACCCAGTCTTTGAAATTCCTGTAAAAACTGTAATTAAGTTGTACCATCTGTCCTCAGTCATTTTCTGATGACAAGCAGCGACTTTTCACACTAACAGCCTTTACACATATCTGATGTGTGGACAACTGGTGTTTAAGGCGGAGGATGACCGGGTATCACTTTCAAATATCGACCGTGAAGCTGACATTTTCCATAATGGGTACATCTACAGCTATGAAAAGACCACAGAAGGACAGGACAAATTTAAATGTTGGGCTCAAAGTGACCACTGACCAACTACAAAGATAGTGCTTCAGACACATTTTGGAGGAAGTAGGTGGAACATGGCCCGCACAGAGTCGGCCATGTTCCCCTCCTCCATCATTGAGGCGGCTTATCAAAGTTATGGCCACAAGGTTGTCAGTGCCTGTTTTGGGGGGCAACCCTAGAATCAGCTCATGGGCACCAGAAGGGAGGGATACTGTCAAGATGAAGATAGTGACCTATCGGATGTTTTTGGCCTGTGGGACCAGAAGCAGCTGATGGGAACAGACAATTTGACAAAGTGAGAGTTTACCAGGACTCGAAAGCAAGCAACAACTACGGTCACACAAAGCAGTTAAACAGATTTATTGAAAGTGCGAAGTGTAACATTTAAGTAACCAGCCAGAACCCAATACACAGTCAAGACAAGAGGTAATAGTCAAATATTTATTTAAAAATAAATTGATGATGTTGGAGGGGTTCCACAGGGTGTGGTTGTAGGTCTGGAACACAAAAACAGAAGTGAGAGTCATGACTGGATGAAAAGAACAGATAAAACACAAAAAGAGATTTATCAGGTAAGGGGATCCACAGGGGTCAAGAGTCCAGCCTTGGGAGGGTTGAGAGAGTGGAAACTCGAAGGGCTTAGGGTCTTAGGGGGATTCACTAACGACAGACAAATATCCACCAACCAGGTCTCAGGAGTCAAAACGGTCCAGGGTCAGGCAGAGGAGGGTCTCAGGCAAGGAAAATCCAATATTCAGTTTGCTAGAGGCAGGCAAGTTTCAGCAACAGGGGGTCAGAAACTCTTCTCAAAGCTGAAAGGGGCTAGGCAAACAGTGGTCAAAAACAGGCAGGATCTGAAACGAGGAACTTCTTGGACTTGAAACAAGGCTGTGACTGGGACAACAGATGATCTCACACTGAGCAGGTAATGAGCAGCTGTTTAAATAGAGATCAGCACAGTACGGGTGAGGGCAATGAGTAATCAGCCTGAGGGAGGGAGAGTAAGCAGCACAATGAAGGTACAGCTGAAATCATTACATCAAAGTGTAATGGAGAGAGAATGTAGAGGTTTTGATCTGAGGTAGCAGAGAGGGACCGGACCAGAGGAGGAACTGAGAAAGAGATGAGTGGTTAGACTGGGGAGTAAATGTGGGAGAGAATGATAAAGTAATACTGTATCGACTTCAGCCTGAAGATCAAGGTGAGCAGAGGTGAGTACATGGGTTCTACAGCAGGTGATGCGGTTGTTGGTGCTTCCTGTGGATGAGTCTCATCAGGAGACTGAGGATGGACAGGCAACAGTCTAAGGTGGTTGAGGAGTTATCCAGGAGTTGGGCCTAGAAGAGCAGCAAGGAGAAGGAAGGGATGGAGTAATCCAGATGATTATGAGAGTCAGAGAGTGGTCAGTAGTGATGGGTCCGGCAACACCGATGAGTCGGCACATGCGTCAAGCCCATAGATCGAACCCCATGTAGGTGCGCTTATCGCTTTCAGCAAATCAAGTGACCGATACGAGAACTGTTTCGAAATGACACTGATGCGCCAAACCATGTTCATAAGGAAGCAAAACTGTCAACAGGATGCATTTGCCAAAAGAATTATTGATCTTTTATGGTACAGCGTCAACTATGGAGCAGCCTTAAGGCAAAAGAAAGGTTTCCTCAGTGTGGGACCATTTTTATCTTACCTCGGAAAATAAGGTTGTTTTCATTTTGTTGTTTAATTCGGCTCTTTTCAGTTTCTACTTGATATACCTGAAACCAAATTCAGCTGAAATTGACTCTTAGTTTACTTTCATATTATGTTTTGAAGGTTAAGTGTCGCATATGTTTGACAGAAGTGTCTTGTATAAATAAATCCATCTCCTAATGCTGAGGCATTATAGGGCCTGGCATGAGAATGAAGGATAAACTCAGGTATACAGCCGTTCTACAAATTACTCAGTTGCTTTTAATAAATTATTTCATATAAATGTATTGTTTACTTCATTTTTAACCATCAAGCTTCGAGAAAGCAGATGCTGGATGAGGCTCTACTGAATTTCATTGTCAAGGATTGCCAGCCTCTCAGCATTGTGGAGAGTGAAGGGTTCAAGGAACTGGTTCAAGTCCTTAGGGGGGACCTGAACCAGTCCCCATATGTTTTGCCAACCAGAAAGGTTTGTGCGGAAATTATCTAAAGTAGGAGTATATGATTTATTTAATCTTTAATTTAAATATATTGATTTGCTTTTGGTTTGACTTGGTATAATTTTTCAGACCATCAAATAAATGGTGGCCAAAAACTATGAGGAGGAACGGGAATGACTGAAAATGGAAGTACAGCAAGCTGTGGGAGTGAATATAACGGCTAAAGTAGACATCTGTGAACATGGAGGCTTATTTGGCTCTTACCTGTCACTACATTCATGAACATTTACAGTTATGTATATCTGTGTTGGGAGTGCAATACTTTCCACAAAGTCACGGTGCTGACAATTTGGCCCAAGTCAAAAGAGTACTCAATGAGGTGCCAACACGCTGGAACAGCACATATGAAATGCTGCCAAAGCTACATGTTGAGAAGGAACCAGTGTGGGTATCTCTGGCCTCTCTAAAAACAGATTTGACTCCACTTACAGCTGATGACCACACCATCATAGGAGAAACACTTCTTGTGCTTGCTCCTTTCTATCAAGATATAGTGGAGTTGTCTGAAGAGAGGCGAGTGTCAGGGTCCAAGGTCATCCCAACGACGAAAATGCTCTATCTTGCACTAGAGCGTAATGCATCAACCTTGCTCTCCCAGGCAGCCATACACCTACATGAACACCTGAAGCATTGAGTCACAGACACTGCTTCCAATCTGGAGTCAAAAAGTTTGTTGACCCTAGCAACACTTCTAGACCCCAGATTTAAATCACTTGGTTTCCACAGTTCCTCCAAAGGCAATGATGCCATCAGCAAACTGTGGTCAGAATGTGCGTCTATGATCAGCCGCAAAATGAGCCCCAGCTGGGACTGTCTTCAGAACAACTGTCTGCACCCAACTCAGGCATGTTATTCAGCATGCCTGAACATATATATATATATATATATATATATATATATATATATATATATATATATATATATATATATATATATATAGTTTATTGTGTGCAAAATGTTTCTAATGTTAATCATGTTGGATTTTATGCCATTGATCCATTATTATTTTTAACCACAATCTTTTGGTAAGCTAACTACCAGTCACACTTCATGTTACTTGCAGACCACCATTGATCTGGGGACCACAGTTTGAGAAAGACTGGGTTGACTGGGTATCTGGACAGTGTTTTGGATCCAGATAAATAAATATTGTCATAATAATGAAAATAATAATGAATTGGCAAAATATTTTAAATTTCATGTAGTGTGATCACTGGTGTTGTATGTTTTACTTGCACAACTTTACATAGTAAGCTGTTGATAATGGTTATTATGAGTTCATTACAGATTCCAATGTAATCCAAATGGCTTTCCTTGAGGTTGATAACTATAGTTGATGTGTGATTTAGAGCCTACTCTTGGTAAATGTTTCGATACATGAATAGAACAGCATAAAATCCCGGATTCTGCCATGGCCACATGCTGAAGCCCACAAGCTGTTCAGAATAGAATTCACCATCCTCCTTGCCAAGCTGTGTATTCTGAGGGAACACTAAAAGTAATGGTCTGGACTGTGAACCATAGATGCTTTGATTATGTGACATTTTGGAAGATAAATATCCTGGTAGAAAGCCAAGGATTTGCAAATTAAATTATACCAGTACAAAAGTCTGTTTGTAGAATGATAATGGCTGGTTGAACCTGAGAGCACAGAGTGCAGCAGTGAGAGAGAGGTTCAGGTCCTGGAATGATTCTTCAGTCTACCTGATGAGCAGCAAACATTATCGTCACTATTATTTTTTGTGCACTTTGAGTGTCTAGGAGCATAAAAAAATATTTATTCTTTCCTGGTAATGCATAGATATGTTTCTATTCTTTCTATTCTTTTTGTCTGTTCATTTTTCTCTATTGTCTGTAACAATTTCTTTGCTATGAAGAAAACGTAGCAACGTATTTGCTGTGGAACTGCTAAACAAAATCATGACTTCTGGCTAATCAGCTTTGTGAATCTGCCAGTGGTTTTCCTCAAAGCAGTTTTGCAGTTCAAGTTCAATTATGCCAAAGTTACAAGCAGACAAGTCAAAATGTTTGGTTCTACCATGTATTAATGCACAGGACTCCTTACATTGCCCTACAGCATTAGAGCCTCTTCGAAGTGTCTGATTATGTCATCTCCTCTTTATTTCTATCATGCAACAAGCACAAGCAGTGTTTAAATTCCTGTCTAGTTCACGTCTTCCAGAACAAATACTCCCCTGCTTTTGTAAACCTCACTGTGATAAGAACATCAGGTTGTCATATCAAGCCCGATCAGAAGTTTCTCTCCATGCTCCTTTATGTCCATATCAGTTTCCATTTTCCCCAGTTTCCTCCTGTGTCTCTACTCTCTTTTCAGTGTTTTTAGAGAGGCTTTGCGGCCAAATCACTGTGACAGGCTGGGGAACATCAGATTGAGCTCAGCGGTTCCTCTTCATTGTTCTAAAACGTTAGTAAGTAGGTCAAATTGAGAGTCTGGTGAAATCTCAATTAGAGAGAGCCCAGGCACTCTCATGTTTCAGCAGTAAGCATCATTTCAGTGGCGCCTAAAAGGTTTAAAAATACACAAAAAAAGGGAAATTTACATCCAATTGGAATCATTGATGATTTAATTCAACATTTGCTGGCTCTGTAAAAAGCAAGATAACTTTGTGGATTCATCTGGAGAAAGACATTTACTTGACCCTACGAAATGCAACACAAACAGGCTCAGAAAACATTAATAACTATCTTGAAAATGTAATTAGAACTGTGTAAATTGAGCTTTACAGAAGGCATAGCAGTAAAGAATAAGAAAGGTGATTGATTCAAAGTTTCAAAGATAGCACAATGATATAAGATTTATATTTATAGCATTCTCTTTAGGATCCTATAAATAGACATGAAACTTAAAAAAGTCAATAACTACAACAAAATAAAGTTAGGTCATCTCCAACCTGATGACATTTTGTATAAGGTTAATTGTGCACAGGAGGAAGAGGGAGAGCAAAAAAACACTTGTGAGAAGCTCAATTTTGCTAAGTGCTTGTCTGTTGCTATGGTACCCAGAAAAAATATATTCAACCAGACCAAGTGTGTCAAGGACAGGAGTAAAACTAACTGAGGCAACAGAGAGAGGCATCAGCATTACAGCCCCGTCCCAAGAAAGCAAAGGATCATTTCTGGCTTCGGTGTAGCACAAAAATTAATGACCACTACTAAACAAGAGAAAAAGGTTTAAGAACCCCTATTGGCTTCCATTGAGAACACAACACTCTCTTAGTTATTCACTTACAAAAAAAAAAAACATTATACACCACCATACAGACAAGACAAGATCACTGCAGATCAAGGCTCAGGGAAAAGGGGGCCTGACATCTCTGGGATGGAGCTCTTGGTTGACGAGTTGCAAATGAGATACTTGTTGCAGCAGGTAAATCTGAAACAGGAGGAGAGAACTCTCCAATGAAGAGCCCCGCTAGAGGTCAGAGACACTCAGATTAGGAGGCTCTAATCCTCATCTTTCATTTCTGCTTCACTCTTGGCTGCAAGCCACTTCAGCAAAGCTGTAGATCATAACCTGATGAAGCTAATAGGACCACAAAGCAGAGATACTGTTCTGAGGCCACCAAAACGGATCACCTCGTCACCTTGACTACGCCTGAAAGTTGTGTTCATAAACGTTATGAACAGAATCTGTGACAAAGGGCAACAGCGGTGGAGTCCAGCTCTGACTGGAATTGAGCCTGACTTACTGCTGGCAATGTGGAACAACCTCTGACACCAGTCACAGAGGGACAAATCAAGATCTTCTCCCAAACTCAAACTGAGCTTTTTCAGACTATTTGTTGCAAGCAGATGGTTTCAGGCAAAAGGAAAAAGCTCAACATTCCACGCCCTTTTTAAATGATCATGAATGTTGCTGACAATGCCAACAAGGAAAGGCTTTAAAGTCAACCAGTGGTTATTGAAGTTTTAGATACATTTCAATAATTAAAACACTCAAATCAGTGACAGTGTAAAAGGTCGGAACACATATGAAATATGTATCAGCCTGAACTAAAGTAACCTTTGCATGCTCACAAATAAGAGCCAAGGCTTTTCTTCTGTTTTGTTTATCCATTGCACTCTTGAAAGCACAGCTGACATGCACAGTGACTTCATTTACACTGAGCTTGTGTGTGCGTGTGTGTGTGTGTGTGCATGTGTGTGTGTGTGTGTGTGTGCGTGTGCGTGCGTGTGTTTGTGCAGGGATTGTACCCTGGCTCAGAGGAAGGCTGGCAAGTGTACAGCACGGCCTCAGATCCGGACGGCCGGTGTGTGTGCACGGTAGTTGCCCCAGCTCGAAACCTGTGCAAACGAGACCCCCGGAACCAACAGCTACGCCTGCTGACTGAACAGGTGAGCACTTTGGGTATATGTTTGTGTTTGTCTAATTCTGGAGTTCATCTAAGCTTCAGCTGGCGGTCAGCGTTGCAGAGTGGTGCAGGTGTGGAGGAGGAGGGGGCTTGCATTTAAATGAAAGATTCACCATCGGCTTCTTTGCTTTGACACATATGGAAAAATGAACAGAAGAATGCAGACAGATCTTCAACAGGCATCGCTGACAGATCATTATTATTTGAGTCCTTTAGATGCTGTCAGTTACTCAGGAAGCCAGCAGATCTTCAAATTCAACCCTAGTAAATATGTGGAAAATAAAGCATTTGTTCACCTCAGCAGTGTGAAGCTCAGGGCATGTCCATCTATTTACAGCTGGAGTTCAATTTGTTTGTGTCAGAAAACAGAACATTTTTTGAATTCAGAAGTTCACATGCATTTCCTTATTATCAGAGATAATTGAGCTTTAAACTGTATGACTGTTTAAAACTCAATTTAAACAATGTTTAAGCAACCATAACATTGTTGGTTTCCTTCCACAGTAGTTTTGAATTCTGGCCCGTTCTGCCTAACAGAACTGGTGCAGCTGAGCCAGGTCTGTCGGCTGATTCGCTCCAACACGCCTTTTCAGATCTGCTCACCAATTCTCAGGAAGATTGAGATCAGGACTTTGTAATGGCCACACCAAAACACTGACTTTGTTGTCTTTAAACCACTTTGAAATTCCCAGTGTAAGCTTAGAGTAATTGTCTATTTGGAAGACCATTTAAAAGTTTAACGTCCTGCCTGATGTCTTTAGATGTTGCTTTGATATTTCTACGTAATGTTCTTTCCTCATTGTGCCATCTATTTCATTAAGTGCTTCAGTTCCTCTTGCAGAAAAACAGCACAGCATGACACTGACAACCCCATACGTAATAACCTATAATTAAAAGATTTTAAAAATCATGTCTTGGTCAAACAGGTAATTAAAGTGCAGTGATATTTGTTGAATCATGACAAAATGTGAATAATTATGAGTATGAGCTGTTTTTTCAGGCACTATACATTGGTTGGTCATCTCTCTGAAGACTATCATTCCCCAAACCCTGCAGCAAATTTTAATATTAAAATAAAACCCTGATCAATGGATGTGAAATAAACTATTTGTTAAGTACTTTAGGACAAAAAATGAGCATTCCAACAATGTTTTCTGTGTAAATGTGCATGCACCTATACATATAAAGACTGTGAATCTGGCCATGTAAGTATATTTCCATCAATATGCACCCCAAGAGAGAAATAAAAATGATTTGTGACTGGGAACAATGAATTATTAAACATCGTCGGCCCAGCAAACGTTGCTCCCTGCATTCACTGCTGTGAGGATCTTACATCAGGATTTAGGAGTGCTGCATTTTCCCTACAGCAAAAGTGAACCAAAGCAATGTTAACGACAAAACAACTACAGCGCTTTTCCTCATTTGCTGCTGGTGTTGGAGAGCATACAGTCTTCACACAGAACGGGAGGGAAATGAGAGGCGGCAGAGGATGAACACAATCAGAGACAGCTTCCCCACTCCTCTCCCAACACCGTTCCTGTCAGGAAGCTTGTGTGTTTATGAATCTTAATTAGCTCAGCGTGTCTCTGGAAGTGACACCTACATCCTGCTGTGAGTGGGAATAGTTGCGTGTGTGTTTGTATGCCGTGGTGTGTCTGCTCCTCTCCAGCCTCTGCGGCTCTCACAGATACAGTGAGGAGATGAGTGAGTGGGTGGGTTTGTTTGTTTGTTGATCACTTCTGCATTCACAACTCACAATCTGGGTCATTGCATGTTTTTTTTTTTTTTCCCTTTTCCTTAACATTCAGTATCAAAAGAGGTTTGATGCATCTGTTAGAATCTCAGGATTGTTAATGAGCAGCAGTGTGGGAGTGCTTGTTTCTGTGAGAGAGGAGCACACACTTAATGAGGATCTCTGTTAAAATGAATTTAAGGACACACTCCTTCAGAAACTTACCTTATCACCCACTTACAGAAACGCACAATATAAATATCAAATTCTGAACTGTAAACTGCTTTGAGTGTAAAAACAGTGTGAGATCTTAAAATCTACTGTGGGTTTTTCTGTGCCTTCTGTTTTAATGGAAAATGCAAAAAAAATTAAAAATACATCTCAGCACACAGTTTCACAAATTGAAATACTGAAAAAACTATAGCCTAAAGGGAATGTAAGCATTGACATATTTCCTTTTAAATTGAATCAAAAGGGCTGTTATAAATGACACAAACTGCTTAGAGCTCATGGTGGTTCAACAAAGTGTTTGCTCTGGGGGCTAAAAAAATGTATACAAGCTTGTCAGATTTTATATATTTATAGTGTACATTTCAGTGTTGTGTTCAAGACCACCTAACCCGAGACCAAGACAAGACCAAGACCAGAGTGTATCGAGACCGAGACAAGACCAAGACTTTTAGGGTCCGAGACCAAGTCAAGACCAAGACCAGCGGCCCGCGCTACATGACACAATAAAATGTAAAATATGATCGAAATTGCTTCTCAAAATAATCTGAAAGATCCATATTCCCATAAAAACACCTAGATATTAAATACTTAATACATTTTACCAATATTAAATATTCCATTTCTGTGTTACAATGTGTGATGGTCTCGTGCCATCCCTAAAAACATAACACCCTGGGAATTTGCCCATATTGCTCATATAAGAATCCACCACTGTTGCACCATTAAACATAGCAATTGAGGCAATGCCCTGACGGTAAATAACGCTCAACCATGAACACTGACCAAGGAGCAACAAGCAAGAAGTAACCAAACAGAAGGCGCTCATCGGGACTGTTTTCACTCTCTCTCCCAGTACATGAAGCCAGGTAGTCTGACACCATGGCAGACATTACAGCTGCCACTTTGAACAAAAACAAAGAGCAATGTGCATGCTCTACGTGCTCTTTCGTTCTTGTGTTTTAGTCATTTGTTAATTTAAATATCAACATACATAATTAAATAATGATGCAGTGTACACAGAGCATTACTAGAACAAAGAACGGGTGTTCTGTCAGGTCAGATCGTCATACTCTTAACACAAACTCATGGTGTTCTGTCAGATCAGCATACGTTGTCAGATAGTCGTACGCTTAGCTCAGACATGCATACGCTGTCATTACCATATGATTTTATTTAATCAGCAACATAGAATCATGACGTAGATCATCATACACTTGGTTATTAACAGTTGTATGGCATCCAGCTGCAGCCAGACCTACTTTAAATACACTTTGAAACCACGACAACGCATGTATATCTATCTAGTTATCATATTATGTCATATTATAAACAATTTAATGACTTATTTTCGTCATAACTTGTTGCATATGCTGAACTGACAACTCCACTGACGGTCGGACTTCTTAAGGCGCATGCATGGTACTCACTGCATGTATGCTAGGAACATAGAATCATGACGTAGATCTGTTATTAACAGTTGTATGGCATCCTGACTTAGCGGTTAAGTGAGTTTTACACGGGCGTGTGTTGTAGCTGACTCCAGCTGCAGCCAGACCTGCTTTAAATACACTTTGCAACCATGACAACACATGTATATCTATATAGTTATCATTGAAAACAATTTAATGACTTATTTTCGTCATAACTTGTTGCATATGGTGAACTGACAACTCCTCTGACGGTCGGACTTCTTAATGCGCATGCGCAGGCATGGTACTCACTGCACGTATGCTATTCTGACAGTGTATGGTAATCTGATAGAACGGCTCTCAGTGAGTGACACTCCAGTCCTATCTAATAAATAAAGAGCCGTGGAGAAGAATCGACTGTTTCTGAATGTCACATCACTATATTGCAGACTTTTGGACATAGCGTTGTCCTATATTTGCGACAAGTCAGTCAACATCTCCGCACAATAATTCAGGCAGTGAGTGACTTTTTTTCATCACAAATTCTTATGTGTCTCTGTACAGCTAGCTTTGCTAACATCACGTTAACGGAGCTTACCTTCTTTGAGCTACTTTTCTAAGTGACGAAAATAGTTAGACGTTGTCCCCATCTTCTCTGAAAACGAAGCGCTGCTGAGTTAGCTCTGGCCATCGGATTTCTTACTATTTATGCAGCGCTATTATATTACTGACGATTAGACAAACATTTTCTGCCGCTGAGAGAAAACCACTGCGCATGTCCTGGAGCGCCGCGTGCGAGTGAAAGGTGGGGAGGAGGGAGGAGGGAGTAGCGCCATGCGCGAGTGAAAGGTGGGGAGGGGAGGGGAGGGGGAGAAACGCGTAGTTGCTTGGATTTTAATCGGTGAGTTTTGCATCCACTGAAAACAAAGATGTTAACAAATAAACTGGACAGTATGCTGCACGTTTAGTGATATTTTCACAGCTGCGGTCTCGACTGGTCTTGAAATAAAATGCCGACTCCTCAGAGCCCGAGACTGAGACAAGACCTAGACCAAATGCGGTCGAGTCCGAGACGAGACCGAGACCATCAGAAAACGGTCTTAAGACCGGACTCGAGACCAAGACCGATCTCGAGTACCACAACACTGGTACATTTAGTTACACAATTATAAAAATCAAGTCTTGGTCAAACAGGAAAATGAAGTTATGATTGGTAATGAATTTTGAGGAGCAAATCTTCCTCTGCAAGGTTATGCCACTGTCTCTCTCTTCTCACCTGCAACCCTTTCTCAGCCATCTGTTTCTTGTTCAGTAATCAAGCTTCCCAGTCCATGTACAGCTCATTCTCAGTTCCTCCTTGCTGCTTTCTTCAGGCTAATCCCATTTTCTCCCCTTTACATCCCCGTAGCTTTTATGCTATTGGTTATTTCCTGGATTCCTGTGGTTTTTGTTCTACTCTGGCTCACTGCATCAAAGGTGCCAACTAATCAGCTTAAACTAACCATAAAAAAATTCTAGCGTCATCTTGAAGGAACTAAAAAATGATTTTATTATATTAACATGTCATTTGCTCATGCTTTCTCTATCAGGTGCAGAATGTGAGTCAGTCCATGGAGGTGGTGGACCTGCGAACATCAAGAGACCTTCAGTATGTTCGAGACTCTGAGCCGCTGCTGAGGGGAGTTGATGGTCACTTACACACGTATGTGGCCAGTCCCCGCACTCTAACTTCTAAGACCCTCCAGGTAGACACACAAACATGCAAGTAGCAAGTAGTAGACAAGCACTGCACATAAAGAGTCAGGTTCTTAGGTACATGCAAAGTAAAGCAGTTGCTACAGGGAATGCATAATTTTTGGTGTGAAAATATTGATTTTACACGTGCCAAGCCCAAGCGTCCTGCCTGCTCTCTCTTTTATCAGGGAGACAAAATTTGTCATGGAAAAAAAAAAAACCCTCTATGGAAGAAATCTTAAATGTAAATGCTGTTTATATTTACATGATGAGCAACACAATTTAACAAGATTACCCTTGATATTTGCCCTACTTTTATTGACAGAAATATAAATACGTATGTTCAACTTCTTAATTTGGACTCGTTGATCTTTTCAGTTATGTTATTTTCTGTAATGATATCACTGGGAAACGCCTGTGCCATCAAAAACATTCCACGTTTTATCGATATTTCTACAGAGTAAACATGACAGGTCAAGATTAAATACAACATTTTGCAGTATCTGGGAACCATGTTGGGTCCCTGAATGTATCGCCTTTAGTTTGACCTATAGTTCAGTTCCTGTTTGAGTTGTGATACTTTTGTTTTATTTGACAATTTTCTTAACTGTCAGTGCAACGGCAGCTTAATGGTAATCAAGACATTTTATGAAATGTATTTTAACAGACATGTATCTTAACAAGCTATGTTTTTAAAATGTAAATAAATACTTTTAAATATTGTGACTTAAACTGGGCATTTGTTTAATTATATGCTAAACTAAAGTTAATTTACATTGTAAAAATGATTTTAAGTTAAAATTAATCAGTAAAGTATGCTACTACTAATATGGCTTCACTTGATTACAATATCTTTGTTCCTTTATCAGTCATTTCTCTAATCCACTCATCACTGCAGTGGTCTATTAAAGGCCTTTCTGTCAGACTAGAATATGCTCAGAAACCTAATAGAACAGTAACAGGGTTCATATGAGTCTTTTTCAAATTAATAATGGCATTTTCTGACATTGTAATGTTAAAATAATAAAAGTACCTTCCTGAATACCATAATAAGTCAGCAGCATTTTAATGCAGGGTGGTGTGTAAAAAACAAAACAAAAAGAAACACAAAAGAAAACAAAACAGACACATAATAAAACAGAATCTCAGACAGAACCCTTTGGTGTCTGATTGCAGTGAATGCTGACTGAACAAAAAAGACAGCATTAACTGATCCTGGCTGACTAACAGCGCAGGATAAATCGCCATGGTAACATATGTATTGCTGCTTTTGTATGACAGAGTCAAGGCTTAATTAAGTCAGGATATCTGACAAATCCCGCCTTTATCCACTGTCCTAACTTTGTGAAGCAGCTGTCTGACATTCTGATCTGATTTTAAAACTACAGATGTTGACCTGAGCTAAAGCTGTTTCAGGTTAATTCAGATGAATTTCAAGATTTAGACATGATATTCAAGAAAAGGAAGTCTTAAAAATGTAACAGTCATTTGTCAAAAATAAACCAAATAACAGCATTTTAAATAAAATATCTGTTGGCTGCAAACCATATTTGATGAGTTCTATCAGATTATACTCATATTTATTTATACTGATAATGAGAACACTAGTAAGGAATTGTAAAACAGCTATACGGACTTCATCCTGGTGATGTCAGCTCTTTTCATCACAAACCATAAATATTTTATGTATCTAAAAACCTAACAAACAATCTAAAAAATGCATGCGGAAATAAACCTAGTTTTTCCAGCTCAATTACTTGTCTTTGTGCTGAGCACCAGATCTCTAAGAATAAGTATACCAACGGATCATGTTTTACAGTTAAGCCCAAGACTATTCACACTTCCTAGCAGATTTAGATTTTAAATCATTTTCATTCAACCAAGACATTTATTTCTGATTGGAATCAAGAGAAGGATGTCTCAAGATAAATTAAAACAATACAAAGTCATGTTTTACATGTTTCAACTTGTACTTAATTCTTTTATGATGAGCTTCTAGTCTTTGAGGTTGGAAGGCTTCCTTGCCATCAGCTTGATTCTTTTTTAGCTCCCTCCCCAGACTGAAGTCCGGTCTCTGAATGTGTCTCTCACAAACATTGTTAGGACTTCATAAGAAGAATGCTGGTAAAGTTAAAAGTTCACATTAGACCTGAATCTGCCAGAGGAACAAAAAATTCAGGCCTCACTCCACACATTGTGGGTGATTCAGTGGGAAGATTAGTCATCTTTCTATTTGTGTGTGGTGGGTTTGTTTCCACCTTCCCCCTGACAGAGGCTGATATGCAAAGCATAGAACCACAAGTTGCTTACTGCTCTGCATATCAGTGTATGACTATGCATGTGATTTTATAATTTCTGAATAAATATTTTCTTTATTTTTATCCCCTGCTGAATATTTGCTTTGCATGTTTTGCTTTAGAAAACAAAGCTCCAGCATCACTTTTCTTTCAACCTGCTGTATCATCCACAATTTGATCTGTAGCAAAAGCAGGACACCACTATTTTTGGTTTGGTCAGCAGATAACGATTACTTAATTTCATGCTACACACTGAAGACACTCTGTCTGCTCTGATGAAGATTCACTCACCTTACGCCAATTGCCTGAAGTTGCTGGCATAGGAGGGGAAATGACTGTATCTTCTCATTCACTATTGGATCCCGAGGGAGTATTCACAGAATGCGTAAAGAGTAATAGTACTGTAGCATAGTGGTTCTGCAGTAGCAGCCCCCACTAGCTCTAAATCATGCAACCTATTTCATTTCCTATGCATTATATTACATAATGCATATAATGTTAAAGAAGAAACCAAAAATATCATTTGCATTATTACAAAAACATAAAACATTCCAATTAGCTAAACTTTTAAAGTTATGAGTCAAATTTACACTAATCACAAATATGTCAGAAATTACAGCAAGTATCTACAATACAATACACAACAGTGGGTAACACTTTATTTGAAGGGGGTTGAATAAGACTGACATGACACTGTCATAAACATGACATAACACCTGTCATGAACATCAATAAGTCTTCATGAATATTAATGACTGTTGTCGTAAAGCGTCATTCGGTAAATTATGACACTTTTAATACAAAGTTGACATTATTCAAAATGTCTTTGTTATGACAACTTGACATTAACCATGAAATCATTACTGTTTAAACTTTACCTTTAATAACATAAAGTTACCTAATTTTTAAAGTGCAATCAGTAATACTTTTATAACAAATGTATATCAGTAATGATTTCTTGGTTAATTTCTTTGTAAATGAAAAGTGTTCATCATTTCATATCCCAGATATTCCTCAAAAAACATGTTACTGATATCATGCAATCAAAAATATTTTATTTGTTATATATTTTCCAGGAAGGTAGGCCCATTTTAAAATACAATCAAATAACTGTTACCTTAAGTTTTTATACAATTCTTGTATATATTTGAAACATGACTTGCCAGTAATTCAACTTTGCTATCTAACACCTTGGAATTGGGCCTCTGTCTCTTTAAGAAGCTTTTTCTTTGGGAAACGCCGCCTTCAGTATGTAATCACAACAAGATTCCTCTATTAAGCATTTAACAAAGTTTTATCAGCATTTCACATAAAATTAGTTTGATGAGCTCAGCAGATGTTCATTTTGTTTGCTAATCACTTTTGCTGCTTGTCTGAAGGAGCCGAGTGGGGGAGTCTCAGGGAAGGGGAGCTCTGTAATACGAACGCTTATAGGGGAGATTCAAGGATTTCTCAAACATGCATGAAAGAATCCAGGCAGCACTCTAGGTGTGTTTTTGGTGAGAGCACAATATTATCACTTGTTGTGAAGCTCAAAAAAATCAATTTTACATAATATAGCCTATTTAACGATGGTTTGTCACTGGAGCATGTTCATCCTCAGAATTGTGATAATTTGCATCACAGGTCTTTAAACTTTATCTCCAAGCAGGAAGCAAGACCTACATAATGATTATATAAACAAAGTTAAATCCCCACAGCAGGAGTAACACACAAACAGACACACAACTCGTCCTTAATTCTCCAAATATAGCTTATTGCTGCCTTCCCCTAAATCCATTTGCCTTTCATCTCTTGCCAAGCATCATCTAAAAACCAGGGGGTCTGTTCTTGGTTACTTTATGCAGTATGTCTGTGGTTGTGTGTTTGTGTGCATATGCATATGTGCTTGATGCTCCTGGGGGTGAGGAGGGTTCACAGTCATAAACTTTTTGCCTTCGCACCATGTGGCAGAATGTCTGAATATTTATGCCCGACTACAGTAGGTTTATCAATAACTAAACAGTATTTAGACACCACAGAGGAAGTGATTGAAGAGCTGGAGGTCAGAGCGATAAACAGAAGGAAAATAGAATGCAGAAACGGAATGAAAAATAAGATTAAGGGTTTTTACTATATTTGAATTGTTACTTAACGGAACAATCCATTCTTCCATCGAGAACGGATTGGTTTAAGCTGTATTAATGTGCTAGAGTTGCATATTAATAAAGTTTGCCTTTCATCTCTTGCCAAGCATAATCTAAAAGCCAGGGGGTCTGTAACACACCGTTACTTCACACATTACTTTGTTTTGGCATCTCTGAGTGAACGTAGCCCCCCGGTCATTCAATCAGATAAAAATGGTGTCAAACATCTGTGCTGGTGCAGAAAAACATTTTCTTTTGTGCCACTATCATTTTAAAGATATTAAGAAATGTTTTTAGAGGTCATGAAAGGTCAAACAGGTCCCCTCACCACCTTCCACTTGATTCCACTCCATTTGAAAGGCAATGAATGACATGACAGAAATTGTGCTGAAAATATTTTAAACATGATAAAGTGGAGGAAAACAGTGAGCATAACTGTTCCCACAATGGCAGGGCAGGACATGGACTGATTAGTAAATGTCCTTCCTTGATTTGTTGCTGTGTTTATTTGTGTGTGGGAGTTTTGCTGTTCTGACAGGATAATGACGCCTTTGTCTTCCCACTGAAACGTCTTTTAAACTCCCTTTTCTTTTGAATATGAACTCAGAATCCTTTCTCCACACAGCTAATTGTTGTGCAGCAATTTAAAGACAAACAGGCATCTGCATAATAAAAACCCTTTATCCTTCTGCAGTAACACACAGTTACTTCCTATATATAATTTATACCAACACTGATGTTCATTAAGCTGTTTGTAGACTAAAGTCAGTTTTCATTCTGGTTCCTGATTTATCTGCTGTGAATTATAAAATTTAAATCACAAAGCTTTATGCTTTTTATCTGGGTCAGAGCAAACTGTAGTCCAGCCCCTGCATATTCTTTTCCGGTACATTTTCCATCTCCTTCTGTGGGATTTTGAAGTGTTCCCGGGCCAGATGGAACGTGTATTCCCTCCAGCATGTTCTGGGGTGCTTTGCATTTGGTAATGTGATTTTTTTTTCCCCATCCTCAGATTTTCTTCTTTTAGTTTTAGCTCATCTCCAAGGAGAGCTAAAAGGTCTTAATATGGAAGCAGAAAAAACATGACTCACAGTGTCTCAGCAGTTAAATGTGTGTAAAATAAGGTCATGAATAACAGAAGAGAGGAAAAAATATTTTGCTCAACTAAACACATTTGTGAAAGTAAAGAGGTTTTAGCCAAGCATCACAAAATTTCTAACTGAACTTCTGCTGCTTATTTTTGTGATTAGTGACGAGGTTCATCACTGAGGCACCGACTCCTCTGGAGTCAGATGTAGAGACAAATAAAACACAAACTAGAAGCTTATATTCCAAGTTTGATCGTAATTGAAACTGCATCATGCTTCTCCAAACAAAGATGAAACTTACTGATGATTTTTTTAGCTTTAAAACCTTCAAAAGCTTATTTATTCATTGTAGCACTGAAATCCTCATCACCATCTTAAGAGCTAAAACACAAAGATGTAAGTAATCATTTTATAATGTTTCCATTTATTGGCTACTTTAAGTTGATGCAAAATAAACATATTAACTGGCAAAATACAGATTAAAATTAAATACATTTTACAACTAACATCTTTTGACTCTACAGAGGCGCTGCCAGCATAAAACAATGTTGCTCCATGAAAAACAAACTCTGAACTCTTGGATCTGCTGTAAGTGAGATATTTTGAGCGGAGTTGCACATGAAGGAGATGAACAGGCTAGAGTCAAACAATTTCTGGGTCAGGGCCCTTGAAGTATAAAATCATTCAAACAATCAAATATGTTATTATTCTCTGTGTCTCTATTAAGATGAGCTGACACTGAGAATCTGGGCAGGACTGAGCTTCAACAAATGGATGGATGGATTATTAAGTCAGCGGGTTTTCTCATTGGGAAGATGAAGTTTAAAAGATGGAAATGCCAGGCAGCTAATTACTGTTTACATTCTGACCACATAATAATCTGAGTCTGTGAGAGGATGAGTGTTAAACTGAGAGACAGTGATTAGGGAAAAAAAACACACTTTTCATCTCACATCACATTCAAATGAAGAGGTATGGAAACAGCTGCTAATGTGACTGTTTTAATTGGGTTTTAAGGGCTGTTGTGCTTTTTTGGCTATATATATATATATATATATATATATATATATATATATATATATATATATATATATATATATATATATATATATATATAATTTTTATAAAACTATTGGACTTTGTGCCTTAGTGATGCAAAATGCCTTTACCAGTGTGTCACACTTTGGCTACATGGGAAGATCAATCATTTTGCAATCTAAAAGCTGTGGGTTCACTTTCAGCTTTCTTCTGCATGAAGAATCCAGAATTAATCACTCCATGGTTCTTTTACACCATCTAAAAGATGAGCTGCTGTTTTCTGGACAGTGATGATGCAGAGATGACTGATATAAATGAACAGGACACAGAACATTTCGGTTTGGTGCGATGAGAGGAAAATGCCTGCAGGACATGTCTGAGCCTTGGATATCCACCGTTCTCTACACCCTCTTACTGTTTACGCTTCTCAGCGAAAAATAACAAGCATGTTAGCTGATAACAAGAGTACTGCAAATGCCACTTTTTTCACCTTGAACTTCCTGTTTTGTCACTTTCAGGCATGGACTCTGCAGGTCAGTTGCTAAGTTATGCCCCTCTGCTGCTCAGTTCCTGTAACCTGTCCCATTTTCCATCTCTTGTGCACCACCAGGAGTTAAAGGGCCAGATGTCTCAGCTGCGGCCCCTGTTGTCGGTGGTGGAGCAGTACAGATTGGACTTGCAGATGCTGGCCACTTTGCGAATGGAGCTGCTCAACCTATCGATCATCCTGACAGCCATTCAGGAGGAGGTTGGAGCATACGACTATGAAGAACTTCAGCAACGGGTGTTACTGCTGGAGACCAGGCTGCACAGCTGCATGAACAAACTGGGTACGTGTTAAAGGGTCAGAAAAAAAATGTGTTGCTGGGGCTGACTCCCAGGGCTTGAATTTTCTAATTTGGCAGGAGAGTAATGGCAGTTAGGACGGCTATGCATTTACTGATTGCCTGAGAATTTTGTGACATTTAATTTAAAAACACAACACAGAGTAAATGGAAAAGGAATAAAAGGCTGACTATAACAAAAGATCCAAGAGGTGAACAGAACAAATAAAGGTATATAAAAAAACATCACATTTCAGCCGTTATTACATCAGTTAAGAGTTGATTTTTTAAAAATGTCCACAAAAGGATCATCTCACAGAAAATGACCAACATGTTTAATCTTAGAGCTAACATAAATCACAGTTATGCTGAGAGGTCCTTTTTTGGTACAGCATAACTTTCTCATTGCTTCAGAGAGGAAATGACAGCACCATTAAATAAAAAGAAATTAATTAGCAACAAAATGTGATGTAGTCTTAAAAGATCAGTTTGACATTTGGAGATTTGTGCTCCTTCCCTTTCTTGCACTCCAGGCTGTAGAGTAAATATAGAGTTCCAGCTCGCAAGAGGCCAATTTCAAGATGTTAAATTGCAAAGTCAAATTTCTTAAGTTGTATTGGATATACATCTTTTTCATAACATGTGAAGCTAACATATTTACTTTATTCTGCTAATAAAAGACACTACGTGCCTGGAAAATACTTTAAAGTACATCACGACCTTTGAAAGACAGTTTGTCAAGACAGAAACAAGTTATTCAGGGATTCTGTTTGGAGAAGGAAAAAAGTTGGGGCAAATTTCAGATAAGAGTTTGGTGCCACTTTAAGGTTACGGTTTTGTTTAGCTTATTAACACTGCAGTACAATTATATATCAGAAGCACATATAAATTCCTCAGAAACAATATTTATTTTTGAGAAAGATTTTATAAAAAGGGTGATAAATTAACAGTTGATGACTCCTTATGAATTAACTGAGACCTTTCATTTCATTCATTTGTCTTTTTTGTAAAAAATATGATAAAAATTTTCTGGGATGTTTCAGGTTGTGGTCGCCTGACTGCAGTTAGCAACCCGATCACTGTGAAATCGTCAGGGTCTCGCTTTGGCTCCTGGATGACTGACGCCATGATTCCCAGCTCTGACAGCAGGGTAGGTGCATGAAGTCCAAAGATCAACTGTTACAAAAAAGACTGAATGATATTTAGAAACAAAAACGCAATCATTTTTAAAGAATTTAGAGATTAACTGGCATGAAGATATTTAAGGATGTAGAAAAGGAAAACATTGACCATTGTAGGGTCTCTATACTTTGGGGGTTTACTGTAGTTCAGGGAGTTCTAGATGAGCTATTTCTTGTATAAGGAAAGTAAATGCTGCATTCTTGGCACAAAGTCAAGCCTTTTCCAGTTGTAACCAGTCCTCTTTGTGCTGGTAATTGACAGAATCCAAAGATGTGGTCGTGGACAACGGGTTATATTGTTTCGAAACTCCATATTCTCATCTTTTATTTTTAAAAGTGATCAAAATTGGGATGTGATTTGATTAACATCTTGAGTTGAGTCAGGATGGGAGTCAGAGCCCAACTCAGGCAGTAATCTCAGATGTTAAAAGGTTGAATCTCTTGTCCAGGTTGGTGGTCAAACACAGGAGTTCAGCTTTCTGGTGTGTTTATGAGAGAAGGAGTGATGGATTGGGCCGTCGTCTGCAGAAAGGCAGGAACTACTCTGGTCTATCATGGCCAAGATGCAACTGAGATTAAAAAAAAAAAATCACAGTTTCTGCTCTTACTGCATTTAGACTCTGTGTCCTATGGTCTTCATTAATGACCAAAAATGTGAGGTTTCAGATATGATTGTAAATGTTCCTGCCAGAAAGTATACAGTTGTAACTAGATATTTACATACACTAAACAAAGACACATATGCATTATTCTGTTTTCCAACTTTAAATCAGAATAAATATTTTCTTTTTTCAAGCAGTTAGGATGAGCAAAAATATTTACTTGTTAAACTCTAGAAAAATGACAGCTAATTTTTTATGATGTTTAGATAAAGATCAGTCTGCCTTTAAACAGTTTGGGAATGCCTAGATAATTATGCCATGCTATGTAAGGCTTCTGGTAGGTTAATTCATACCATTTAAAAGCAACTAAACAATTAATTAAATGTTTTTATGTCTGAATATAAGAATTAGACTTTAAAAAAGTTATACAAAATGTTCTCTTGTTACTCTGAAGACTAGTGAACAGACAGTTTTTCAATATATAATTTCTATCTAACCTTAAACTACAAAACTTTTGTCAGATTTAATGTCAGACAATGAGGAGAAAATGTTGTGGCTTTCCATACAGTAAATATCTGGCTTCAGCTGTATATCCCTTCTTGCTAAGAGTTGGATTGTGAGCTGGATGTCTGGGTTCCCTTTATGCTCTTGAAGTTTTTATGGGCACAAAATTACTGTAGGCACAGTCAAAAGAAAAGGAAATCTTAGATGCTTTTTCTCAAGCCATATAAAAAATACATAAAGTAATAAAAATGGATGCCCTTGATAAAGTATTTTTAGGTCTGGTTTAGAAGTCTGTAGAAGCTGGCATCATAGTAAATGACGATGTCCACGGCCACATGGTTGGAAACTCGACATTCTTCTTAATGTATTTTCTCTGTCTTATTTCCAACATGACTTTGTTGTGCACTTTGTTTTCACTCTTTACAAGCTTCATTCGCCTCTACCGTATGCACACACAGACACAACAAAACAGTCTGCTCAGGCAGCACATATTTAGCTAGTTGTCAAGGCGACTGTCTCCCAGTTGCCAGGTGTGATTTATATTGCCACGCTGACCCGTGCTGTGTGAGCTTTCCCTGTAATGGGAGGGAACCATGCAAAGCATCAGTATTCCAGTTGCATGACCCATTTAGCTCCAGTTCACTGGTGTAAGGTCCTTCACATTTCTGATGTCTGTTTGGATCTTCTTTCCTCATCTTCCATCTTGATGGTTATTGATGTATAATGTATGTTCTCCATTCAGAGTGTGGCATTCTGGAAACAAAACAAGTAGAGCTTATAAAAATGCAGGATTTGCTGCTTGTATGTGTTCTATATATAACACAATGAAAATATAAAAAGATCTCAACTTCTGCTGACAGTTTTTTTCTATCTTTAAGACTGTTTTTGTGTTGATGGCTATGTGTTGATGGCACAGTACAGTATGATGATTAAGAAACCAGATTTAATTCATTAGGATTTTTTAAATTCATTTCATTTTATCTTTGAAATCACAATAAATGTCCTCTTGAGGCACTTTAGAAAAAAAAACATTTGAATCAATCACAGTTATCAAGTCCTAGTTAATTATTCAAATTAGTTTAGAAAGTTTTTATTCAAGGAAACCCAGCAGATTGCATCCAGTCAATGACTGCGTATTTTTCAAACAGCAACACCATACATATGTGACAGATAAAGCATGAAATAATCCATAGAATGATCTAAATTTCATAATTGAGTATGAATATGCATGCTTCAAGACCATGGATTGTTGAAGAGTTTTGTTGGTGAGGCGTCCTGGTCATTGCCTTTCTACACAACTCAACTCCCTTCACTGCTCAGTCTGGGCTTTCTCCTATTGAGCTGGATTTCTCCAGTAGATTTTCTACCAGCCAATCAGAGAACAGAAGCTTTATTAATTTTGACTGAATTAGAAATCAATACCCTTTTTTGAAAGTCAATAATCTATTTAACAGTTGCCACATAGACGGATGATTTAATAATTTGGAATGGCAAAATAGTGGACTACCATGCAGCAGTTTCTTAGCTGCACATTTACAAAAATCACATCACCTGCATTTTCTGTGCTCTCAGAAAATCAAAACTAATAGAAACATAATGTAAATGCTCTTAGTGGCTTGTGATAAACATAATGCAGCTTTTATAACAGTTGTCATCAAGTTGAGAAAGCTGTTACAAGTTATACTGTACCTGGACAGCAGTATTATAGCTGCATTTTCTCTTCCAAATATTTTATTATTGTTTTCCCAGCATTTGCATATCTGAAGTGTTAGGACTCCTTTTAGCTTTGCCAACCCACTGTCTGCACACACTTGCATACACACATGCACAATGTGTGAGTCAAAATGAGTAAATGTCCATTTCACAGACTCTTTGGTATCCTTGACTACAGAGTCAGCACAGGGTCCCAGCTTGACATTTATGAAATCTTTATTAGGTCTTTAAAGTATGAATGCATATTTGTGTGTTTGCATGATTTACTCTCACTCTCTGAGGCAGGCCAACATCTGTCGCAGTATTTGAGAGCATCTTCTAAAGTGTGGACATTTCGTGATCTGTCAAGGTTTCTCTGTTGATGGGAGCAGAAATGAAGGAAGAGAGCAAACACACTGGAGAGGAGAGGTGGCCTGGCTGCAGCCTTCCAGCACAGTCTGGGTTTTCTCCCCTTCACTCGGATTGTCTCCAGTTGATTTTCTAAAGGATCAATCAGCAAACAGAATGAGAAGTTTGAACGTTGATTTATTGCTCTGTTTTAGAATTGTAGGTTGTCTCTAGTTTTAGCAAAGGCAGTGGAGAGAGTGAACGTAGACAAATAATGAATTGCTTCCAAATATTGAATTGCCTGCCAGTGGAAAAGCACCTTTGCTGGAAGAGGGTTGCTCAGAAGTGCAGGGTTAAGGAAAACATTCAATAAAAGATTAATATGAAAACTAATGAGGTCAAAGATGATTAGGAGAAAGGTCATTATGACTTAATGATTTAAATCATTTGGGCCTGCTGAGATTTTCAGGTTTCTATTTAATTAAAATTGTATTTCATCTGTAGATACTTGATTAATGTACAGCTGTTTACATGTATATATTTTTTAGATATTTTTATATTCAGTGGGGTATGTTTTCCTATTGAGCTGCTGCAACAAGTGAATTTCCCCACTGTGATTAATAAAGGTTCATTCTACTCTATCTTGAAGAAAATGATGGACATTTACAGATGGTATTTATTTTGTTTGATTCTTTTGAGATTGCTTTTTTTACATTTTCCATCTGGTAACCTTAAATATCAAAAAGATTGAAGGCTGAGAGGTAAGGTGGGCAGTAAATACCAACTGTCACTGATATAGTGATTTTAATATATACTGTATCTTAGATGAAACGGACAATCTGGATACAACATTTGGTAAAAAGGTATATTTACGGTCCCCTACATTTATGCGCTGCATGCGAGAAGATATTTTGCCGTCTGCTTGAAGTTTCACAGCTGTTCATGCTAATCCTACAGGTTTAAGTGACTGAGATACTAGTTGACTTGATTACTGCAACAGTGTCTTCACAGGTCTGCCCAAAAACTAAGTCAGAGATTTCCTTAAACCGATAGGTTTTTACTTGCCCACACTGTAAACAGAGTTCGAGTTCATTACCTTACAATGAAACTGTTACGTATGTAACTGAATCTGAAACTGTCTTTGTGATTGTGACTGTCTTTGTGAAGGATTGATGTAGTAGTAATTTTCTGACATACATTAGATCATACAAGTTGTCTTAGCATAATTATATTTCTTGTGAATTGGAACTATTGACCATTTGCAACTATGTAACTTAATCATTGATGGATGTTGGAAGTGAGGGACGGGCGTATTGGACAGATTGAAACTGTTCTCCCAAGTTGTTTATGCCAGTTTACCCATGGTTGATGCCACTGTATCGTTTCTTTGACTTGTTCGAGTCAAGCTGGTTGTACCTGGTTGTGGCTCATATTTACAAAAGTTTGAAATAACTAGGTTAGAAAACTTCCATCATGATGTGTTGATCAAACTGCCAACTTTGCCTGAATTCAGACCACATCATTTATATCACTATGTCATAAAAAACATACAAAGGACCAGATGCTAACCAGTTTTTTCCATACATGTTAGGCTACATGACAGTGCGGCATTGTCTCCATAGTTACTAATGGTTAGAAGTGTATCAACCTCATAATGCAATGTTTGGTATGTTTCTAATCATATTTACTAAAAAAGCATATGAATGTTAATCTTCTTACTTAACATCCTTGTGATTGATAGCTGTTGTCCGTCGCCACCGGATCTTTCATCACTACAACTAAATAAAATGACAAGTTTGGTTTGCATTCTTTCCTGTTTGCGCAACTCTATGGCCATTTGTAAAGTTAAATCAAGTAAATAAAAGTGATATTCAGCTACAGATGTCTGCTTTTTGATAGAAGCTCATTGGTTGTTTTGTGGTCTGTCATGGCAGAGTGGTCAGAGTTCTGAAGAGTGTGCAAAAGGTCAATATAAATATAGAGAGCAGTATTGTACTGAATTCTGGTGTCCATTTAAAACACAAAGCCTGTGTTGCATCACATACACACCAAAAACTAGACTATCCATTAAATATGTCTGCATGTCTGTCACTGTGCCTACACCCACAACCCTTTGCCATCAGCCTTCAGAAGCCTTCCTTTAAAGTTCAGCAATCTCTGCACCGATGATCTTTTTGTTTTTTCTACAAGAGAATGCTGTTCAGTGAGTGTCAAAATCACCTTCTGCAGCCAAGAATATCCATTATGTTGTACTGGGGGACAGAGTAGTGGAATTTAGACTTTAATACCCTTATATCCCAATTTTCTACACCTGAATTGAATTGATGATTGCTGACAAGACTCCTGCCGAACTTGATGAAAGCTGTTGAGGTAATGGATTTATTTCAGACATGTTTATTGCATCTGCTAGTTTAATTTTCTCACATATCTGGTGTGAATTGTGTAGCATGCATACTGATATGCCTGGTGTTACACTCCACAAATTTATAGTGCCTGTTTTGAATGCAGAAAAAGATGCAACCCAGAAGAGAATCTGTCTTTCAAATAGTCTCTTTGGCAATCCAATTAAAGAGAGACACACCAACCTTTGCAAATGTGTAAAATTCCAGTAACACTACCAAATTTAAACAACAATGAAAGGAGCTGTTATGTTGAACCAAATTAGAAACTGAATTTTAAAATATTTGTTTTTCACAAACAGATGTTTTTCGCAGGCAGTGTGTTTATCCACAATCTGCCTAAAACCTGCAGAGAGAAACATCAGACAGCGCTCTTCTGCAGTAGTACCTTGGTACTCCTGTCATCCCATTTATGTTCAGACTGGAAGACCGAACACAGAGCATTAGAAGTACTTACTGGATCACCTGACCAGTCATTCTTTGTTTCATTTATGAAGCTAAAGGTAGCAGCAGGAAAACACCAGCTCCTACGGCCAACTCAGTCCTCTTCCTCCATTTGGTCCTCTTCATCTTCAAATTAGAAGATTCTAACCAATTTCTAACCAATTTCAATGCACTCCAGTTCAATTTGAAAAGGCTTTATGGCATTACTCATCATTGTTTAGACATTATTTACCCAGGATGCATTGCAGCGTGAACAACATGGTGACATGGTGCGACAATGTTTTATTAAAATTTATAAACTAAACGACCTACAACAATACTGTATTGTTTTAATGTAAAATAAACATTTCTTCAAGTCTATTGTTACAACTAATCAAGTATCCTTTTAAGAAAACGTGCTGGAATATTTCAACATGTGAATAATGTATTCACAACTAACTTTCCTATTCTCAAACTTAGCTTTTTAAGTTGTTTGTATGAAATTAAATTGTGCATTCACATATGAGATGATTACAGGAAACAAAGAGTTTTCCTTCCTTTGAATTTTTGTTCAAAATGAAATTCAAAAGGAGGGAGGCAACAGATCGCTGACAGTAGAATAAGAGAAGGCAGTCAGTTCTTTTCATTATCTTTCCAAAGTGAATTTCAATTAGAATGTGAAATATTCAACCCCCCCCCAAAATAAATCGGTATAATAATTTATCACTGTCCTTGTCTTAAAGTCCCTGATTCAACTTGAATGTTGAACACTGTAAATCAAAAATAATAAAACTTCTCAGCATGTTTTGTGAAAGCTCTGCAGAAGAGAATTTATTTCTCATAAAATTTAGCTCATTCAATATTTTCTGTTCTCAGAACTTTTCTCATTTTGTAATTGTAATAATGAGCATCTGTTTCACCTACAATGGTTTCTTCTCTCAATGCTCTTTACTTCTATCGCTCTGTGTTTGGTCTCCTCTCCTTCATCTGTTTCACCTCTGATTCTTCTCTGGTTAATTCATTTTCCACACTGTGGAAGGTTATTTTTTCTTCCATTTGTTGCCTCTTCACACTCCTCTCCTATCATTATTTTCTTCTTATGAATATCTTTACCCCATTTTTGATTGCATTCAGATTATTTGGTTTTACTTTCTAACCGACCGTAACATGAATTTTGGTCAACCTAATTAGAGAAATTAGATGAGATGAAAGCCAATCTTCTCTACTTGGATATGGGAGAATTTATTTGTCACATATGTTCATAAGCTGTTACATTTATCTCTTTAAAACCATAAACCTTTTTGACCAGTATTTTATGTGATGCACCAACCACCAGATTAATTTTTTCAAATTGATTTTTATTTTTTTGAGATTTTTGTTGTTGTTGTTGATGGATTAAGATGAAAATTTTGAGGAAGAAGGGATCTAGATGTTTCACCAAGATTGTGTACTGCTGGAAAATTTAAACTTTACTACAATCTCAAATGGTTTGCAGTCTCTAAAATGTCACATCACCAAAAGTCAAAGTTATGTGGTGCCTGATGACTAATATAAATCTTGACCTTTATACTGAGATTAAATTACATATAGGCTGTCTATTTACAAATAAATTCCTCTGTATTTTGCTGGGGGGTGTTATGTTAAGTGGGGTAGAATGACAATACACCCCATTAATTTCTGATGTTTATTTGTGAAAACAGTCACCACCACATGTCCTTTTGCTCAAACTTTAATTTATGCACTTCTTTGATCGACATAGATTTAATGTCTGTTGCATAAAATCCTGATCCAATCCATTGAAGTTTGTGGCTGTAATGTGACAAAATGAGAACAAACAGACACATTTGTAAGTCGCTGTCTACATTAATCATTTTTCTGAGGCTTCAACAAGACAAGCTTTATTCGGAAGTTGTAATAATGTCTTTTCTTATTAATCATATCACTGTGGTACACTGGACCAGGAGCAGCAAAATATTGTTTAAGGGTCCCCATTAGTTTCAGACCATCATGGAAAATAAATGGCAATTACTTACCAGACAGAAACAAACACAAACAGATATCTCATTTATCACAGGCGACCTCCAGCTTACTGACTTGTAATGATGGCCCATTTTGAAGGAACGCATCTTTCATAATGGCAACTTTGTGGTGTTATGTTCTTTTTTTTATTTATTTCAACTGGCTGCGGCCCAAAGAAATTGTGAAAATGTATTTCTGAAATGAAACTTTTAAAACATAGAAATTGTGTTGGCTAATGATGCCGTTAATGCTGAAGGCAGTGCTTGCCGGTTTTAGTATTCAGGGGAAAAAAAGCTATTGCTGGAATCTTATTATATTTTGTGCATTATCTAAAAGCATCTCAATACGCAGAGGCTGACCTTCCAAGCAGGGTGGGGAGCCTGCTGACTTTTAATAGACATAACCTGTCCTAATTGTTAGGTGGAGTCAACATTGCATTACATTTGATTGTAATATTACCACAGTTTGCCCTTATTTTACTTGCTAATTATGTAGTGACCAACAGAGGGAGAGTATTAGGAGTTACACAGTGGGATCATTGCTGGTAAGCAGCAGTGACAATGATGGATTACTACAAATTAAACTAATATATTTGCTCATTTGGGGGTAATTTATTTTATAAGTTAAATAACAATTGAACTGTAAAATCAGTGTTTTCATGCCCAAATGCAGAACGCCTTAAGAATAAAGCTTGACATAGTTAACTTTTGTGTAAACAAGGAAAATAAAAAGCTTTACGAATCTGAAAGTGGAAACCAATAACTGAGTGGATTGAAAGTAAGACACAAGAATTAGACAAAGATCTGAGATGAAAAACTGTATGTACACTGGAAATAATTAATAATAATTACAAGAAAGTCTGCAATTGTGATAACATAGACCCAAAGTGGAAGGTTGTGAAATATGATAAACAAAACTCAGAACAAATAAAATGAACAAGACAAAATGACAAATTTGTAATACACACACAAAAACTTAAAAATATGACTATCTAATTCCCTCTTTTCTCTTCACCAGGTGTGGTCAATGGATGGCTACTATAAAGGCAGGCGTGTGCTGGAGTACAGGACCATGGGAGACTTCACGAAAGGCCAGAACTTTGTCCAGCACCTGTTGCCCCATCCCTGGGCAGGAACTGGCCATGTGGTCTACAACGGCTCACTCTATTACAACAAGCACCAGAGCAACATCCTGGTATGAGCCTGTGGATGACTGAAGATGTGACCAGCTAAATATGATAATTTTATTGTTTATTGTTCAAATTTCCTATCATGATCCCTGTTTTTAAGCGGCACTTCTAGTGACCATCATGGGTACAAATTGATAAAAAGTTACATTTCACTTTTCTTCTTTCAAGCTGCATGAAATTCCATCTTGTTAACCTTTTGGATGGGCTGCGTAGTAACACAGTTGACAGCACTGTTGCAAGGACATCCTGGGTTCAAATCCCAGGCTGGAGTTTCCATGTTCTCTCTGTGTTTGGTTTTCTCCAGGTACTCTGGGATCTGTGTGTGTGCATGATTGTTTGTCCTGGTCTGTGTTGTCCAACGTGTACCTCGCCTCTTGCTGGAGATGGGCACCAGCACTCCTAGCCACCCGACCAGGGATAAGTGTGAAGGATGATGAATGGTTGGGTGGATGGATGGATAAGATTCTAGGCCTGATGTACTAAAATTTAGTAGCTCTTGCTTCACTGAAATGAAATAAACCATGACTTTAATTCACAAAGCCCTTACAAACAGAAATGAAAGCACATTGTTCTTTTATTTTTTCTAAAGATTTGGTACATATTTTTACAGAATACAATATATAATACATCCAATACTTATTTGACCTGATACAAATCTATTTAGTTAGAATATAAAACACAAAAAATATGTGCATATGTTAAACTAATATTTGACAGAAGCACTTTTGGATTCAATTGTAGAATTCAGTTGTTTCTTTTTACTCGACCTGCCAGCATTTACTCTGACTGACCTCAACTCACCAAAATAACAGGATTTTCCTTATTAATGTCTGTCTATTACAGCAGTTTGCAGAATGTTAGAAATTATGGAATTGATCTAACTGTCGGAAGTATTAAACAAGAGAAGTACACAAACGATTCCTCAGAATTATTCACATACCATGGACAGCTTACTACTCAGCTCCTCCAGACTAGTGGCAGCAGCAATTAACAAACACCTGGTATCTGCTGAGCTTATACAAACTACTTTTCAGTGCAACATTTCAAAGAACGGTTATAAACAGGATGATGGAAACCCATAGATGTGATGTCGTACTCAACACTGATTGGCCGAAAGAGTAGCAGTTTCTTAAAGATACAGACGCCAATTTCAAGATGTGTTTATTATTTACCTTATTTACCTTTTTCCCCCAATTTGCTTGTTCAAGGAATTTTAAAAAATGCAAGAAAATGTTGACAATGCTGTTACTCATTCAGTGAGGACACAGATTTATTATCTTGGAGATGCTTTAACAAATTAGATTAAAAGTCTAATTACCAACTGCCACAGTCCCTGTTGGGAACACTGCAACATGCTGACTACTTATTTTGACCAAGTCCACATGCCACTGAATGTAATGGACTGTGACCAGGTTGCTCATAAGCCATGATTCTGAAAAAAATATTCTGTGTTTCTAGGTTCAGTACCATTTCCGTTCTCGCAGTGTGTTGCTGCAGCGCAGTCTGAGTGGGGCTGGATACAACAACACCTTCCCCTACAGCTGGGGAGGATCATCTGACATCGACCTGATGGCTGATGAGACGGGACTGTGGGCTGTCTACACCTCCATCCCAAATGCAGGAAACATAATGGTAGTTTTCAAAGTGTTCTAAAATCTGCAGTTTTCTACACCTTCTTAAAGCCACTCCAAACACATCAGTGAAAATAGACAATATTAGACAAGAAGCAGCAAATTAAAAGTTTTGCTTTGGAGATAACGGGGATGAGTTTGTCTGCATGTGTGACAAAACCTTGGAAGTGATGGATGGGCTTCAATATAACGCTGACAGCTTGACAGGAAGAAAAATGTCCTAGAGTCCACAAAATGATAAAAGACCACAATTCTCACAACAAAGGATAGTCAAAATACCTAACATGTTTTCAATTTAAAGTTTGGAAAAGCAGAATTAAAGTTTTTACTTTAAGATTAGTGCTTTCCCTTTAACACATGATGCAAAGCTCTGGAGGTGCAATGAGACCTCGGTGTGTGATGTCTCGGTAATAAAACTCCACAATATTTCTTCAGAAAATAAAGTCTTTCTTGTAAAACAATATCCAGTCACTATTTTTATCTAAGCTGTTATTATGTGTCCCAGGTGTCAAGGTTAGTGCTTTAACTATGAGACTCCATAGTTAAGCTCAGGACTCGTATTTTGAAGGGAAACAGGAAGAACCTTTTGATTCAGTTTCAATTGGTGAACAAACGGAGTGTTTATACTACAAATAAAGTTCTACAGTTTTAAAGTTCTGGTTTCACTTTTGTCCGTTGTGCGATCAGACAAACTCTTTCCAAATGAAGCTCCTGGGCCCTTGGCTAGATGGTTACACCCCTATGAAACACACTTTTGAGCTTCTAAACCACAAAACAGGCTATAAATGCAAAACAACTACTGCCAACAGCCCTGACACTTATTTTTATAGACACTATGATCATATACAAAAGTAATGTTAAAAGGGCAATCTTGTGTAAAATCAGCATTATAAAACATGTAAAACCATCAGGGCCTCATCTCAATGTTCATACTGCAAATATAAATGTTACCATTTAAATGGTACCCTGAAGGTTTCACATACCTTGGCATCATCATCTGACCAGATCTACCAAAAGAATTACACATCATTAGTTAATAAATCTAAAGCAGAGCTGGAGCATTGGATGGATCCCCCTTTCTTTAATTGGTGGAGTTAACACACTTAAAATGACTATTTTTATATTTACTTATTTCATTGTATTCACTCAAAAGTTAAAATGACAATATTTTTTAAGATTTGGATAAAGCAATATCTCTGTTGTTATGGCAAAAGGTTTCCAAGAATTAAACTTCTTACTTTACAGGCTCCTTATGCTAAAGGTGGTTAAATCTTCCAAATTTCAGAATATATTGTTTAGCTTCCCAGTTTGGCGCTCTGTGGATGTGGATTTATTCAAAAGGCAACGATGTGAGGTGGATCTCAATAGAGTAGCAAGAATTAAAATCCACACCATTAGCAATTATCCCCTGTTTGCGTTCAAAGAAACAACTTCCTACAATTACATCAAACCCTTTAAATTTAGCTACCTACATTGCATGGCATCAGTTACATTTTAGATTTATACATACAATTGCTGTTTGACACACCACTCAAAGACAACCCCAACACCTATGCCAGATGGTATGTTACAAACTTGGGTCAGAAAAGGCTTCAGAACAGTTGATGATCTTTACACCAACTATATCTTTGCCAGTTTCAGTCAACTATCGGAATTTTAAGATTTGCATAGTCATAATCTCTTTAAGTATTTACAGATCAGACACTGGATCAATAACCAACCATTAGAGAGATTCCCTTATAGGCCAGAGGAAACCCTGCTTGAAACATGTGTGCTAGATCCCAAACGTACTCCTACAAAAGGACTTATTTCTTGTGTTTATAAATTGTCATTGATTATTCACCAGCTCAAGAGAAGTACTCAAAAAGATCAAAATGGGATTCAGATGTAAGCTGCATACATGGAGTTGATGGCTAAATTCATCTCAGACAGAGCTGATATCAACTAAGCTTAGACAAATTCAATTGAATATTTTCCACCATATTTATTATAACATGCCATGTAATGCAAAATTTAATTTTTACTGTGTGTGTTGCTGCATAGAGAGAGTGAGTTGGTTTTATTTTTGTAGCTTGTTTTTCAATCAAAAATAGAATACACTATTGTACACCAGATGTAAATTTTAATTGGTTGTGCATTCTCAATAAATATAGCTATAAAAACTACTTTAATTCCACATTCTCATTCTTAGTTTTGTGCTTTTTACTGAGGACAATCATGGATGCAGATGAAAGACTTCTTCTCTTTAAACTTAAATGTTGATGTTTCTTAAAGGGTAAATATTACCATAGCAACTAAGCACTTCCTCTGTTTTGATGGTTTGTCTTAAACAGTTGAGCTGGCATGACTAAGTCTTTCCATTTCTGTCTTCAGGTTAGTCGGCTGGACCCTCGTTCCCTGGAAATCCTCCAAAGCTGGGACACAGGCTTCCCAAAGCGCAGTGCTGGGGAGGCCTTCATGATCTGTGGCACCCTGTATGTCACCAACTCTCACCTGGCTGGCGCCAAAGTCCACTTTGCCTACAACACCAACACCTCATCATACGAATATACTGACATCCCTTTTCATAACCAGTACTCCCACATCAGCATGATGGACTACAACCCCAGAGAAAGGGCACTGTACACCTGGAACAATGGGCACCAGGTGCTCTACAATGTTACCTTGTTCCATGTCATCCAGAGCGATGGCTAATATGACTCAATAGAAAATGATAAAAATGTATTTGATACTGCAAGTTAAAACACGCACAGACACAGACTTTGGTCTTTCACATTGTGTTTAAATCTGAATGACCTACAGACACAGTATGTTATGGGACACTTCCCTGAAGGCCACAGATGAGTTTTCATCACAGCACTAATGCTGGAAAGAGATTTGGCAGTTTTTAGCTCTGTCTTATTTCATTCTATTTTATTCCATTTATATATCATGAGGGAATAAGATGGAGTGGAGGGTGGGGGGGGGGGAGTAAAACATAAATACAGACAGAAAACAGGATTTTACGTCACTTTAGCATCAAGTTTTGACAATGAGCCTGTTGGAGATATTCAGGATTTGTAATGTAATTTGTGGACATGTTTAGTCAGCATGGTTGTTCAATCAATAAACTTTACTGTTAAATCTTGCTATCATTTCTTTGTTATCTTTGCCATGGATCAGGAAGAGTTAGGATTCAACACAAAATAACTGAGATATTTAGGTCTTTCTCGAAGTCACAATGAAAAACTAAGCTGTGTGCAATGAAAGGAGCTGTTTTAACCAAACAGATGGAAAAAGCAGTAAAGATTTTTTTGAGGACTGAAAGCCTAAAAAAACCACTGGATTTATTAATTGTACACAGCCAAGCATTCCTGCTTTAAGAATTTATTCATGTGCTCAAATTACATCTGGCCTGTTTTTCATCTCTTTTAAAAGAAATAATTCCCCGAAATAAGGAAAAGTGTCATAATTAAGTTTAGAGGTTTCCTTAAGAAAACTACATTTAAGCAGTTATTAATTAGTGAGAGTTCTAGGATTCCAAAACCGCAAGTGTTGTACTGGCAGATAATTCTGCTTAATAAGAAGTTTTGTTGTAGAAATATGATTTATTTAATAATTGTTATTGTAGAAGTCTCTCTTTTTTTGCAGTGTGTGTGCCTGTCAGTTATTGTTACGACTGGCTCAGGGTCGTAACAAAAACATAAAACCATGCCGTGGTTAAAGTGCACAAAAATAAGTCTTTATTAACAAAACAACAATGGATTGTGGAAATCTGTATCAGTGGTGTAATGTAAATGCTTGGATGTGTTGTATGAATGCATATGGAGATGTTGAAGTGCCAAAACAAAGACAAAATCAAAGGTGCAACAAAAGGGAAACTAAGGCCTGGCCACCAAACATCTCCAGCGGCAGAGTGGACGCTGCGGAAAGCCAGCGACACTGAAGTCGGGGACAGCCAGGTTAAAATACTCTGCACGCCCAATCACCGGATCCGAGTCACCTGCAAAGGGGAGGAGCATAAAGACGGACACCAAGACACCTGCAAAACAGCCCACAAGGCCCAGGGCCGTAACAGTTATTTATCCAATGCTGCAGTTCTGCCTCTGTAGTGTTTTGAATTGTTCTAAAATCATATTGTCACTCACCAGTTGTTTTATTATTCTTATAGATTTTCTGTTTGGTAAAGGATAACATGAGATTTTAAGTTTATAAAAAATAGAAGGTAGATCTGTAGGTTTTCTTGTGTTTATTGGTATTTTTTAATGTAGGTAGAGCCTTTGCTATTTCTACATAATTTGGAAAAAAAAATCTGAAAAAATTACATCTGTGTGTGACATCAGAGTTGTATAGAAGCTTTTCAGGACCTTCAAACATGCTCTATAATGAAACCAGTCAATTCCGGGCACACAGACAGTCAAACTCTGATGATGGCAAGATGCTGGATTGTAGGAACAGCTTCAGTCTGACAGAAACAGGGCCGTTGTAATGAGCCATACAAACCCTTTCACCAAAATGAAAGCAGTAATATTTCATCAATTAATCTATTCAAATCAGTTGATCTTTTGTTTTGAAATGCTCCGTCTTTTTCTATAACATCACCCAGAAACATTGATGTAATACTTGTCTAAAAGTATGTTAAGGGAATTTTCATTTTATCTCTCAGAGTATAATTTTATTTGCTTCTCTGGCTCTAAAGTTTGAGATATCTTAGTTTTCTAATTTCATATTTGCTTTATTTGCTGCATAACTAGAAGTTCATCTTTGTGCCACGTGTTTCTTCAATTTTTAACTTGAACAAGTCTTTTTCTTGTTCAAAATTAAGAACATAATTTTCCTTTCATATTCTTAAAATAGACATTGTTTTCTTATAAGCCTCCTATTTTTTGTTTGTTTGTTTTCACCAGTTCTAGTTTTGAATGTTTCAACTTTTTTGTGTCCACCATGGATCATAAAATTTAGACCCCTAGTGCTTTGAAGGCCATCGGTCTGTCAGGGGCTGTCCAGACTGGAAAGTGTCATTTTGGTCATTGTCATGTCAGTGAGGTTCACAGGTCAGTCAGAAGCTGTGGTCTTTGCACACAATATTTCATAGATCTATGATTAATTATCCAGGGACACACACATATAAAAAAGTAATCCTGTAGGAAGCTTAACCTCCTATAAGGGAAAAAATTTAATATTCTTCCTCCCTGTTGACCTGTTGGAAAAACAGGTCAACAGACTGAAAATGTTTTGCATTTTCAGTCTAATCTTAGTTATGACAGTGAGTGCAGTTGCAAATAGACAAGTATTTTTCTTTGTTTTCTCATGTGGACTGAGATTCAATGTTACATTTGGGGATGATCTCAGATTAAATGGAACTAGTTAGAAACTCAATTCAGATTTGTTTTTGTCTGCAGACTTTAGCCAATCAATTATTTGCTTCACGGAGCACTGAGGACTGGAAGGGTTGCCAACCCTGTTTTTAAAGAAACCTTAGGATTGAACTGATTTTAGTTTTCATATTATTATTCAGAATATATAGTGATATCCTTCAATTTAAACCCTAAGAGGAGGAAAACAGTGCAGACAATTATGCCATTGTCTTGCAAGTACATATTCTATCAGATGTATACAAAAAACACTGTAAAATGTTGTTTGTTGTTCTGTAATATTAGAAATGCCATCAATAACACCAAATAGTGCATTAGCAAAAGATACTGTTTAAAAAGTTTAAAACAATATCAACAAGACAAACACATATTGACATAAAAGTTTCTTTACCAACAGAAGGAGTCAGAAGTCTCTGTAGAAAATAACGAGGGCCTTGCTGCCTTAAAGTGGACAGTTTCCTATTGTTGGGATGATTTGCTGAAAAATTCAGCCACTGCTTTACCCTAACTATGTGTAACATTTTGGATGAGGAGAGTAAGTGTGTGCTGGATCAATAGAGAGATATGGAGGATAATAAAGGATCAGAGTTACAAATGGATTGCTTTGTGGGCCTTCAGTTTCCATGGTGACTGTGATTATATTGTGTCTAAGTGCTGTGAGTGCAGGACATTTCCTAGAAAACAGGTAGGAAACATACTCCATTCATTAGATTTTATTTTTCATTTTCTGCAGAATGATTAAAAAGAGTCTTTTAACATCTGTTCTAGACCCTTGAAAACAATACTGTCTGTCCTAAAAGCATTTCATGTAACTCTGTCGCCGCTCCTCAGCCTGCGTCATAACTTTGTTCTTTGATCCGTTTCTCAACCCCCAGAAAAGCTGTAAAAATATTCTGCAACATTTCACTGCCTTTTCAGCAACATTTTGCTGATTGCAGCCGCTGTAGTCTCTAGCTGACATTTACAAGCAGAACAGCTACATAATGATCAGAACAAGATTTTTTCTGGAATTCAACCTGTAACGCAAAAATGTTCTCTTATCCATCAAAATACAAGGCAAGGCTGTGAGGACCAACAACTGCAGTAGCAGTCATACATATAGCAAACAACAACAAAAAATTATAAACCATAAAATAAAAATCTATCCATCCAATCCTATTTGACTGTTTTGTCTGATGTTTGCTGATTTTCCTTTGTGTGTTTTAGGCTATAAAATTGATCCCCCTGCAAAACATATTATATCTATTTTTCTTTTCTGCAATATCAAAAATCTGCACCAGAAGATGAATACATAATACACAGATCTATCATGTTATTATTTTGTAAATGTAATCTTGGTGACATTTTAAGTAAATAAAAAAATGTATGCACCACTTTAGGTGAGCAGTATTTTCATGTTACTTACTTGTGAATTAGAAACTCCCTGCTGCTTATCGTTCCTCTACTATTTAGTCACAAAGTATTGTATGTTTTTTGTTTCATAAAAGAAAACTCTGTGAAAATTGTGAGTTTTCACAGGACGAAAGTCACAAGAATTTATGTTCTTGAAGATCAAAATATTGAGCTAAAAGACATTAATAAGCCCCTAGTAGTGCAGCAGCAGGAATTTTGTCCTTTAGAGCCTAAGAATGTTAATCAAAGAGGAAATTTAACTGCTTATTGTCAAACCCAAGGAAATGTCAAAATTTTCTCTATCTTATTGTTTTATATTTCATTCCTTAAAAACTGTTTTACATAGTATCCAACAATACCAAATATGATTTTATTTCCTATTTACATCTGCTTTTAATTAATATGATGGATGCACAAGTAATTCAGCACTTCAGTCAGTTTTCATCTGTCACTGTGATGAACCCGTTCAGTGTTGTGATGTATTTTCACAGTTACATAACAGGCTGGTGCACATTTTTCACCCCTCTTTGTAACATATTGTTGGATTCACAGGCCAGACTTCCTGATAATTTGTTTGATTTCTCTCCATCCAAACGTGGATCTCTCCCCTTCTGTCACTTTCTATATCTTTCTGTTGCTGACTTCATTTGTCCACTTCCCTGCTGTTCTTGGATAACCCCCAGTTAGTTTGGCATGGCCCAATCTGCAAAGTTCCCCGGTCTCCTTCTACTACCGTCACTGATTTTCTGGACAGTGGGAGTGTTTTTCCGGAAGTCATACCGGAATTCCTCCCTGGGATTCACTGGTTAGCACACAAACACATTGGCAAGCACAGCCCTGCTCTTTATGGAGCAAACACAGAGACATATCGTTTCTACTTCTTTATTTATTCATATCAGAATCTGTTCAGCTATCTGTTTTTTTCTCTCCTGGGTGGAAATCATCCCGATGAATAATTTAGAGTTGTTAAAAGAAAGGGACAGGAGCGGGGGAAAGAGATGTAGAGCTGAACTGAGAAAGGCAAAAGTGTAAACTTTGGATCAGAAAATCATGGCTGAGTGTTTATGCAGAACTGAGTGCAGTGAGGAACAGATTGCCTGTGATTATGGTAATTAATGATGCAGTGGAAGGTGTCAGATTTAAATGAGTAATAGAAGGAATATGAAACTCTGACAGAAAAGAGAGGGATCAGACCCAACCTGGGTTTCATTTATTTTCTATTATTAGACTGTTTGAAGAACCTTGATGCTAGAACTGTAGCTCACTATTCTGAGTCTGATGGTCAGGATTCACCTGGAATTTTCCAAAATGCACAGGGTAAATCATGAAAGGCATTCCTTACCTAATTCCTGAAGTTTATTAGGGATAATAAACTTTAAAAGCTACATTATTATTAGGAATTCTATTAATCTCTCCATCGCCATGCTAACCCAGTTGAACGGGTAATAATCTCCAACAGGAAGTAATCCAAAACAGCCATCTTCCTTTTCGGTTTACAGTATACCTCCAAAATGCTTTTTTGTTATTTTTTAGACAAATCCATATACTGACCAATTTTCATAGCTCTACCTAAAATCAATCCAACCTGAAAATGGCAGCTTTGGTCCACAGGGACCATCTTCCTGTTGGGTTTAAAGCAGAGCTCCAAAAGACATTTTAGCTTGGAGCTGTCACTTTTACTGATGACCGTAAAAGCAAAACACTATATCTGTTAGGTAACAAACATTAGTAAACATTCTTTCACATATGTTGAAAATCTTTACAGAACTTATTTTGAGCTGTAGAATTTCCAGTGCAGCTCACTGGAAATTGGACATAAATTTTGCTGTTAAATCAAGATTTAACAGCAATCTTGACAGACATTCCTTGTCTATCATTCCATGTAAAATGAGGAATGACTCTTCATCATTGCCTTGTCTGACATGGGCTGCTTTGAAAATGTCAAAATCTCTCCAAATTCATAACCAATCAGATTTCCTGTAAATAAGTGACACAGAATGTCGCTGTCATGTTCCGTGTGTTGAGTTTCGCCCCAGTAGCGATCAGCACCATTTCATGCTGTCATGTGACGCTCCCTGTGTGTCTAAGCCATCGTTGTTGGGTTCAAAGCACACCTCCAAGAGGATTTTCTGTTCATCTCATTTTATTCTACATGCGTATGGATTTTCATAGCTCTACCTAACACTTGTCTGGCAAGATGCCGTTTATTGGCCATTGAGACATTTTTACACTCGTTTTTATTACAACAAAATACAAACATTTTCTTCTTTTTTATTTTCTTTAAATTTTGATGTGACTTTGCATCATCCCCCAAAGAAGCAACTCTGTTGATTGAATAAAAACAAGTTTATTCCAAGGAGACCTTCGCACCATCTGCGAATTCTTCAGCTTCATAAAAAAATATTGTTAATGCTCTGACGTAAAAAAATTACATTGATGCATTTTAAAGATTTTTTTTTGTCTGCTCTCTCTTTGAAGAGCAGAAGTGTTGTTTTTATTTATGTAATCCATTGGGGGGCCCAGAAGAAAATCTTTGGGAACCACTGCAATCCATCCATTTCTCCATCAACTCATGTCACATGACTTGAGTTGACCAACAATTAAAGAAGAAGGCCTGCTCCACCTGCTGATCTACTGGTTGTAACAGATTGTGGTGTTGGTATTGTGGTGAGGACATGAAGTCTCTTTCAATCATCTATTATTTAGACAGAGATTAAGGAATGTGTGTCTTATCATGTGATGATTCCCCAGCATAACTGAAACAAGTCAACAACACTGGGCCAATCAGGAGACAGAAGACAGCAATCATGGAGAATTCTTCATAAAATTAAGAAAAATATGGGCAACTAGACCATCCTCTTCATGAGACTGTCTTGAAAAACATAATATCAACAATCAGAGGCTTCTTCACATTTGCTGAAATACAGACAGCTACAAATTATCTTTCCTGCCAAAAGCAATTAGCCTTCTACAATAAATCTTTGAAGAATCTGAATTGATGAGCTACAACAACATTTAACATTACTTTTTGATCAATAAAGTATTTTGAATTGAATCTTGAATTTGAATTTGAATTCCTATCCAGTAGTGATGGGTCTGGCAACACCGATGAGTCGGCCCATAAATCAATAATCTGTGGAACCAAATGCCACTGAAATTACAACTGCAAGACATACTGTGTCTTGACTGACTTTGGACTTGTGGATACTAATGTTTTTGCTCATTCTTCTTTTCAAAACAGCTCAAGAACAGTCAGACTGGACAAAAAATGTGTAGTCAGAAATTTTTCAGACTGGACAATTTTCAATCAATTGTTCAAATTTTGTCTAAGATTCCCTGTTGATTTTTGATCTGGTATTTGAATGGGCAATTCTAATAATTAATATGCCTTTGATCTCAGCCAGAGTTATTTTACTGGATGTTTTGGGTTGCTATGTGAATGGAGGTTGGAGATGTTTTCCAGTCTCAAGCATTTTGCAGCGTCTAACATGTTTTGTCAGTTCTGTCCATTAGCTTTAGCTCCATCCATCTTCCAACAGGGGCTTTATACTATGGGTGTTAGCATAAAGGGGTTTGAATAAATATGCATGCATACCTTTCAGATTTGTATTTGTAAAAAAAAAAAAATGAAAACCATAAATGTTTTTATGGCTAATGTGACAAAGTCTAAGAATAAATCTGTAAAAATAAAATGTTTGCATGACACTGCATAAACAATATGGCCATCAACAAATCACAAATACTCACTCAAAGAATAAGGCACCAGAGTTAATGAGAATCAGCGTAACTGTATAAGCTTTTTTTTACAGGGGGCGCTAGAGTTAATATATAACGTCTCAGTTGGTGGTGAGAAGTTTCAGGCTTTCAGGGTTTTGGTGGAACATCAAAGTAGACGTTGTGATGTCATTATCATGTTTGTGAAACTGACTGATGATAAATCTTGTTTGGTATTGAAACATGCCTATTGGTGGAACTGGACAAATTATTCTTTTTAAAAAAGGTAGCAATTACTGCAACTAACTATTCTAGTGTATTACTTGGGCATGTATTCGTTGACCTAAAATGACTTCCCTGGGAACAGACATAAAATAAAAATGTGAATAAAGTGAGTACAAATGAAGAATCAGCAGTGTCACGATTAAGCACTTTGTCACAGACTTTGACGGCACAGAAACTGAGGTTCCCATTCAGCTTGCATTATCAATTCCTGACATTGCTCCATCCTGACTAACTTCTCCCTTGTTCCCTTTTCATCCTTTAATTTGATCTCTTTCCCTCCCTCAGAGACACTCTTCATTGAGATGCTGTCCTCTTCTGCACATCCATCAGAGCATTGCCTCTTATTCTATTCCTCTTATCTCATTACTCTACCTAATTAGGCCCAAACGAGCCTTTACTCATGCATCTCAATGAGATTCTCACACGCGTACTGATCTGTAAAGATCTGTAAAGCTGTGTTTGATTTATTTCTGTGTGTTCGATTGTGCATCCTTGCTGCAATCCAAGCCCATAAAAACATTTGGAGATTCTGCTATTGGAGATTCTGTTGTGTGCACAGTGTCTTAATAGGATTTCACTCAGCTTTGATTATTTTCAGTTATATGATTCAAATAAAAATGACAGTTTTTATGCTTCTTTCATCTGAAAATGAAAAGTAGCGAATGATCAAATTGCCTGTGTGTTCAACCATTGTTTGTGCTTGATTTAACCCAAGTTGTATTTGATGTTATTTGAATAACATCAATTACAATAATTAACACTCAAATGCATTATTAGCTCTCTCACAATGCCGACACTCAATTGAACTGGACTGAAGTAGATTTGGAAGATTCACCAAATGCACCGCCTCGTGGATGGGAGCAGGAACAGCTGGAGGGCATAGATGACTCCAATAGGGTGGCGGTGTTACCAACACCAAGCATCCATATATGATGAGTAGGGAGTCAAAATGTTTTTTTTTATGCAGCTTTAAATTTAAATTGTCTTATTAAAAATGCAGTAGAAGCTTTATAGAAGAAACAAAAATGTCATTTGCATTACTAATAAAACATATAAATCTTTCCGATTAGTAAAACATTTAAAGCTATGAGTCAAATTTACACTAATCACAAATATGTCAGAAATTACAGCAAGCATCTACAAAACACAAGAAAAAGAAAAGAGAAATGTTTAAGATGTTTCAAACTGTCAAACAAAAAGTTTTTCTAATGGACCAAAATATTTTTACTCAGCTGATTTTTTTTCTTCTCAAGCTTAGAAATAAAGGGAAATAGAGACATATTTCCTATCTCATGTTTTAATATGTTGTTTTTTATGTTCATTGTAATGGACATCTCAACTAAATAAGTGTAGAATATATTGGAAATTTCTGTACTTTTCCCATAGAGTTTCATGTAATATCTAATTAGCATGATCTCAAACTTTTAAACCGGATGTCTGCTTTTTTGTTTATCAGTGTGCATGTCGAAATAGAGAATATATAATACAAAATGTAGTTTTGACTTTAGTAATGTGAAATTGAACTTTCAAATTCATTGGCATGTTATTATTTGTAGTAATGTAATCGGATAACACGGTTACCAAACAGTTGACAAAGCATCAGTTTGCTGGGTATTTTCATATAATCTCTCATTTTTTGATGAACACCCTTTAAGCTGTTTAAGTGTGGCACAAAGCACAGCTGGATTTTACATGTGTTAAAGTAAAAATGCATTTTTCCTGTGTATTATAGCCTCTTGTATCTGGTGGGCATTGACTTTTTTCCCAGATTGTTGTGTGGTACAGACTGACATTTTCATCTAGTAGGACAACACCACCCATTGATTCACTGTATAGCTTGAACACCTCTGGATGAGACACTTTGAAAAAGTAGGACTTCTTCACTTCTCAATTTAATTCCCACTCTCACATGGCTTATTTCCTATATCCAAGCATTCAAGAACAGATATTTCTTGATGTACAGTCAGTTCAAGAAAGTGTGGGACTTTATACTCCATCCTTGAAAAAAATTAAATAATATAAAATCAGTAACAAATCACAAACTGACTATGAAATGCTCATACATGCTTATTTCTTTGGACGATAACACTAAATAATTAGACATTGTGCAATATACACAAACTCCTAATGTCCATTGGGATGGACATTCAACTTTTTAAAAAATCCTATGATTTCATGATAGAATTTGTTTTAAATACCTTAAAATACTATGACTGGAAATGCTTAAGATTATACTGAGATATTTTTTTAGGCTGCTATGAATATAAATTATTTTTGATGGAAACAGATGCTTACTTCTCATTGTCTCTTGTTTCATACACATGCTCGTCTTGTTTGATGCCTGAAACTCACTAGTATCAAGTTAAGAGTCTAAACTTCATTGTTTTTGTTAAACAAGAAGACAATCTGTAAGATCCTTCATGCAAATAAAAAAATTACTTACTTTATTTATTGGTTTAATCCCAAAAAACTATAATGTCCATTCCAGTGGATGAGGGGTCTGAAGGAGTTAAATCATCTGGACTGATTGACCATGGGAGTATCGGGGTCATCACATCAGTGTCATTGAAAAAGCATTATGTTGGAGTTCCAGGTATCACAACATTTTGAAATTCCACACATATAACAGTTTACAAGACTAGTTGAAGTGTCCTCGCGTTGTCCCTTTGGTAGGTAAATGACAGGACCAAGGTTACAAATAATGTGTGAAGACTTCTGACATTGTTCACAATAGTCAGCTGTGTACAGCTCATAGTCTGTTAATGCCATATTGTGTCAGACAGTGTGACATATAAAACAAAAAGACTCCTGGCTTGTTCTGATGTATCACATCCTTCATCTTCAGTGTTTCAATTATTTCATTCTGAACTGCAAAGACTTCATCTGGGGAAAATATCTTCCTGCATGGTGCATTGCTGTAAAGAAAAACCTCACAAACAATGGAATCTCTGCAAAAATTCAAATGCTGAGCCACAAACCTTCTGGTAATAATCAAGTTCATAATGCTATGTGTTGTGGCATTCATCCAACAGTTGAAGAATGAGTTGGGAAAATCACAAAAGTACATGGTTGGCTCAAGATTAACATCCATGCTGTCGAAATCATCTGTGTCATTTTGAAATTCATCTTCTAAGTTTTCTTCCGATGAAGAATCCTCAGAGATTTCTTCAAAATTTGTCACAATTTCCTCGCTATCACAGTTTGGTTCCAGATCCAGGTCCATTATGTTTCCGGGAAGACTAAAGACACTTTTTTATTATGTCTGTGTAGGCAAAGAGTTAGCTGCGGTTGTTAAAGTAACTCACTCAACCTGTGAGCCAGCAAACGCATCCAGGTCCATTTGGTCATGAGGAACATTGAGACTTTCAAAAACAACAAAGTCTCCTGATGCCTTTACTGTTAAATCCATAGTTGTGGTTTTCACGGTAACTTCCTCATCCTTAGAGGAATCTTCCATGTTCTTTTGGTCTTCAGGCTTCAATGTCCTAACCAAAGTATTTTGATCTCTCGTCCTCAGAGCTCTCTACTAAAACGTCTTTGCCTCTTATGCTCTATCCTAACAACTTTTCAACTCCCGTCGTAACAAGAAATCCAAGGTCCCATCAATATCAAAAATCCTTTTGACTTGAACAGTTAAAATGGTTTGTAAAATCAGTTTGAAGTCATCTCTCTGGAATCGATCTACCTCCAACCAAGTTGAGAAGCAAACTGAGAATTCTTGTATTCTTGTATCTCTTTGAACATTTATGACATCATTGATGAGAACATAGAGGTTCTCATCGACATGGTGATGTCAAACAACCTGTGTCAGGTTCTTGTTTGTTTTAGTTGCTATGGAAACACAAGGAGTTTTGTATGGGGTAAGATTACTGTCAATTAAATATGCATGGGTAGACATCTAAATTTGTAAATGTAAGTCAATAAATGTGCACAATTTTAAGTTTTGTAATTCTCCTGTTTTCCAACTTATACATGTAAAAATCTGAAATTTTAGGCTTGAATTATGATTTCATTCTTGTTTGGAAAAAGCCATGGTAGACAATATTATATCAAAGTTGTATATAATTATAAACATTATAGATAACAATGGTTACTCAATTTTAAAAACAAGAGATAATTGTAAATGCCAGGAAAAACAGGATCAGATCAAACCCTATTTCCATCATGGGAGAAGAAGTGGAGTTGATTGAGGATTATAAATACCTCATTGTTCATCTGGACAACAGACTGGACTGGAGACACAATAGTGAAGCGTCTATAATAAGGGACAGAGCAGACTGGACTTCCTGAGGAAGTTAAGACCCTTCAAGGTTTGCAGCAAGATGCTGCAGATCTTTTATCAGTCTGTTGCTCAGAGCATCATCTCTGCTGCTGTCATCTGTTGGAGCAGCATCAGAGCAAAATCTGCACAAAGGTTCCCTCTGATAAGGACCAGTTGATTTTAATGTATATATTTGAAACTGTTAAATAAGGTTGTGCTTTTTTTCTTCTTTTTATACTAGTTTATTGCTTGCATTTGTATGAATGCAACTAATAACTGTGTTTCATGTCATTCAGTCCATTTGTCCCAATCACGCTCTCAGGACCTTATTTCAGATTTCCTAGTTGACCAAAATTAAACAGCTAGAGGCAGAGAAGGTGCCACAGAATAAGCTGCACTTCATCCAATGTGAGCTTTGATCGACTTAACGAAGACTGTGGTAATACATTATTCAAAAGCTGTGGCATATATTTTAAATTAGGAAAATTACCCGGAGTAGTTTCATGCAGGTCTTTGTGTTCCTGTATCTGACAATAATGCAGATGACAGTGAATGTTTTAAATCCGTTTTGATCCCATTTTTAGTAAGTTGAAAGTGAAAGGACACAGGAAAATAACTGATCCTTCCTCTAAAGTCTGTTATTTAATCCTGTGAATCCATGTATTTTGTAGGATTCCTTCTGTTGTGCATCAACTTTTTCTATTTGTTTGCTTGGATTTTGATTCTGTTTTATTATTAATCAAATCTAAACTGAGCAAGATTTCTAAAAGATTTCTAGAGTTCTAAAAAACTGTAGTCTGGCAAACTTTAAACCCTGCCGTTCCACCCACTCACCATGTTCGTAAAAGGTGGAGAAGCCCAGACTTTTGTGAATCTGTGTAGAAAAGATTAGTTATTTTTATCCAACTACAAACCCAACGGCAGGCTGCAAGCCAGCCTTGAGCTGTTCACAGGATTCTTCGAAACTTCTTACTTGGAAGTTTATGAAATCTTATTATAAAATAATGAAGTTATGTTTGAAGTTAGCATTCTTAGTCACACAGGCAAAGAATTGTTTATTCATGCATTAGTTAGCTCTGGGACTCTAGAGCATTTCCTCTCTCAAAGCTTATTTTTAGTACTTGCAAATGTGCTATAGAACTTTTTACATTGCAAACAAAATCGTGTGTTTTACAGACTAAAAAACATATACTATTATTGTTATTATTATTATTATTATTATTATGTAAATGAGCACATCTATTGAACATGACAAATAGCTTTTCTCTGTCTCTGTTTAATTTGAGTTTGATCATTTCTGAATCTTTCTTTTATCACTGCATGCTTTACCCACAAAATATGGCTGTGCAAAGATACATAAAATAGATATTTATTCATTCATCCATTCATTTATGTGAGATGGTTGTGGCTTGAAACCTTGTATGCTGGGTTTTGTGCATTGTGTCTTTTCCTTGTACTGATTATTGCGCTGATCCCAGTTTCCTGCTGCCGGTCTCTCTCTGCTCTCCTCCTCTGTTCACAGTATTTTCTTGTGTTTAAACTGATGTTAGAAACCCAGAATCTAAATAGATTGCTATACTCACTTGATGATGAATATATTTTTCTTCATTACCTATATTATTACTAATTTTAGCTCATTTTAAATATTTATTATTTTACTTCAGTTACTTGGTAAATATTATTAGTATCATTCTGAAATCTAAATAAACGTATTCAACTACTTAATTTAATTTAATTATGTAAAAAAATACATAAAATAAATTAGTAGTATTTGGCAGTAGAATAATCTCATCCAGAAAATATTTGATTTTAACCCCCCTTTTATTTGACAGGAAAGCATGTGATTTACCAACAGGTGCTGTATTTTGTACTATTTGTATTCTAACTAATTTAACTGGTAAAAGTTTACCCCTGATTTATTTAAGATTACGTTCTAATCATTCTCTCCTTCTCTTGAGGTTACCTGGTCATGTGTTGCCATGGAGACACGCCCATGATCAGTCCTGACAAGGACCTGGTGTTTTCAATCAGCCTCATTGGGAAAATCTCCACTGTTTGAAAGGGGAGGGAGACACTTTGGATTTTGTTTGGGCCCAGATTGTGTTAGTTTTAGTTTGGGAGATGTTAAAGTTAATTATGGTCATGTAAATGTTTTTCTAGAAATATAGTTTGAGAACACATGTATGTTTTCTATCGGGGAACGTAAATGCTGTCTCCAGCCCCTAAGTAGGCCTGATGATTTAAAAGCTGTGCGGCTCACGTCAGGGGGAGACGCTCTCTCAAGCTGATGGTTGAGAAAGGTTGAAATCATGTCTTGCTGTGAAACTGTAACAAAGTGTTTTTGAAGAAGTGCATATATATATAAAAAAAGATTCAGAGCTCCGCAATTTTTGGATTCTGTCTGGTTCTTGCATTTTTGGTGGGCATTGTTTGGTGCCTTGGTCATTTTTTAGGCCTGAAAGGAGTTTGACACAAATCTCAAACCAAAACACACACACATATGTGTGTGTGTGTATACTGCTAAAAAAAATAAAGGGAACATTTCACTTTAATTTTGTGTGTGGCTCCAAATCCAGGCCTCCATTGGTTAATAAATTTGATTTCCATTGATGATTTTTGTGTGATTTTGTTGTCAGCACATTCAACTTTGTACAGAACAAAGTATTCAATGAGAATATTTCATTCATTCAGATCTAGGATGTGTTATTTGAGTGTTCCCTTTATTTTTTTAAGCTGTGTGTGTGTGTGTGTGTGTGTGTGTATATATATATATATATATATATATATATATATATATATATATATAAACAGAGCACTTGAGCCTTGCAATCGTGTTCCCTATCTAACACTCATTTCCTGCATCCTGCTGAGCTACAAGCTGGCCACTCAAGTGCATACACATTGAAACGCATATACACGCTGTTTTCACATGAAATGATAAAGTCACATGTTAAAAATGGAAGAGTAAACATGGACATTCACAGAAATAACTGATTCCAAGCAAAAACTACAGTTAAAACCAGAAGTTTGCATACACCATATAAAAAGACACCTATGCAGTTTTTTCATGCTGTTTAATGTAAAATTTTAATATTTTCCTTTTTGTGATTTTATCAGATAACCAAATTTTATTCCAGTTAAGTGCCAGAATAATGAGATTTTTTTAAAGATAAATTTGTATTTTATTTTTCTCAAATGTACCTAAAAACTTCATTTTTAAAATCATTTTTTAATTTGTGATTTGGATGTGATGTAGTGTAGTAAATGTGTACCAAGCATGATTTATACGTAGTGATGGATGTGGTCAAATTCTCTTTCCTGAAAGATCAGCTCTTAATGTCATTTTTTCCTTACACACACGTCTGTATTCTCACTGTTGAGCTTGTTGACAAATCCTCTTTCTATAAATCTACATTTGCCTCCAATGTAGGTACCAAAGAAATGAACAAACAAGGCTCTTCTTTCATATTTTTACCCAGAGATGAATTTGTGGATGTGGATATTTACCTCCATCCTCGAGCATCTGGTGAACCACTTTTGAATTTTGTGAAGAACTATCACTGCTTCATGTTCTGATTGTGTTGAAGCAGGTCACAGTGAATCGGGGGCTTTCAGAGAAATAAAAATCTTTCTATCTCACTCTCACAGCTGTATCTGCCACTTTCTTTTCTTAGTTAGTTCCCCCTTCCCAGCCCCCAACACCCCTTACCCCCTTGCTCACCCAGAGGCAATGAGTGACTTGAAGGGCAGAGGGTGAAAACACACATTAACCACAGAGAGCAATGGAGTGGCAGCTGAAGTGGAGAAGGAAATGGAGAGCTATACCATGTAAAAGAGATTGGAGGAAAAGATTGTCTTTGATATTGATCTGGTAATCCTTGCTGTGGTCTCTGGCAATTCTAATCTTCCTCCTACATAAGACGAGGAGACTTAAGGAAAGGGCGAGAGAAATAGAGACACCGCACAGAAGGAGGGAGGGAGGGAGGGAGAGCTAAAGAGAGGAAGGAGAGGAGCAGTGCCATCCAGTGGTGGACAGAAATGCACCAAATGAACCTTATGACCTTCTGCTTGTAGATATATTTAAATATATATATTTTTATTTATATTGATATATATTTATATATGAACATTGTTCTTTTATTCTATAAACTACTGGCATGTTTCTAAAATTCTAAGCAAAAATTTGCAGAAAAAGAGAAATGGTCAAAACAACAAAACAGATGCAGAGCTTCACATTTCAACTAATGCAAAGAAAACAAGTTCATGTTCATTTAGAAAAAACAATACTAATGTTTTAACTAAGGAAGAGTTCAGAATGGAATAATGATGAGGTTTCCAATGGGGTTCAGTGCAGTGGTCTCCTATTTTTTTTCCATAGCTATATAGTCCTCGAGAGCTGCCGTCCGGCAACTTTTAGATGCATCTTTACTCAGACAGACCAGGATCAGCTCTAAACAGGCCTGCTAACAAGCCATTCATTTGATTCAGGTGTGTTGAAGCTGGGAAGCATCTGAAAGTTGCAGGATGGTAGCTGTCGAGGACTGGACTTGAGCTCCCCTGAGATATATATTTATATAGCCTACATGTGTGTGTGTGTGTGTGCGTGCGTGCGTGTGTGTGTGTGTATGTATGTGTGTATATATATATATATATATATATATATATATATATATATATATATATATATATATATATATATATATATATATATAAAAAAATAGAGAGAGAGAGAGAGATAAATAGATAGACAGATAGACACCGGTGTCCTCAGGTGCACCAGAACCAGCGTCTCCATAGCTTTCATAATGTCAGAGGTCAAAGCTTTTTGGTTCGGCAACCTTTACATACAATAACCAACCAGGACAGCTGGTTTTATTCACATTTTAAATGTAGAGTAAAAGAAAATAGGATTTTAAAAGACCATGGCCTTCAAAAAGAGAAGCAATGTACTTTAGTGTCTTGCAGTGTTTTTCTGGTCTTTTTTTTCCATCAAACAAGCAGCAAAACATAAGATTATTTTCACTTCCCCTGACTCTACAGTAAATAGTGAAAGAGGAACCAATAATCCCACACTCAGAAGCCCCAGTTAGAGCTGCAGCTGTTTCCACAACATTTTACACAACATACAATGGTTAGCGAGTCAAAAATGTTAAAGTTAGACTGCCCTGATGAGAAGGTCTTATGTAGTTAATAATTTTCAATTAATAATTACTTGGAAAAAGAAGAACAAATACTTCAGTTAGTCAGAATTATCTATATATTTTATGTACTTATATTTACGTCAACCTTTGGCCTCCATGTTGTGAGTCTGATGTCTGTCACTCAGTTCAGGCCTGGCCCCGTTTGCTTCCTGCCTGGATTTTTATTTTACATTTTGCTTTAATTGATATTATTCAAGATTCTTCCAAGAGTTGATATGGATTCTGATGGAAGGAAGCATCTTCTGTAGTGATCTGAATTCCATCAAATTTAAAGAAGCTTCTGTGTAATGAAGAGATCTTCATTCCTGGAACTATTTTTACTTAAGTCACTGTGTAGCACTTTATTAACAAGCATGTTATTTTGCACCGCACTTTAAGCATAGATTTGCACATGAAGAACAATTTGCACACAAGAAGTTTTAACTGTACTTATTGAGTATTTTTGTAGTTAGCATGTAGCCTTTTGTTCTGGTCTCTGCACAGCTGCTCCTCTCTGAGAAGTGAGGTGGTTCCCTGTGAAGGGAGGATAAATGTTACTCAGAGCAAGAAGCTACTCGTTTGTAAAACCTGAGCAAATGTTTGTGCATAAAATGTTAAATGTGAAAGTATTATGCTGAAGTGATTCACCTGTCTTTTCTGTGTCCTCTCCAGGGTGTTTGCAGAAATACTTCCCCAAGGGTCCAGACACCATTCATAGGTTCCAGGAAAAGCCATGGAAAAGTTGGGCGGGGGGGCGGGGGGGGCATCGTTTCTGAGTTTTTGTGGTGTTTCATAATGGTGCTTATGGTGTAAGGATAAAACATAAAATATGTATAGAAAGTAAATAGAAATGTTTGCTCAAATAGGTGGAAATTGGTAAATTGAGATCCCCTGTGATTTGGAGGTGGTTTGGTTCTTCACAGCTGGGACTGTTTAAGGCTGCAGTCGTCCATATGGTGAGGTTGTTGATGCTCTGTGTGAAGAATAAACCTTTGCTGTTTCCACCTTACTCTGCCTCAACTTTCATCTCCTCTGTAAAGCCGCCTTGTTACAAGGCTGAAGACACTGTTTTTCTGTGACAGTGTCATGAAGAGGATGTTGAGAGATATCAATAATTTTCTTGATGTTATGAAAAATCCTTCCTTACACATCATCTCCAGTTCTACAGTTGTTCCCAGAAGAGAACCTGCCTTCTTCATGTAGCCCTCTCTAATAAATCTTTCTAGTTTTACATTTTACATCTATATAAACATTCAAACATTAATTCTTATACATATTTTTGAATCTGATGTCCTAAATTAAAGGTTGCTGGAGGGTTAAACACAGCAGACCTGACACACATTAATTCAAACTCTCAGAAGAGTCTCTGTTTCTTTCTGATTGTTTTGTGCTCTGTCTGTGTGCTTCGCTGCACTGCACAGCATCCAGTGTGTTAAATGTGAACAGTACAACTTTGCTTTTTCACTTATTGGCACCAGAACCTGCTGCACAGATCTCTGAAATATGTAAGTTTCTGTTTCATTATTAGAGCAGTGTGGTGGTTAGTTCTGTCATGCACCTTTGTTCCCACCACCTCTCCACCACAATCCATGCAGCTCAAAGTGTGCAGACTTTAGTCACCAAGTTGTAAAACACATTTAACATTACAAAGGTAAATTGTCACATGTTTTTTTGTCATTGTAAATGCGGCATATCTGTCACACTGTACAGAGATGACAGCTTTCAATCTTTTTTATGACAATATATTTACAAAGTAAGAGGAGAAGAAGGTCTGCCAACAAGTCCGATGAGTTTAAGTTGTTTGTTGGACAATATTACAAAACATCTCTTATTTCTTACAGAGGGATTTCCAGGAACACTGACTATGTGTGACCTGTTATTTTCATCTTTGCTCCCATTCTACTGTTTTTGTAACCTCAGCAGTTATCTACATGTTTGAACCCAGTAAATTCAAGACAAAGTCTTCCTGATCGACACATATGCACCAGTTCACTGACAGACGCTGAGCAGAGAGGCTTGGTGAAATGGAAACACGAGCAGAGATGCTAGGTTAGACAAGGAATCACTTTTTAATTGACCTTTTTGCAGTTTATGATTCAGAAGACCCGGGGTTTGATTTCCCCTGTGACATCGATAATGTCAAGCCACCACTGACTCTGCTCTTTTGACATGGAGATCAGAAAAAATAGGGGAATTGATTGTTAGTAACATAACTCCTCACATGTCTAATCATATCGGTCTGCGCAGAACATCACATTAACGTTCACAGCATCATACTGCTTCTGGTTTGAATCCCTGCAGAGCCATCCACAGCCTCTTGACTGCATGCACCCAGACACTGAAGTCTGCATGCTGGAAAACAAAAAGGGACTTCAGAGCAATGTACGTTATAAAAATCAAACAGATCTCAACATTAGTTAACAAGTTTCCATATGACTTAAATTCCTGGACTTATTTTAATCAGCAAGTTTCTTAAATAGGAATTTAGAACACCAGCTTCTCTTGGCTAAAATTATGAAATAAATTAGGAGCAGATGTTAAGTGTTCAAGTTTGACACAGTTTAACAAGTAATACAAAAAGAAGAGATTGCAGTGGTCATAGGATCAATCTGCACAGAGGTAGCCCAGTGAAAATCAGATCCAGGTTCTATGCTTTAGAGTCTGAGCCCTGGACTGTTGAGAAACGATTGCCTGCTGGAGTTGTGGTCTCTGTTCAAGTTTTAAACAACTGGATCTGATTTTATCCAAATGCTGATGTTGGCTGTGACATATGAAGTGCACCTGCTCAGTGAAACTTACCAGAAATGTCCTTCACTGTAAACCACCCACAGTGACTCGAGGCCTGGCCAGCAATAAGATGTTTTATTCATTACTCTTGCTCCGACTTTAATTGCTCAATATTTGGAAGAGTGACCACCATCTGGCCTAAAAAGGCTCAACAACCTGGTAATAAAGGCTGGTTTTCTTCTGGTTCTGTTCTGGTTCTGTTCTGGTTCTTTTGTGGGGATGACTCTGGAACCTCTGGAGATGATAATGCAAAGAAGGATTATTCATGAAATCAAGAAAATTATGGACAGTCCTGACCATCCTCATGAGACTGTCTTGGGAAGGCAGGGTATCTTCAGTCAGAGGCTTCTTCAGATTCACTGTAATATAGACTGCTACAAGAAACCTTTTCTGCAAACAGCCATCACTACCTACAACAACTCTTTGAAGAATTTGAACAAATGCGAGTTACATTATTGAATTTCCCTCAAACTTTGAACTTTTGTCTAGCCTGTTGTGTAATTTGTGTTGTGTCTACATGGTGTAAGGAAGCTCACATAGGAAAACTGATCTTGTAGATCAAGTAGATCATTTATTGCAATAATCTATCTCCATCACCATACCAGAGTCAATAACATCCAGCAGACTGAAATGAAGACACTACTGGTGTGTGTTTCCTCCAGCTCTGGGCCTCATTGGCCTGACTGACTTGATTGATCTGGCTGGAGATTCAACTTCTCACTTTTTTCATTACTTATGTCTTTTGAGCTCTATAAGCTTTAAATCCAAAGGCCAGCAATCCCTTCTTTATCAAAGCCACTAAAAACATAATTGAAATGATTTATTCTCTCTACCTCCTTTTTCTTTTTTCTTTCAGACAACAATTTATCTACTCACAACTCCATGAAGTTCACTACCTTCAACAAGACCAGGATAAGTGGGGGAAAACTGTGCTCAGTATTTTCTGGGTGGATCCTGGTACAATAACTGCCTCAGGGCTAATTCCACTGGCATGTATGCAGCACATGGTTCCATCAGATTTAACAGTGTTCATGTGACTTGGCACCTCTGGGAGGGGCTCAGACTACTCTCTCAAGACTGTTGCAATAAAGATCAGATCAGTGGCCAACTGTTCAAGCACACATTAATCTTATTATCTTCATTATACTTTTATAAACTCTGTTTTATGTATTTTGACTAAACATGTGGCTTTCTTGGGTTCACTTGAAAGACAACAGTTACAGTAATATCATAACATCTAACTACTACTTGTTCTTAGCAAAGTGGTGCAGTTGGTAGCACTGCTGCAGATCCTGGGTTCAAATCTTTCTGCAGGGAGTTTGTACATTCCACGGTGCAAGCAGGGGTTTTCATGCTGAGGCTGAGGCCCAGCAATCATCATATTACTTTTCAATATTGCTTTTGATACAATATAATTTCCTATTTCTTCACAAAATATAAGTTAGATAAGTTAAAGGAACTGGGTGTTTGGTAAATGAAATACTTAACTGATGGATTAAATTTGTTCTTAAGACTTCTTGTTTTAACATTTTTACAGCATTCCGTACCTCAGGTTTTTGACAAATTTCTTTTTTTTTTACATCAAACTTTTAGCAGCATTAAACAGAATTGTATCAGCTGGATTCAATTCTGAAGCAGGTTTCTGCTGAGGTTATGTGCTGCACTTATTACTGCTGTTGCCTCATTGCAGGAAAACTGTAATTTTGCCTTTCGGTGTGGATTTCTCACCAGTTTTTCCTTTTCCACCATCCAAAACATGCACATGAGGTTAGTTGTTCACCTACACACTACCTTTAGGTGCTAGTGTGTATTGAACCATATAGTGTCTAACACTGACCTGCAGTACATTACTGTCCTGCAACACTGAACCCAGAAGATTGGTTCCAACTATATTACAAGGATTAATTGATCATATGGATGAATGTGTGTTTCTGTCAATTCATCTTAATATTGAAATCTTAGGGGGGATGTGGGTGAAGCATACAGTAAATGACTCTATAACAGAAACAAATATGGCATGAATTTGAATGAAGTAAAAGGAACACATTTTAACATGAGACCTCATAGCTGCATGTTCACCTGACACATGGTGTCAGTGTTGTTCTGGAGAACCTCAGAGCTTCACATGGTTGGCTGAACTGCATTACTGAGGTTGAAATTATTTGCTCCACCCACATTTTTTTTTTAAATCATGGACTGGAGGCAACAGTCATCTGTCTGTAGCAACATGTGCTCTCAACTGGCAGGCTGACGTTCTTTAGGCATGCAAGGCCCTGTAGTGACTGAAAATTATTGTCTGTAACAGAAAACTTGAAATTTGCTCTAGCCATTCAACTACATCAACATTCTACAGTAAAATGTAGGATGCCAGTAAATGGTGCTAGCAATACTATGTTTTACCATGGAGATGTGGTGCAATCGATGCAATCTACTGTGCTTCCTTAGTAACTTTTTACACCACTTTGAATAATTAATTGAGCTTAATGCACTGGTTGATAACTAGGACAGCAATGCAATAAAATTCAAATAAAATTTAATTGAACTGAAATTCAATAAATAGATGCATGAAACTGAATAATTCAGAAGGGGCTCAGTGTAGAGCCGCTGCTCTGGGTATCTAGTTAGGATTCATCTGGACGCTTCGCTGATGAGGCGTTCAGGCAACGTCCCACCGAGAGGAGACCAGAGGAAGACCAGAGGAAGACCAGAGGAAGACCCCGGACATGCTGGAGGGACTGTGTTTATCGGTTGGCCTCTGAGCGCCCAGAGGAGCCGGACAAGTGACTGGGGAGAGCTTCCCTCTCTAGAGGCAGCCTAGACCCAGGGGCTGCAGGGGCATAGACTTCCTTTAAACATTTGTCACCTGGCCCAGAGGAAGAAAATGGATGGATGGATGGATCTGATGTGTTTTGTTCTTTTCTCTCAAGTGTGATGTCCTGACGAGGCTTTAGCGTTTTTACTGCCAGACATCTCTTTGTTTTAATTATGATTTTAATGATTCGCTCCTGTGCTCGGCTTTCCTGAACAGGAAAACAGCCTAAAGCTGCTTCTGGCAGACAAAGCAAACAGCCGGTAGTTTTACATTCCCCCCTCCGTCCTCTATAGGAACAATCAAAGTTGTTTCCGTAAAACTGCGCCTGGGCATTCTCTCTCTCTCTCTCTCTCTCTC